>NC_140184.1:12253789-12289102 GCF_963971535.1 Notolepis coatsorum
GAGGAGAGGTAGGAGGAGGAGGGAGAGAGTAGAAGGAGGATGAGGAGAGGTAGAAGGAGGATGAGGAGGAGAGGTAGAAGGAGGAGGAGGAGAGGTAGAAGGAGGAGGAGGAGAGGTAGAAGGAGGAGGAGGAGAGGTAGAAGGAGGAGGAGGAGAGGAAGGAGGAGGAGGAGGAGGAGGTAGGAAGGAGGAGGAGGGAGAGGTAGAAGGAGGAGGAGGAGAGGTAGAAGGAGGAGGAGGAGAGGTAGGAAGGAGGAGGAGGAGGAGAGGTAGAAGGAGGAGGAGGAGAGGTAGAAGGAGGAGGAGGAGGAGAGGAGAGGTAGAAGGAGGAGGAGGAGGAGGAGGAGGTAGAAGGAGGAGGAGGAGGGGAGGGGAGAGGTAGAAGGAGGAGGAGGAGAGGTAGGAAGGAGGAGGAGGAGAGGTAGAGGAGGAGGAGGAGAGGGAGAGGGGAGGAGGAGGAGGAGAGGAAGGAGGAGGAGAGGAGAGGAGAGGAGGAGGAGGAGGAGGTAGAGGAGGAGGAGAGGTAGAAGGAGGAGGAGGAGGTAGAAGGAAGGAGGAGGAGGAGAGGTAGAAGGAGGAGGAGGAGAGGTAGAAGGAGGAGGAGGAGGAGGAGAGGTAGGAGGAGGAGGAGGAGAGGTAGGAGGAGGAGGAGGAGAGGTAGAAGGAGGAGGGAGAGGTAGAAGGAGGAGGAGGAGAGGTAGGAGGAGGAGGAGAGGTAGTAGGAGGAGGAGGAGGAGAGGTAGAAGGAGGAGGAGGAGAGGTAGAAGGAGGATGAGAGGTAGAAGGAGGATGAGGAGAGGTAGGAGGAGGAGGAGGAGAGGTAGAAGGAGGATGAGGAGAGGTAGGAGGAGGAGGAGAGGTAGAAGGAGGAGGAGAGGTAGAAGGAGGAGGAGGAGAGGTAGAAGGATGAGGAGAGGTTGAGAGACAGTGATACGAGTAGGTAGTGATACACTGGTAAACTTTTTAGCCAACATGATAGGCAATGTAATAAAGTAATGTAATAAATTAATGTAATAGGGTAATGTAATAAAGTAATGTAATAAGGTAATGTAATAAAGTAATGTAATAGGGTAATGTAATACAGTAATATGATAGGGTAATGTAATAGAGTAATGTAATAGGGTAATGTAATAAAGTAATGTAATAAGGTAATGTAATAAAGTAATGTAATAGGGTAATGTAATACAGTAATATGATAGGGTAATGTAATAAAGTAATGTGATAGGGTAATGTAATAGAGTAATGTAATAGGGTAATGTAATAAAGTAATGGAAATAAAGTAATGTGATAGTGATGTGATAGAGTAATGTAATAGGGTAATGTAATAAAGTAATGTAATAAGGTAATGTAATAAAGTAATGTAATAGGGTAATGTAATACAGTAATATGATAGGGTAATGTAATAATGTAATGTAATAGGGTAATGTAATAGGGTAATGTAATAAAGTAATGTGATAGGGTAATGTAATAGGGTAATGTAATAAAGTAATGTGATAGGGTAATGTAATAGGGTAATGTAATAGGGTAATGTAATAGGGTAATGTAATAAAGTAATGTAATAAATTAATGTAATAGGGTAAAGTAATAAAGTAATGTGATAGGGTAATTTAATAGGGTAATGTGATTAGGTAATGTAATAGGGTAATGTAATAAAGTAATGTGATAGGGTAATGTAATAGGGTAATGTAATAAAGTAATGTGATAGGGTAATGTAATAGGGTAATGTAATAAAGTAATGTGATAGGGTAATGTAATAAGGTAATGTAATAAAGTAATGTAATATGGTAATGTAATTAAGTAATGTGATAGGGTAATGTAATAAAGTAATGTGATAGGGTAATGTAATAAAGTAATGTAATAGGGTAATGTAATAGGGTAATGTGATAGAGTAATGTAATAAAGTAATGTAATAAAGTAATGTAATAAAGTAATGTGATAGTAGTAAATGACCAAACTGAGCTGGATCCTGGTGCACTGAGCTGGATCATGTTAGAGGGTTGGGTACTGTTCACATTTGAATCGATACCGGTACCCAACGGTGCCTTTTTTCTGTACTTTAGTCTCTAAAAATGTAATCTACCTACCTCAGTTGTAGAAAATGTGTTCAAACTTCTAATTATTTATTATCATTATTATTTATTTAGAACAATTTGTTAATATATATATAATATATAATATTGCAGCGAGCGTTGTCTGCATTTAGCTTTGTAAAGTGTAACCCCACTTGCAACCATTTTCGGCTTGCCATCGCCCCGACTACTTTGTTCTTGAATCAAGTAAAATCCTAGGTAAGCGCGTATTGTGCGTGTGAGCGTTGACGTGAACGTGCGGCACACGTCATAGGTTTCGTGGTAAACGAAACGTTGACGTCATCGGACTTACATTTTGTTTACAGTACCGAAATGTGGCACCCGTGGATCTCACGTGAATCGGTACTCGGTAGTACCGACGTGATTCGGCCGGTACCCTTAAAAGTACTGGATTCGGTACCCATCGCTAGCAGTGCACAACGGTTTGAAAGCACATTAACTGGAAACTAGCAACACATATAAATTTTGTCCTACAGTTTACACATATACAAACACAATCACTCATACATATCTACTGGCAATGGTGACAGTATTGCACAAACCCTATGATGACCAATAACCTATATTACCTGGGGCTGTCACTTTTCCCCCAAATCAAGTTTGAACAAATCAGAAGTAAAAGGGAGTTTGTTCAAAGCTATTTGAACTTTTATGTAAGCAGAATAATCATTACCCCCCATAGCCCTGTGCCTTTTTATAATGGCAAGCAATCTCAAAATCAATTATTGTCATCGGTTTGGATAGTTGCCTCTAGCCTACCCGAGAGAGAGAAAGATGGGGAGAGAGTACGTGTGTGTATGTGTGTGTGTGTGTAAGAGAGAGAAAGGTAGCGAGAGAGTGCACGCGTGTGTGTGTGTGTGTGTGTGTGTGTGTGTGTGTGTGTGTAAGAGAGAGAAAGGTGGCGAGAGAGTGCACGTGTGTGTGTGTGTGTGTGTGTGTGTGTGTGTGTGTGTGTGTAAGAGAGAGAAAAAGATAGTGAAAGAATGAGTGTGTGTGTGTGTGTGTGTGTGTGTGTGTGTGTGTGTGTGTGTGTGTGTGTGTGTGTGTGTGTGTGTGTGTGTGTGTGTGTGTGTGTGTAAGAGAAAGAAAGATTGTGAGAGAGAGTGTGTGTGTGTGTGTGTAAGAGAGAGGAAGATAGTGAGAGTGTGTGTGTGTGTGTATGTGTGACTGTGTGTAAGAGAAAGAAAGATAGTGAGAGAGTGTGTGGGTGCGTGTGTAAGAGAGAGAGAGAAAGAGAGAGTGTGTGTGTAAGAGAGAGAGAAAGAGAGTGTGTGTGTATAAGAGAGAGAGAGAGAGAGAGAGAGAGAGAGAGAGAGAGAGAGAGAGAGAGAGAGAGAGAGAGAGAGAGAGAGAGAGAGAGAGAGAGAGAAAAAGAGAGTAGGTGAGTGAGCAATAGTGCTAATGGCAGGTACATCACAATTAGGAACACACATTTTCTTTTCACACATTTTACAGTCTATGGAAGGAACTCATTTCTGGTGAAAGAACATCACGGTTGATGAGACATCAGACATCATGTTATTCATGGCTCCTGTAGTGAGTTTACATGAACTCAGGCAACCCCAAATTACAGTTCCCATCGCTGCTGTGCTCAGCAGTCAGTCAAGCAGTGAGGAGACATGGAGAGATGAAGAGATGAAGCAGACAGAGAGGCGAGATGGAGAGAAGCAGAGAGAGACATAGAGAGGAGAGATGGAGAGAAGCAGACAGAGAGGAGAGATGGGGAGACAGAGAGGAGAGGAGATATGAAGAGAAGCAGACAGAGAGGAGAGATGGAGAGAAGCAGAGAGAGAGGAGAGATGGAGAGAGGCAGACAGAGAGGAGAGGAGAGATGGAGAGAACCAGACAGAGAGGAGAGATGGAGAGAGACAGAGGAGAGATGGAGAGAAGCAGAGAGAGAGGAGAAAAGCAGACAGAGAGGAGAGATGGAGAGAAGCAGAGAGAGGAGAGATGGAGAGAAGCAGACAGAGGAGAGATGGAGAGAAGCAGACAGAGAGGAGAGATGGAGAGAAGCAGAGAGAGGAGAGATGGAGAGAATGGAGAGAAACAGACAGAGAGACAGAGAGGAGAGATGGAGAGAAACAGACAGAGAGACAGAGAGGAGAGAAACAGACAGAAAGACAGAGGAGAGAAACAGACAGAGAGACACAGATGGAGACAAACAGACCGAGAGGAGAGATGGAGAGAAACAGACAGTGAACATTTTACCAGGTCCGATCGATCGTTCTGATTTTCGAACAAAAAGTGACAGCCTATTAGCATTGTGAGTCATAATGGACACAGGCAGGAATGAATGTTTATAATTGTGTAGCCGGCACTGAGAGACCCTGAATCTTCTACCAGAGGGTAAAAGTTGGAACTATTCTCTGAGCCTGTCTAATAACAGGTTGCTCATAGATCATCTGAAGGGATGGGTGTGTTTTAGCATAACTTTCACGGCAGTCTGCACCAGATAGGCAATTTGTGATTTCAACTGCACAGATAAGCATCATATCCTATAATACTCTATACTACAGCAGCTTAAGAGATGGTGGTTAGGGGAGCTCCAGTAGCTCACCGCGTATCTCGGCGCTATTTCGGCGTCAGGGACAACCGTGCGCGTCACGGATCTGGGGTACACAAGTTCGACTCCCGGACTCGCCGTATTTTCTCAGAGTGTCTTCCCCTATCTATATCCCATTCAACCTGTTTCTGTCGGTCATGCTTGACCAAAAAAAAAAAAAAAAAAACGATAAACGCTAAAAAGAACCAGCTGTCTGGTCAAAGTAAAAACAAAAAAAAAGAGATGGTGGTTAACACTGTCATCTCACAGCAAGAAGGTCCTGGGTTCGATTCCCGCTTGGGAACCAGGTTGCTGGGTTGCCAGGTACCCAGGTGGCGTCTATACTTCCCACAAGCAAGTTGTCCTTCCGCGTTGCTCTGATTGGCCACTGACGTTTCTGGTCGTGTGACATGTGCGCCAATCGCATGACGAGCAGTGTCTTAGCCCATTTCCGCGTCGAACAGCCTGCAAACGACCTAACGCCTAGTTTATCACTGGTTAAGCTTAGGAGACTCTTTCGCAGTTGGTTAAGGTTAGAGTTTGGAATCAGGGCTGGCATTCCATCGCCATGCTCTAAGACAAACTCTAACCTTAACCAACTTCGAAACAGCGCCTAAGCTTAACCGTCCCAAGAACTTGCCGTAACACGATTGGGCGCACATGTCACATGACCAGAAACGTCAGTGGCCAATCAGATCGCGCAAAAGGACAACTTGCTTGCGGGAAGTATAGACGCACCCAGGTGGGGTATCTCCCGGGCCTTTCTGTGTGGAGTTTGCATGTTCTCCCCGTGCTCGCAAGGGTTTCCCCTCCAGAAAAAGAGATAAACCCAATGGAAAAACATGCAGAACAGATCCCTGAGGAAGACGGACAGGAGCACTTGGATTGGTCCCCGGTGAAGGATGTCTATGTTTTTCAATGTGTATATAATGTAAAATATTGGTGGATGACAGCATCTACTTATAGCCATCTCAGAGGAGGAGGACAACAGAGAGTCAGTGTGTTAGCAGCAAGCAGGGTGTGTGTGCATGCCAAGGTCGTTCAGCAGGTTCGTAACCAAAACATTGCACTGAGAGCAGGCGGGTTTGGAGCTAGGAAGTTAATATCAACATCACCGCTGCCATAGTGATTTGGGTCAAAAGACAACATGTCACATAGCAACGAGAAGAGGGGCCAGGCCTGTCGTTGCTATGGCGAAGACATTATGATGTGAATTTCTTCCGGGTGTAAGTTAGATTCAGATACGAGGCACAGACGAGAAGAAGCTTGATCAGAGACTTTGAAACGATCCCCCCCCCCCCCCTTCCCTCGCGGCGAAGGGTGGAGGGGAGGACTGACGTGGCACAACAACAGGGAAGGCTTTTGGATAACAGCTAGGCCGCGACGACCACCGAGCGGGGTGAAAGGAGAGATCATTAGAATAATGAATTTAGTTTCTTCCATTAGACTTTTCAAGGATGATACAGAACTGGTTTCCATCCGATTACGAGGCTTTGTTTATGGAATAAACAACGTTTTCCAAGAAAGGTATCACCTTGCCAGTGTTGAATTCTTATGATTACGGATTGCATATAAGGGGGATGACCACGATGTACAGCCAGTATGAGAAGGTCGAGAGATAAACACAACGCAGAAACTACACAAACACAGATGAAGAGGTGATACTGGCTGATTATGGTCGAAACCTAACACCGGGGTGCGGCCCGACGCCTCTGCCCATGTCTGCTCCCGGCTGCTGGGGGGAAGGACAACAGGATGGGTCAAGCGCAGAGAGGCATTTAATCCGCGACCCCCAAAAAATGCATGTGTGTGTTTCCTATGTGTGTCGCCCATCGCATGTCTGTGTCGCTGCACAACTACGTTGCAATGTGTGCTACGAATAAAGACTTCTTCAAAGTCCAGTTTAATCTTAATCTTAAGAGTTTCTAGCTTTAGGAAACAGTGGGACACAGACTGAACTGTCCTGGGGTGCAGGAATAACATGTGGATTCTGGGAAACGCTCTCTGCGCCACCCCCACGCCCCCATGCCTCAAAAAGATCCGCCATCAGCTCTATTTAAAAATACTTCAAAATGTTCAGTTGCTATTGTATGCACTTATGTGTTTCATTACACATAGTGCATGCTTACCAACTGTTCGTCTGTTTTATTGCAACACTACTATCACTGACATCTAAGAAGGGAGATCCCCCCTTGAACGGCGCTTCTAATGTTTCTTTCCTCCACATTTTTTCCTATTGCTAGGTTTTAGTGAGTTTTTCCTTACCTTCGCGAGTGTTGTATTCATTTATTTAATTTACATTTTTTGGACTTTATGGTGTTTTTGTTTTGTTCTTGATTTATTGTGATGTTTCTTCTTGACTTGTTTAAAGAAGACGTGTCCGGCCCATGGGGACATTAACTTGTGTTGTCGGACCTTGCAAATAAATTTGATTTGAAAAACACTTGACATTCCCCTTTAACCCTTTCACTACCACACTACATACGGTTAACCTTTCACTACCACACTGCAATCAGTTAATGCTTTCACTACCACACTACAGAAGGTTAACCTTTCACTACCACACTACATAAGGTTAACCCTTTCACTACCACACTACAATCGGTTAATGCTTTCACTACCACACTACAGAAGGTTAACCTTTCACTACCACACTACATAAGGTTAACCCTTTCACTACCACACTACAGAAGGTTAACCCTTTCACTACCACACTAGACGGTTAACCGTCTGTAGTGTGGTAGTGAAAGGTTAACCGTCTGTAGTGTGGTAGTGAAAGGGTTAACCTTCTGTAGTGTGGCAGTGAAGGGGTTAACCCTTTGTCGTGTAGCAGTGAAAAGGGTTAACCTTCTGTATTGTCACAGTGAAAGGGTTAACCCTTTGGCAGTGTGGCAGTGAAAGGGTTAAGGATACAGGTGAGCAGAACAGACACCATGAAGCCTCAGCAGAACAGACACCAAGACTTAGCAGAACAGACACCATGAAGCCTCAGCAGAACAGACACCATGACTCAGCAGAACAGACACCATGAAGCCTCAGCAGAACAGACACCATGAAGCCTCAGCAGAACAGACACCATGAAGCCTCAGCAGAACAGACACCATGAAGCCTCAGCAGAACAGACACCATGAAGCCTCAGCAGAACAGACACCATGAAGCCTCAGCAGAACAGACACCATGACTCAGCAGAACAGACACCATGACTCAGCAGAACAGACACCATGAAGCCTCAGCAGAACACACCATTAAGCCTCAGCAGAACAGACACCATGACTCAGCAGAACAGACACCATGACTCAGCAGAACACGATGAGAGGTTTCCCTCAGAGACGACCGGCTCCACGACAGAGTCAAGCCCATTGGACAGTCTCCAAAAAGGAGCCTAGGATGCTATTGGCTCAGCCTAAGCCAATGGGTTTCAATCTGCTGTTCAGACCTCCAGGAATAATCCATTTCACGGAGAGGTTCACCGAAAGTGCAGCCGACCCCGCCTTTTGAAAATGACGAATGCAGATGGAGCTCTTTTCTTTCTTTAAGTCCTTTGTTCTACATTTCGAGATCTTTTGCAATAGATATGAGGGATACTGACGACGATAACGTTTTTTACACGTTAACCCTTTCACGTTAACCCTTAACCTTCTGTAATGTGGTAGTGAAAGTTTAACCTTCTGTATATATAGTGTGGTAGTGAAAGGGTTAAGGGTGGCGACCGAACAGGAGGACGTGGAGGAGGCATGTGGTGCTGACGGAGGGAGAATGGATGCAGGTGATCCATGAGATCTATGTGATGGAAAGCTTGATGTACGCACTGAGACTACAGAGGGAGAGGCTTGAGGAGAGGTGGGGGAGGTGGCAGGAGTTGGTCAGGCCCATGACGACAGAATGTGTGTCACTTGTGTGAAAACATCTCTAGTTTGGCGCCGAGGTGAGTGGCAGCGTATCTTACCTGTTTACACTGTTTATTTAAACTTTTTCTACTGTACTATAATTTCATTGCCTATATTTATGTCTTCCTACTATTACCCTGCCCATACCTGTACCTCCGCTCCCCCCTCCCCATGCTGCCACAGTATGATGCCTGAATTTCCCCAAGGGGATCAATAAAGGAATATCTTATCTTAATATGAAGAGAAAAGAATGGTGAATGTTTTGTGTTAGTTTTAATTTATTTTGTTTGTTATTTTTTCCTCTTTTTTTGAGTGCCGTTTCGGTTTAGTCGTTTTGTATTAAAATAGACAGTTCCGTCCGTTCACACATAGGTTCCAACGCTCACCGTCAATCAGCTGCTGGTAGAGATTGCTCAGCACGTTCATCAGGTTCTTGCAGGCCTTCTTGGGCAGGACCTTCCACGTCAGAGCCCGCTTGTCCTCGTTGCTGGAGAAGCAGCAGAAGCAGAGAGTCAGCTCTGGATCACCGCGGAGGCCAGAACAAATATGACAGGTGGGAGAAGGAGCGTCTCTCAGACAGACAGACAGACAGACAGACAGACAGACAGACAGACAGAGAGAGAGAGAGAGAGAGAGGACCACCCTGCAGCAGCCTGGCTGCTCGACCAGCAGGCTGTGACCGTGACGGAAGCCGTTACTGACCTAACCTGACCCGCCACAGAATTGCCTTCCCATCATTTTAAAATGAGTCTGACACCAAACGAAAAACTATTTCATTTCAGACTTTTTAGAAAATGGACTTGGTCTTCTAAACTTAGAACTCATGAGCCGGCATTTGGAGGGAGGAGAGAGTCAACAGAGAGCAGAGAGGAATTCACATAATAATAATAATAATAATAATAATAATAATAATAATAATAATAATAATAATAATAATAATAATAATAATAATAATAATAATAATAATAATAATAATAATAATAATAATAATAATAATAATAATACATAATTTAACACTTTGGACGCCACAGTGATATGCATGATGTGTTGTTAAAAGCGCGAAGCTCTAAAATATAGGAATACGTGGCGGTGTTTGCAGGTGTGTAAAACTGCCAGTTTTATTTCTAAATATTGGAAACGGAGATAATATTTTGACATCGGATGACGACGACATGACAGAAGTTGAACAGCGTGGGGAAAATTGTGTAAACTGGCGCAAGACATGTAGGAAATTGGAACGCGGAGGTCCACTCGACTATGAAAGCTCAAAGTGTCCGCGCGGACCTCCGCGGAGTCCGCTCGGAGTACGGTCCGCTCGACCATGGGAGCACCTTAAGTCTTTCTCCCATTCCATTCTGAAAGCCAAACGTATACAACTACAACAGACCATGTCAATATTGTAATAAAATGTAATAAAATAAAATACTATCAAAGCTTTGACGTGGAGGACCAAGGGCCAAAACATTACATGGGCAGAGGGCCTACAAATGTAGCAACTAGCAAGTAAATTAAACACATCACTTCCTTCCTTCCCCTAATAATCACGTTATTTCAGAATCACTCCTTGATATATAAAGGAAACACCGCACTGTTGTGGAACGCATCTCAAGTCGTCTCACTCTCTGGAACCCTGTGGAGGCCCGCTAACCAGTGTCAGGGTGCTGCGCGGCGCACAGCCCGTCTAATGAGCTGCCTCAGCGGGACGCCTCGGGAGCCTCGCTACTCACTGGAAGATGGTGTTGGTGTCCAGATCCACACAGCTGACGTCTGGCGGGGGGTCGTACAGATCAAAGTAGCGGGAGTCCAGACCCACGATGAACGGGCAGGGAGCACTCAGTACGCCCGCCAGCGCCAGGGGGCAGAGAGGGATGTAGGGGCAAGGCCAGTGGAATGGAAAGATCATCTGAGAGAGAGAAGAAGAGAGGAGGAAGGAGAGAGAGAAAGAAAGAAAGAAAGAGAGGGGGCGAAGAGAGAGAGAGAGAGAGAGAGAGAGAGAGAGAGAGAGAGAGAGAGAGAGAGAGAGAGAGAGAGAGAGAGAGAGAGAGAGAGAGAGAGAGGGGGGGGGGGGAGGAGAAAGAGAGAGGAGATAGAGGGGGAAGGAGAGAGGAGGAAGGAGAAAGAGAGGAGGAAGGAGAGAGAGAATGATGGAGAAAGATATATATAGAACAAGAGAGAGGAGGAAGGAGAGAGAGAAAGAAAGAAAGAAAGAGAGGGGGCAAAGGAGAGAGAGAGAGAGAGAGAGAGAGAGAGGGGGGGAGGAGAAAGAGAGAGGAGATAGAGGGGGAAGGAGAGAGGAGGAAGGAGAAAGAGAGGAGGAAGGAGAGAGAGAATGATGGAGAAAGAAGATATATATAGAACAAGAGAGAGGAGGGAGAGAGAAAGGAGAAAGAGAGACAGGGAGAGAGAAATGAGAAAGAGAGAGAGAGAGAGAGGGGGGGGGGAAGAAGGAGAACAAGAGAGAAGGAAGAGAGAGAGGGGGGAAGGATAAATGGTGGATATGAGAGAGAGAGACAGATCAAACTGGCTGTGAGATCTTGTGATGACTGTACACTATCTGCTTCAATTACTGCTATAATAAAAACGGGTCTGCTCCACCTTCTTCAGCCAGCAAAGAGCTACTGTCAGAGTCCGTCCAGTAAGTAAGTGCTACTGTTCTCTAAAGCTGAGTGAATACACAAAAGACTGGACAGTCCTCTTGGTGTTCTTCTTTATTGAGACAGTAGGGAGGCTGATCGGGACACTGTGTAGGAGAGATAAGGTGAGGAGGATATTCCAAGAGTTCAGTTCTACCCCAGTAGGGGTATTCCACTGAAATAGAGTTTAAATTGTAATTCAGTTTAAACGTATAAGCTTGTTTAAACCGATGTTTAAAGGTCGAATCTGTAATTCCGTCAAACAGCGACCTCCCTGCAAAAGAGCTCCGTTTGGTATTGCACTTTATTTACATCCTTTTGCTTTGGTCCGACACGTGGGTCGGTGTTTAGTGGGGACAAGGGGGTGGCTCTGACAAGAGAGGTCACAGTATAATAAGTTACTAAACTCCACACACGCACATCAGACCAAAACAAGAAAGTGAAGAAACTCCATCTCCATAGAACACCCATTTAACCCTTTCACTAACACACTACCAAAGGGTTAACCCTTTCACTGCGACAATACAGAAGGTTAACCCTTTCCATTGCCACACGACAAAGGGTTAACCCTTTCACAACCACACTACAGAAGGTTAACCATTTCACTACCACACTACAGAAGGTTAACCGTCTGTATTGTTGCAGTGAAAGGGTTAACCCTTTGGTAGTGAAAGGGTTAAATGGAAAATGGTAAATTGTGCATTTATATAGCAGCTTTTATCCAAAGCGCTTTACAATTTGTTGTTCCTCACATTCACCCGTTCGCTCACACATTCACATTTCACACACCGACGGCGGAGGCGACCATGCAAGGTGCCGACCTGCTGTTAGGGGTTAAGTGTCTTGCTCAAGGACACTTCGACAAGCTGCCTGGGAATCGAACCGGGAACCTACTGGGAACCTTCCGCTCTACCTCCTGAGCCATTGTCGCCCCCTTTAACTACCACACTACAGAACCCTTTCACTACCACACTACAGACGGTTAACCGTCTGTAGTGTGGTAGTGAAAGGGTTCTGTAGTGTGGTTGTGAAAGGGCTAACCCTTTGTCGTGTGGCAGTGAAAGGGTTAACCCTTTGGTAGTGTGGCAGTGAAAGGGTTAACCAACACACCATCTCTGGGCCTTATAGGCGGCATCGACTCGACAATGTAAACATTCTAAATCGACTACATTTCATTTCCCGTCAAGGTGTTGATATTTGAGCAAACAACCGCAACAGGAAATCAACCGCAGTCCGAGCCGTTCCCTCTAGCCACGCAAATTCCACCTGAGTCGCCTATAGCCGACTATTCGACACGGGGGGCAGCAACACTTACATTCACCAGAGCCTCGGTGACGCTCGTCAACACCGCGGGTCGCAGGGAGTGGATCAGGATCTTGTGTTCCGTCACAGCAAACACCAACAGGGTGATGGCGTTCTCCGGACCCAGGTTCTGCAGCAGCGTGGAGAAGCGACCGCCGCTGTGGGAAAAGTACAAAAAGCACAAATAAATTAATTAATCTTTATTTCGAACATGATTTAATAAAAAAAATTATAAAAAAGACAAACAACGGAAAATATACATATCACTGTTCGAAAAGAAGTAGGAAGAAGCCTAAGCGTATCTTGCCCTACCCCTGTCCGCCACTTCCAAGTGGGAACATTAATTAATACTTAAATTATATAATGGAGAATATCCACATTGCCAATAATTCTTCATTCTTAACATTGAAAACAACATAAAATAAATAAATAATATCAGTATCCATAATGTAGTACAAAAGAAAAAGAAAACAACAGCTTAGATAATAGTCACCTCCCCTTCCTCTTTTTGGTAATTTGCTAATATCATTCCTTTATACATTTTTTTTAAATAGAATAAGTCAATGGATCTTTACACCGGACACAGCATCGCTATGACAACCTGGCACACACGTGGAGAGGGGGAGGAGCTAGTGAACTATAAACACATCTTACCTGAGAGGCAAGGGAGAGGACACTGGCTGGCTCAACATCAGGCTGTCGTGAGGGGAGAGCTGAGGAGCGGGTCAAAGGTCAAAGGTGTGACGAAACCCCCGGGAAAACATGTTTTGCAACACGTGATTCAAGTACCTAGTCATACGTGAACTACTCTACAGTACATGCAGCCCATAATATCATATTCCAATGTGTAATATAGGCCCTCGTTCCAAATGGGGCAAGGAACATTTTAACAAGACTGATAGCAATTAATGATTTTGCTGAATTGCACGAAAGCCTTTATTGAAGACAACATGTAGCCTAAATATGAATATTGACGAATATATTAGCAAACATTCAATGATGAGGAGGATGAGAAGGAAGCTGGCTGCTTTTTATTGTTTTATTGTAGATCCCCATTAGTCTACGTGACCAAAGTGAGACTACTCTTCCTGGGGTGCCATCCTGGAGAACCCCCCCCACCCCCTCTATGAGGAGCTAGCCAAGAGGAGAAGGAAGCTGGCTGCCATCCTGGAGAACCCCTCCCACCCCCTCTATGAGGAGCTAGCCAAGAGGAGAAGGAAGCTGGCTGCCATCCTGGAGAACCCCTCCCACCCCCTCTATGAGGAGCTAGCCAAGAGGAGAAGGAAGCTGGCTGCCATCCTGGAGAACCCCTCCCACCCCCTCTATGAGGAGCTAGCCAAGAGGAGAAGGAAGCTGGCTGCCATCCTGGAGAACCCCTCCCACCCCCTCTATGAGGAGCTAGCCAAGAGGAGAAGGAAGCTGGCTGCCATCCTGGAGAACCCCTCCCACCCCCTCTATGAGGAGCTAGCCAAGAGGAGAAGGAAGCTGGCTGCCATCCTGGAGAACCCCTCCCACCCCCTCTATGAGGAGCTAGCCAAGAGGAGAAGGAAGCTGGCTGCCATCCTGGAGAACCCCTCCCACCCCCTCTATGAGGAGCTAGCCAAGAGGAGAAGGAAGCTGGCTGCCATCCTGGAGCACCCCTCCCACCCCCTCTATGAGGCACATTCAGCTAGATTCATACCCCCCTGACACACCACTAACTGCCTCAGCCCGTCCAGCAGCCAGCAGCCATCAGGCTCCACAACCATGGGCCGGGACTGCTGCCAGCAGCTGGAGAACTAACAGTTGCAGAACTCGAGAACTATTAGGAATGCAGTCCATTTAACCACTAAGTGTGTCTGACTCTTAACCAGCAAAACCTGCATGGACTTCAACATATGACGTACTGTATATCATGCCGGTGAGGGTACAGACCCTCACCTGCACCTTACTCCTTTACTTTTACTCATAGTATATATTCAGATGAAAAAATGTATTGCCTATATTTATCGTATATAAATGTAAATATATTATAAGAGCATATTTAACTGCACCTTAGTTTACACTATTTTTATATTCAGATTTTATTTTATTTTATATTGCAGGTATAAAAGGTAGAACTAATTATAATATATACTGTAGTATTCAACATGTTTAGCCTACATAGGGTATTTGCTTACAAAACATTAACATTTCTAAAGATGCAATCATCTGTATCGTTACATATTCACTACTGAACTTCCGCAAAAACAGTTAGTTTTCAAACCACATAAGACACTGATAAAAATGTTTTTGAATGAAACACGATGAAATGGAGAACCATACAAGTGCGATTTGAACATGTTTGAACAGCCAATGTACAGTAGTAGTACTCTCAGTCGTATCACCTAAAAGTATACAACCTCTGCCGTCCTTAGCTATGACTGCACAGACGTAACGTAACATCAGTCAGTCATGGTGAAGCTCACGACAGACCTGTATGGTTCTTCATCTACACGTTTAAAGGGGAACTCCAACATTTTGGGAAATTAGCTTATTTAACATCTTCCCTGGAGTTAGACAAGAAGATACATACCTTTTTTGTCTCTGTGCGTGCATTTTAGCTTTGGGAATAGACGCTCCGTTAGCATAGCTTAGCTTCATCACTGGAAGTGAGGCAGGACAGTAGCCTTACAGTGCCTTACAGTGCATTGCAAGGTCTGACATTGACCAAATTTGATATGCATGACCTTGGTGGGCTCTAGGTCAACTCCTGAAAAGGGGGTTAATGTCAGACCTTGCAATCAAAAGTTAGGGGGCGCACTGAAATTATGGCAAGGGTTATTAGCCCCCTAACCTTGGATTGCAAAGTCTGACATTGACCCCCTTTTCAGGAGTTGACCTAGAGCCCACCAAGGTCATGCATATCAAGTTTGGTCAATGTCAGACCTTGCAATACACTGTAAGGCACTGTAAGGCTACTGTCCTGCCTCACTTCCAGTGATGAAGCTAAGCTATGCTAACGGAGCGTCTATTCCCAAAGCTAAAATGCACACACAGAGACAAAAAAGGTATGTATCTTCTTGTCTAACTCCAGGGAAGATGTTAAATAAGCTAATTTCCCAAAATGTTGGAGTTCCCCTTTAAACGGACGCTGCTTTAGACCCACCTGTACCAGGATGCGGGGCCTCTGAGAGGAGGGGAAGGGGACCTTGTACATGAAGTGGGAGATGTGCCTGACAGACAGAACAACAGCATTAAGACATGTGTCTGACAGACAGAACAACAGCATTAAGACATGTGTCTGACAGACAGAACAACATCATTAAGACATGTGTCTGACAGACAGAACAACAGCATTAAGACATGAGTCTGACAGACAGAACGAGATCATTAAGACATGTGCCTGACAGACAGAACAACATCATTAAGACATGTGTCTGACAGACAGAACAACAGCATTAAGACATGAGTCTGACAGACAGAACAACAGCATTAAGACATGAGTCTGACAGACAGAACGAGATCATTAAGACATGTGCCTGACAGACAGAACAACAGCATTAAGACATGAGTCTGACAGACAGAACAACAGCATTAAGACATGAGTCTGACAGACAGAACGAGATCATTAAGACATGTGCCTGACAAGACAGAACAACAGCATTAAGACATGTGTCTGACAGACAGAACAACAGCATTAAGACATGAGTCTGACAGACAGAACAACAGCATTAAGACATGAGTCTGACAGACAGAACGAGATCATTAAGACATGAGTCTGACAGACAGAACAACAGCATTAAGACATGAGTCTGACAGACAGAACAACATCATTAAGACATGTGTCTGACAGACAGAACAACAGCATTAAGACATGTGTCTGACAGACAGAACAACATCATTAAGACATGTGTCTGACAGACAGAACAACAGCATTAAGACATGTGCCTGACAGACAGAACAACAGCATTAAGACATGTGCCTGACAGACGGAACAACAGCATTAAGACATGAGTCTGACAGACAGAACAACAGCATTAAGACATGTGCCTGACAGACAGAACAACAGCATTAAGACATGTGCCTGACAGACAGAACAACAGCATTAAGACATGTGTCTGACAGACAGAACAACAGCATTAAGACATCATGTGCCTGACAGACAGAACAACAGCATTAAGACACGTGTCTGACAGACAGAATGAGATCATTAAGACATGTGCCTGACAGACAGAACAACAGCATTAAGACACGTGTCTGACAGACAGAATGAGATCATTAAGACATGTGCCTGACAGACAGAACAACATCATTAAAGGTCCCGTGTCTTGTAAATGGCCTTTTCCAGTGTTTATCATTGTTTCCTAGCAATGGGGGATTATATCAATGTGGTCTGTGTCTCTAATTATCATTTTTGACTCATCAGTCTAGTCTCGAGTTCACGAGATCTTCCCTCACTCAACTAAGCCATTCTGATTTGACTGTTTTGCTGACGTGAATAAGGCACTGGTTGTAGTCACCGCCCACAATCAACAATTCGCTCAACAACAGAGCGAGTGGAATTACTTCCTCAAACAGAGGGTGCCAACAGACAGCAGAGAACGAGCGAGCGAGAGAGAGGGAGAGAGAGAGATAGAGATAGAGAGGGAGAGAGAGAGAGAGAAAGATAGAGAGGGAGAGAGAGAGAGAGGGACAGGAGCTTCTCTCTCTCAGGGAAGCACACACGCATTTTACACACAACCTCGACCGGCGCGCGGGGAAGCACACACGCATTTTACACACAACCTCGACCAGTGCCGCGGAGCCAGGCCAAAACAGCTTGAAATCTTGAAGTGGAAAAATGCTGCTTTTGAATACTTGATTAGAAATACAAAACAATGCATTTAAATTAGGGATGCTCGATATTGGCTTTTTTACCGATACCGATATTCCGATATTGTCCAACTCTTAATTTCGATACCGATACCGATATCAACCGATACCGATATATGCAGGGTTTCCCCCCAAAAAAACAGAATAATTTCAGGTAACTAATAATTTCACTGGATGCATTCAAAAGGCTTTCTAAATGTAAGCATTATCTGTGCAAAATATGATAATTAAAAAAGTAAAAATTAACATTACATATCTCTTGTTGTTGAATTAAACCAAAATGCATACTTTTGACAATAAATAAAATAAGAATTGGTTTTTACTTGCTTGCCTGGGTAAATAAAGGTAAAAAAAAAAAAAAAAAAAAATTTTTTTTACCGATACCGATATTTTCCGATATCACATTTTACTGCCGATATCGGCCGATAATATCGGTCGGCCGATAATATCGGACATCCCTAATTTAAATCAAATAAACTTTACAGATGTGTTCCATAGACTCACAGGAATTGTGTAAAGTTGCCCAAATAGTGAAAGGAATAGCAAGACATCCCCTTTAAGACATGTGCCTGACAGACAGAACAACATCATTAAGACATGTGTCTGACAGACAGAACAAGGACATTAAGACATGTGTCTGACAGACAGAACAACATCATTAAGACACGAGTCTGACAGACAGAACAACATCATTAAGACATGTGTCTGACAGACAGAACAACATCATTAAGACATGAGTCTGACAGACAGAACAACATCATTAAGACATGAGTCTGACAGACAGAACAACATCATTAAGACATGAGTCTGAGAGACAGAACAACATCATTAAGACATGAGTCTGAGAGACAGAACAACATCATTAAGACATGAGTCTGACAGACAGAACAACATCATTAAGACATGTGTCTGACAGACAGAACAACATCATTAAGACATGAGTCTGACAGACAGAACAACATCATTAAGACATGTGTCTGATAGAGCCATATGAAATCAGTTTTATTTTTTTCCCAATTCCATTTTATTTTTTTCCAAATTCCGTTTTAATATTTCAGAATTCTGTATTTTGCTTTGTACGCTCATTTTACCATCAGAAATAGTGTCTAATAAGTGGGAATGAATAAATGTCCACAATTTAATAAGATATAACAGTCCATTTAATAGGGCTGTCTTAAATACTTCGAAGCTTCGTTCGATGGGCATGGGATTCGAATATGAAAATAAAATTTGATTATTAAAAAAAATAATAATAATTATATATATTTTTGCAAAATCAACTCTGCCTCTCTTTGTTAACTACAACAAGCAATGCTGTTTGTTATTTAAGATGAGGTCGGACTCGGCACTGACAGATTTGTGTTCATTGTGCTGCTTTTATAAAGCCTCAAATGACGGCTTACAATATTTCATGAAAGCAAAGTGTTTTGTTTGTCTAAGATTTAAAAAGGTTTAAACTTTACAGCACTGACAAAGTTGAACAAAGTGCTGTACAAGTCCCACAACATAAAAAAAAAAAAAAGTAAAAAAAAAAAAAAAAAAAATTGTGGATTCCATTTTTATTGCTCAATTCCGCGATTCCGTCCGCGATTCCGTGATCGCGGATTCCATATGGCTCTAGTGTCTGACAGACAGAACAACATCTTTAAGACATGTGTCTGACAGACAGAACAACATCATTAAGACATGAGTCTGACAGACAGAACAACATCATTAAGACATCATTAAGACAAGAGGCAGGGGAACTATGTGAGAATGCTGTTCATCGACTACAGCTCAGCATTCAATACCATAGTCCCCTCCAAACTCATAGCCAAGCTCAGGGACCTGGGCTTGAACTATGACCTCTGCCAGTGGGTCTTGGACTTCCTGACGGGCAGACCCCAGGTAGTAAGAGCCGGCAACTGCACCTCCTCATCCATCACGCTCAACATAGGGGCCCCCCAGGGCTGTGTTCTGAGCCCCCTCCTCTACTCCCTGTACACACATGACTGCGTGGCACAGCGGAACAACAACACAATCATCAAATTTGCTGATGACACAGTAGTGGTGGGCCTGATCTCTGCCAACGATGAGAGGGCCTACCTGGAAGAGGTAGAGAATCTGTCACAGTGGTGTCAGGAGAACTGCCTCTCCCTGAAAGTCAGCAAAACAAAAGAGATGATTGTGGACTTCAGGAGGTCGGGGGTCAAGGACTACAGCCCCCTCAGCATCGACGGGGCACCGGTCGAGAGAGTGAACAGTTTCAAGTACCTCGGAGCCCACATATCCGAGGACTTGACATGGACCACACACATTGACAGTGTTGTAAAGAAGGCACGACAACGCCTCTACTTCCTCAGGCGCCTAAGGAAGTTCCAAGTCAGTCAGAAGATCCTCAAGAACTTCTACTCATGTACAATAGAGAGCATCCTGACTGGCAACATCACCTCTTGGTTTGGGAATAGCACTGCACAAGACCGTAGCAGACTACAAAGAGTGACACGTTCAGCCGAACGCACAATTGGAGGGGGGCTTCCCACCCTCCAGAACATTTACAACAAGCGGTGCAGGGGTAAGGCGAAGAGAATCATCAAGGACTCCAGCCACCCGAACAACTGCCTCTTTGAACTGCTGCGGTCAGGCAAGCGATACCGGAGTCTCATGGCGAGCACAGAAAGACTCAGAAGAAGCTTCTATCCCCAGACCATCAGGCTGCTCAACGAACAATAAACACTATGCAACAACCATACAAATGCACACAGCACACACTCACTTAAACAAACAACAAACTGCAGCACCCACTCTCCACACTTTAGATCACCTAAACACACTTTACACTTTATATTTATTGGTAAAGGATTTGCACTACAACTCGTACACCTTACTGTAAATTGTACCTAAATTGTACCTCATCCCATTTCTGCTTTGCACTATATAGTATTGTATATTAGTACATTGCATAGTATATTGTATATTGTATGGTAACTCAGTTACTTCTATTCTGCATCGAACATTGTACATATGTCTATACTGAACACTGTGACCTATATTTTACTTCCATTTTACATGCTATACTTTTTTATTTCATACTTATCTTGTCTAGCACAGTCTCTGGAGCGTAACAGTAAGAAGCATTTTGTATAAAAGTATTCTGTACTTCTGTATGACAACTATTAAAGAAACTTAAGAAACTTAACTGACAGACAGAACAAGGACATTAAGACATGTGCCTGACAGACAGAACAAGGACATTAAGGGATGAGTCTGACAGACAGAACAACATCATTAAGACATGAGTCTGACAGACAGAACAATATCATTAAGACATGAGTCTGACAGACAGAACAACATCATTAAGACATGAGTCTGACAGACAGAACAACATCATTAAGACATGAGTCTGACAGACAGAACAACAGCATCATTAAGACATGAGTCTGACAGACAGAACAACATCATTAAGACATGAGTCTGACAGACAGAACAACATCATTAAGACATGAGTCTGACAGACAGAACAAGGACATTAAGACATGAGTCTGACAGACAGAACAAGGACATTAAGTTTCATGAATGCAAAGCATTCATCGAGATGTTAAAGGATAAGGTGAGAACTTTGGAACCAAAGCCTTATTTCCAAGTAACCAAAGGTGTTGTTGATCAGTAGAGTCCTTTCTCATCACAATCCATGCTGTTCTCCGGCTAGTTAGCCACAAAACCAATGCAAAGGCTGCGCTGTACAAGCCCCAAAATAAATGCTGAAACAACAATAAAACAATTAAACCTACTTTGGGTTCAATTCAGGGCTTTTAGAGACGGGAGCGTAGTTTTGTGGGCAATTAACTGGAGCTGCAGGCATCGAGTAGAGAGATACTACATGCCCTCATGGGGCCTGCATACCCAGAATGCCTTGCGGTCCGACAAACCTAGTCATAGAACCTCTTTGTGATTGTAACGTTACTAGAGCTAGCTAATAGCAAGCTGGTGAAATAGCCCCATTTGACAGTAGTTAGCAAAGGCAAGATACATAGCATGCTAGTCGCTAATGTTACCACTTGGTTCCGATGCTGTTGTTGTATTTTTAGATGGAACATTATAGGGCTGACCCCAAACGCTTGAAAGTTCGGACCTTCGTTCGTTACGTTTTCATTGGAATCTTAATTAATGGGTTCGAACCTCTGCTTAAATAATTTTTTTATTTACACTAAAAATATATATCAGAATGTGATATACATCTCCAAAACATTCCTGTAAACATGTTGTGACCTGTGTATTTACCACGTAAAAAGAAATGCACTCGCCTACCACCGCAGAGACTCTGGGATCGAATCCAGCTGTCAGCGGTACCTCCGGCTTTGTCAGTCGTCCCTACTAACACAATTGGCAGTGTTAGCGGGTGGAAAGCCGGCGGGGTATGTGTCCTGGTCGTTGTAAACTGCAGTTCCTACTGGTCGGTCGGGGCGCCTGTTCAGCAGGGAGGGGATCGGGGGGAAATAGCGCGAACCTCCGCACACGTTACATTCCCCCAGTGAGAGTCCTCGCTGTCAGGTGAAAAGAAGCGGCTGGCTGACTCCACATGTATCGGAGGAGGCATGTGGTAGTTCTACACCCTCCCTAGGCCGACAGTGGGACAATGCACGCAACGACCAGGAAGGGAATTGGCATAACGACAAAATTGGGATGGGAGCAAAATACAGAAAAAGTGAGAACAAAAAAATAATAAAAAATAAATAAATAAATAAAATTATTCAACATTTTCATTTTCTAAGCAGATATAGACTCAACAATTTTTTGCCGAACCACTACTGCCTGGGCACAGTGATTTCATCACCTCAAAAGCCCTGTTGTTTTTTGAAAAACTGAAATTTCTCCACGTGGTAAATACACAGGTCACAACATGTTTACAGGAACGTTTTGGAGTTGTATTTGGAGTGTATTTTGTGACTGTTGGGAACTAGGCTACACTGGCACACCTACTTCCAGTGAATGACGCTAAGCTAGGCTAACGGGGCGGCTGTTCCCTAAGCCTAATGCATGCACAGAGAAGAAAAGGGTATGCATCTGCTTGTCTAACTCCAGGGTAGATGGCAAATAAGCTAATTTCCCAAAAAGTTGGCGTGTTCCTTTAAAGGAAAACTCCAACAGTTTGGGAGATTAGCTTATTTGGCATCTACCCTGGAGTTAGACAAGAAGATACATACCATTTTTCTTCTCTGTGCATGCAGTAGGAGTAGGAAGACACGCACCGTTAGCCTAGCTTAGCGTCAGTCACTGGAAGTAGGTTCCTCCATTAGCCTAGTTCCAAATGTCTTCCTACTCCTACTGCATGCACAGAGAAGAAAAAGGTACGCATCTTCTTGTCTAACTCCAGGGTTCACAAAATGTTGGAGTTTTCCTTTAAGATAGCAGGAGCCGTCGGCCAACAAATATGTTGTTTCAACAAATGTATTCACAAAGTATTTTCAAAATCTGAAACAACTTCAGGTTGAGTGCTTGACAAATAAGTGGCCCGGATCTTATGTTTAGATAATACAGAGTGCTTCTGTAAATAATGTAAATAAATAAAAGTACACGGCATACCGTCGCCCGGGAGATCTAAACTTAATTTCAGTCTATGTTCATTTGCCCCGGCTGTGATATGAAGCTAGCGAAGCCGGGGGAACCAGCAACGTCGTCAGTCTGATGCCGCTTTAGTCGAGCTGTGACAACAAGGCATTAGATTAACGATGTAGCTACAAGGAGATTAGCCGCTTTCATCCTGTGTTTACTGCAAGAGAGCTCTGGCTTTGTACAGTAATACAGCCTTGTTGCTCTGAAAAGATAAAAGGGAAATAAGAAAAGGTCACGTTAAGACAAACCGCCCGTTCAACCTATATAGGTGTAATTACCGCGCCTTCGTATAATACCACGCAGATTCCGTCACCATAAAGTCACGTGACACAAGAGAAACATCGCAGAACACCACAGAACGAGTGACACAAAGAGAGCAGCCTGCTTACTTCTCGATGGGCAGAGCGTGCGGCCCGGAGATGGAGTAGCGGTAGAGGAATGTGAGGAACTTGCGGAAAGCATCGAAGAAGGGCCAGTGGGAGAGCAGGCAGATGCACTTGTTGGTGTGGATCGTACGGGGTGCTGAGGCTGGTGCTGAGGCTGGTGCTGAGGCTGGTGATGAGGCTGGTGATGAGGCTGGTGATGAGGCTGGTGATGAGGCTGGAGATGAGGCCGGTGCTGAGGCTGGAGATGAAGCAGCGACGGAGGGCTTCTGGGCCTCCAGCTCTTGCAGGCCCAGCTGAGCGCACTGCTTTTCGGACAGACACTCCGGGGGATAGGGTTCGTAGAATTGAATGGCGGCCCCATACACCTGGAAGAAATAAGATGTAACTTTATATATTTATTAAGGCTTGTCAATCGATTAAAATATTTAATGTGATTAATCGCATGATTGTCCATAGTCAACTCGTGATTAATCGCATATTTTTTATCTGTTCTAAATCGACCTTAAACGGATATTTTTCAAGTTTTAATACTATTTATCAACATGAGAGGTCAACAAATGTTTGCTTTATGCAGCCATTTAACACAAAAGGATGACCCTCATGCATTGCAAATGTGCATCAAATTCAAACCAGAGTGATGCACAAAATAACTTAAAAAATTATCATTTAAAACAATGAATAAAGTGTGCATGAAATAATAGGGGAAAGAAAACGTTAGGAACTTGTTACATTCACCCACACAAGGGCTGAGGACTCACTGTGTGTGTGTAACATATTTAATACTCAAAGGTTTTACATAAATATTTTACACAAAAAGTGTAGTTTGCAGAGCTTGATATTCCATTATTATTTAATAGGGTGTGGGGATTTTCTTTTTTTAAATAATTCGAATAGTCTTTCTGGAATGTAGGCTGAACCTATAAACAGATGATAAAAAAATAAAATACAAAAAACAGATGATAAAAAGAATTCAAGCTGCAATAATAATTTTCTGACCACTAGATGGCATCATGGAGTCACTCTAAACAAACCATTATCTTCTCCTCGTTCTATTAGGCCAAAGTGATAATTAAATACACAATCTAATTGTTTTTGTACATGGAAGAAAACTATTCTTTAACAATTAAAATGTCGTTATTGTCTTGGCCTGGTCGTGTTGAACCTATTAAAAACAAACTCTGGCTCTGACTCCCTGACGAAGGCTTGATGCCAAAACGTGTCAGTTCGTTTTTAATTTGTTTATTATGACCATGCCAAGACAATAAAGGCATTTTAATCGTAAAAGAAGACAGTGTCTTGGAGCTTTCTTTGTTAATTTAGATACAATAAATACTACTTTCTCTTGGGAATTTCCTGGTTGTTAAACAAGGTAAAGGTAGGTAAGATGCGTTTTGAAAATGTGAAAAATAGTTATCACAGCTTTAAAGTTGAATTTGTTTAATTCGTGAATGTAAGGACCTGTATTTCCTTTCAACTAAATCAACTCTAAAACAGAATTTACGTTGTGCTTTTCCAAAGATCTTGGATAGTTAAGTCAATATCTTTAAACACAGACAACTGTCTCCTATGCTGGAATTCAGAACATTGTGATGTCCTCAAGTGACATTCTATCCACGCTGCCCTGGATTCTATTCTCTCACGATTCTTATTTTTTCAATAAAATCATTTAAAAAGGTAAAGTAAAAAAAAAAGTTAAATAAAAATTTTTTGTAAAAAAAAAAAAAAAAAACGTCATAACTTAGAAATGAGATTGCATAGGTCTATGAATCGAGATCGCAATATTTTTTTCTATTAATTGCCCAGCCCTGCTCTGCGTCTATTCTATCCACACTGCGTCTATTCTATCCACACTGCGTCTATTCTATCCACGCTGCGTCTATTCTATCCACGCTGCGTCTATTCTATCCACGCTGCGTCTATTCTATCCACGCTGCGTCTATTCTATCCACGCTGCGTCTATTCTATCCACTCTGCGTCAATTTTATATTTTATTATTTATGACTGAATGTAACTGAACTAGCTACCTCTGTTACTGCACTACCTTTGTTATTGCACTATTCTGCACATCATTTGTTTTACTTTACATGGCTATTTTGTGGTGCACCACTGATAAGCTTTATTTTTATTTTGTTTAGAATTTTGATCCAATGCTGCAATAAGTGAAACAAAGAAGCTATATATCCATGTTGGATATAATGGATAGTTGGATAATGTTAAATAAAAAAACAACCTTAACACTTTGAGTGCCAGCGACGTGTTGTCGTTATTTCATGCCCCCCGTTGAGTGCTGACGACGTCAATTGTTTTTTTTTTTTAATTAGCAATCTGAATTCATATTTCGTCAACGAGTCTCCCGTTGGTACAGCAGCCCCATATACACATATACTATCGATAATCTAGCGTTTATTTGAAAACGATTCATAAATAGGCCGACAAAAGACAACGTGTCTAGTGTATTCGAGAATATTCCAATAAATGCCGTTTATGACGAAATCTTTCTATTTTCCTGAAATTTTCAAGAAAACTATAGCTTTTCGAAATGCTATAAAAAGGATATGAACAGATTAAAAAACAATCCGTTTCGACAATGTTGACTGCAAACAAGTCATTGATACGCGACGGGCAGATTAGACACATAGCCATAATTTAAAACATAGATTATGCGTTTTTAACACTATCATTGAAGTGGGTGGCGGCATTCAAGGGGGTAAAAAGGAAAACACGGCCGGCACTGAAAGTGTTAAGGGTCAACTCGATTGCATTTTTTTCTTTTTTCTTAACACTTTCAGAGCCCTTGCTTAACCTTGATTTACCGGTTGAATGCCCACCATCCACTTCAATGTTAGCGTTAAAAACGCCTAATCTATGTTTTAAATTATGGCTATGTGTCTAATCTGCCCGTCGCTTATCAATGACTCGTTTTCCAGTCAACATTGTCGAAGCGGATTGTTTTTTTATCGGTTAATTTTCATTTTATAGCATTTTGAAAAGCCCTCGTTTTCAAGGAAAATATAAAGATTCCGTGATAAAACGCATTTACTGGAATATTCTAGAATACACAAAAACGTTGTCATTTTTCGGCCTATTTATGAATAGTTTTCAAATAAACGCTAGATTATCGATAGTATATGTGTACGTACGTATGCACGCTATAGAGGCAATCTGAAAAATCGATTCTCTTATTTCCTCATCAGCGATCGCGCACACACAGACACATCACACATAGGGCAAACGCTGAGATCTCAGCAAATACAACTCTAATTATCCCAAGACTGGTAAAATAGATTCCTTACCTCAGATCAGATGTTCTCCAAAAAGATCATTCCAATTCCTGATCACCATTCCAAATATCGATCACGCTTATTGATTGAGTATTGGCTGCTGTAAATATATATTCCAGGCTGATTCCCGTCCCGCGATGACGTCCATGTTGATCAGACTTCTTGCCAGCACAAGGAACCAGCTGGCTCCGCCTCTACATATCTACAGATCCCAGATCAGTCTAAGCGACTGACCTGCAGTTACACAGGGATAGACGATAGGGGGTGCTTTTTTCCATTCTGAGCTCATGTAGGGGCTGCTGTACCAACGGGAGACTCGGTTGATGAAATATGATTTCAGATCGCTAATAAAACAATAAAACAATATTTGTCGTTGTGGGCACTCAGTGGGGGGCCTAATAAAACGAGATATGTCGTCCGTGGCACTGAAAGGGTTAATGCATTGCCGAAAGATCGGATCGGGAAAATTGGTATCGGCAGATACTCAAAATCACATGATCGGTGTTCTGAAGGTCCAGATTAACACTGAAAGTCTGCGTTTATTATTTTGTATAACTTATATATTGTTTATATATATCAGATATATATCTTCACGTCATCTGTTTTACGTGCCAGTATTTATCATTCGCCTTTTGTATATGTTCCATTCTTAACGCCATAGGCCATAATTAGACCCACTATGCTTCTTTGACTTGTGCCTTCAATCAACAAATCTCATCTTGCACCATATGTATTTCAAAATGTTGGCCAATATTCAAATCCTGTATTCATCCTCTCAAATCAGGCCCTAATGGTGAACGGTTTGCATTTATGTTGAATGAAGTAAGAATCCACTGCAGTAAAAATATCCTCACCTCGAGTGGTGGTAGTAAGGTTGACTGACATGAGAATGTCCTGCTTCAGATCCTCATTTTCGATATACTGCACATAAACGATGAGCACAGCCTCGTCTGCGACAGTTGTAGTTTCATCAAGTTGTATGGCAAATGGACCCTTTCTAAGCTTTTCTGACAGCTGCTGCTCGCAATCACTTGACATCTTATCAATTCGGTCTTTCACTACATTGTTCGAGAGTGGTACTGATTTTAGTTTATCCGCCACCTGTGGGCCGCACAGTTTCTAAACCATTTTGATGCAGGCTGGTTTGATGAGCTGCTCGCCAATATTGTGCGGTTTCTTTGCTTTTGCAATTAAAAGCGAACACTCAAAGGAGGCTTCGGTAGCCTTCTGTAAATCACTGCCACCCCTGCTCCACGCTACTCTAACATCAACAGGCTTGTTCGCCTTGAGAGACTGTTCTTTCCTCCGAAAAAAGTCTGGATCCTTCCCAACGGTTTCTGGGTGCTTAGACGCCTGATGTCTCTTCAGCTTGCTTGGCTTCAGGCTCGAGTTTGCCAACTTTTCTCCACAAATCACACACTCAGGTTGTTTGTCTGGTCCCTCAGTGAAGCCCATGGTGATGTAATTTTCGCGATTGCTGTAGGTCCTAACTTTTTTTGCAGATGAGCTGCCGTCATCTCCTTTTCGTTTGTCACACATTTTCGCCTCTGGCGGCTGACTGCAGACAAGCCGAGAAAGTTAACTAGCGTGCTAGGCTAGCTACGGAAAGTGATACAGTCAACTGATTCACGTTTTAGCGGCTACCCGGTAGCCTACTGTTAACGTTCAAAAATCATGTCTAGATGTTTATTTATTTATCTTTATTTTTTATTGTAGTGGAAGAGACTATTCGTGCTTCTGATGATAAAAATATGCTAATTAAATATTTCTATGAAAAAAAAAAAAAAAAGACCTCAAATCATCTGTGGTCTGGCGGACCCCCTGCCCCCCTGGCGGTTGGGAATCACTGCTCTAGAGGACCACCGTCTCCATCCACCATCTTGCTTTTCCCTGTTCGACGTGCTTCTTCTCAATCCACTCCACGCTTCAATGGTCGAGTACCAGTAGTTAAAGACTATCGTTACCTCTGATGTTGTTGCCCTGACATTCCATTATTAAAGGAGAGCTGTGTTTATAGTTTAAGTTTAAGTTTAAGTTTATTTGGATCCCCATTAGCCACAGCAGTGCTGGGGCTATTCTTCCTGGGGTCCATAACACATAAAATACAGTTACAGACGTATACACTCACAACATTTACATGTCATACTACAGACAATTAAAACAACAATAAAAACCCTTATACACTCATAACATTTACATGACATACAGACCATTAAAACAACAATAAAAACCCTTATACACTCACAACATTTACATGTCATACAGACAATTAAAACAACAGTAAAAACCCTAATCAAATTCATAATACAATATAAAAATACAAAATTATACAATATTTTAATAATATATCCCTATCAGACACATGCCTTTTCATTCATATATACCTATCTCTTTATCAGACACATACATTTTAATTTACGTACACACTATCTATTAGGTAATGTCAATTTCTTTGGTTGAAAATGTTGTTTTACCACGATTTTGAAACGGCATTTACTATTCTCCTGCTTAACATGTCTGGGAAGAGAGTTCCATTCCTGCATACCACGGAACATGACAGTTCGCTTCATGGCATTCGACCTCACTTTTGGAAGTGTAAAACCTCGTGCAGAAGCATGTCTGGTGGAATGGTTGTGTCTGTCAAGACTTATTGATAAATTGTTATATAAAATTGAGGGGATCTTTGTAACAAAAATATTCCTAGTGAATACAAGGAGTGAGCAGAGTAATTTATGTTTGACAAGTAACCAAGTTAAACAACTGTGCATCGCTGCAACATTAGTTCTGTACTCACAGCGAAGCGCTATACGTGCTGCTTTGTTTTGTACCATTTGTAATTTTTTCAGTTTACTCGTCGTTACATTCGACCATACTGCAGGACAATAGTCAAGATTTGACAAAACCAGAGCTTGAATGACCTGTTTGATAGAATTTAGTGGTAACAAATGAGCACATCTTTTAACAACAGAAATCCCTCTTCCCATTTTCACTACTATATAGAATATGTATGTTGCTATTACTATTAAAATGCTTGTTCAACTTGTATCCCTGTCCCGCGCCGTTAATAGAGTGTCCGCCATTTTGTGTACCTATACTGTCTGGCTAATTTAATATTCTGCATTAGTGGTTTAATCTAACATATCAATACAGTCCGGGTTGTGTAGCCCCTTAGCTACAATCGGGATCGGATCGGGAGCAAAAAAAAATTATCTGGAGTTAGGGGTGGACTTAAGAACTATTGTTCACACCTAGTACCCGACTGCCAAGGTGTTGAAAATGAAGACAATCTTTAAATGGTCTTTTCTCTGCTTTGAGACGCGATTGACTTGATTCAAGATTCAAATAAGCATATCTTCAAATATTTTCTGGTTTCAATGTTCATTTGAAAGTGTACATTCTGTACTTTCATAATCTGTAAAAATCTGAAAGAAATTACAGAGGGAGACACGAGCCGCTGGACATGGTCAACTTTGTGGGCTCATAGTTTGTGTTCGAGCTACAGTAACACGTACAACTGGGTTTTATTTAGGCCTAAATGAAATTCTGCAATTTTTTTTTACAATTAATTGCGAATATTTTCATGTTGAGCTATAGATTGTGGATGAATACGCACAGAAAGGTACACCATGCAAATGTTCATGCTTTATTTGTTTTAAACGAGACGATTTAGAAATGGGCAATGGGGAAATACGTTGCAATTTTGCGAGGTGGACCGGCCGGAAACAGCAACCACTACACCTCCCTATGGAGGCCTGGCCAGATCCCAGTAAATCACCAGATGTTACCGGCCTGATGGGTCCGGTACCGTAATGACATCACGCCATAAATCCATCTATACAGACTGTAGGAATTAATGTTGCGTTTCGTTTTCAAATGTAAAGACCCTAAAGATAAAAGCCCCTAACCCTGTCAAAACAGCAGTCAAAGTGTATATTTTCAGCATTGCGTTTGTTTACCAATGAGTTTAACTGTTATTAGTCATTAGTGAAATATAAGATTATAGAAATGTCAGGGCATTCGGTCGGAAACCGGCGCATATTGACAGGAGGAAGTGGAGCAGCCAAAAGTGAGTGTAGTCTGTTGAAGGAAGAGACCGAGGGCTTTCGAATTTCGAAAAACTACCCTACCCAGCTCATGCCAGCCCCTGTCAATCATCTGACTTCTGGATTTACTTTTTTTATTTCTGTAATTTTTCGGGATTATCTCCCACAAACCTGAACATTATTGCCATAAAACAGAATGCAGTTAGTTTCTCTACCTTTCTGTCAACGTCTAGCAAAAAACTGCGTATTATAATTTACATTATAAAAAGTAACTGTAGTGTACTTACAGTAGATTTCATTCACGGTTTTTGCTGCACACCTGGTGATACAAAATCCAGATTGAACTCTGCCATTGGAATGGGGAGATTTGGCCCGATCGATAGATGTGCGACTTGGCCACAATAAGGTAATTTATAGGCCTGATATTCTATAATCATATTTCAAATAGCATGTGTCCGGATGGCAGAATTCAGTACTGTATCTACAAAACCTTTGTTTAATAATCTTCCCAAAACTCTCCTTGGTCTGTCACCCCCCTACCTGTGTAGTTTGTTTAAATGTGCACCTGCTGTCTACAACACCCGTTCTACAAATCTTATCCTGTTGAAAATCCCCAAAACACACCCTGCCCCCTGTCCCTCAACAGGCTGTGCCTTTTGCCAGGTCGTCATTGTAAGTAAGAATTTCTTCTTAACACTATGCCGTCCGTCCACGAGTATATACGTGTTTCGATTCCATGCGTTGTGGACCAGAGCCACGTATATACTCGTGGCAAGTTGTTATTGTTTTATTCCATATTTATAATGCTATTAACGTCCGCTATCGAGATCCATTACCTACCCACATATTTGATTTTCGAAACATGCACTACCGGCCAGATCCGCTTAGGGGCGCCATCGCTACACTGCAGTATCATTGAGGGGATTTAAAGAATAATTTCTTTTACAGTCCTGTGGGCGGATCATAGAGCCTCGATTCCAAACGAAGACCCTCCATCTTTGATCCCGTTACCGAACGTATTTTTCAACCTGGAATAATGGGATTTATGATTAGCCAATGTACATATCGATCTACCAGAATCCGATGACTAATGAAGAAATGCTGCCGGCGATCACATGGCCTGACGGTAGGATACTATTACCCCAAATTACAGCTGGATTGGACATTGTTTTAAAACCTAACGTGATAGACCACTGACATAGCCTATTTTCTAGCTTCCTGAAAAAAAGAAGAGACGAAAAGCGCGATAAACCTTATATTCACGATGCTATAAAATGACAACCAACCGATAGATTTTTATTTTCTTTAAGCTATTATGAAGGCACGGTTTATGCACTCAAGTGACAATGAGAATGGACAGATAGCAATACTATAAATTATATATATAGCTCTTAGAAAGTACATCGGTTTGTAAACAATCCTCTGTCCTCTGAGGCATAAATCGCCGCAAGAGTACGGACGCCATAGTGTTAATGACATACCTGGTTAAATAAAGGTTAAATTAAATTAAATAAAAGATAAGAGTTTCAGGCACATCATACAGCAGCGTTCAGGGTGACCCCTGACCTCTGGAGAGTTAGAAAGATGCTGTGCCAACATAGGGTATCTGCACAGTGACGTGGAGCAGTTATGTAACCTATATTTCATGCGAAAGAATAAACCAGCAATCAAGGACCTCTTCAACAGACAGAAACCTCAATCTGAGAAAAAAAAAATAAAAAGAAAAAAAAAAATACACTATGAAATAGCTAATCTTCAGCTCAGCAGTTTAACTTGTATCCAGCATCAATACCAAAGTCCCAATTGTGGTCAAACAAACGGGTTAGCTCGCTCGCTCGCTGCAGCGTGGTGCCAGGCTGGACATCATCTCAAACATTCCCATTCGCACACAGATCAAAGCGAACAGCCTTATCTGCTCGCTAGAGAGGCTACAGTATGTGGGTCAGTTTTCAACTTGCTCCCAGGAGGGGGGGGGGGGGGTACAACCCTATGTCTTTGTTTACTAATGATAGGAGTGAGTGTGTGTGTGTGTGTGTGTGTGTGTGTGTGTGTGTGTGTGTGTGTGTGTGTGTGTGTGTGTGTGTGTGTGTGTGTGTGTGTGGTATTCTATTCAAATATACTAATCCAAGCATATATAAGTGTTTCAAAGAGAAGAGAAGCATAAATGTACGAGTGTGAACTGAATGTACCTGCATGTGCATGTGTGTGTGTGTGTGTGTGTGTGTGTGTGTGTGTGTGTGTGTGTGTGTGTGTGTCTAACAGCTGACTGTCTGGTTGGTATACAGAGGGAGACTTAGTAAGTCCTTGGCAGTCTGCCTGTATACCAACCAGTCAGCTGTTGACCCACACACACACACACACACACACACACACACACGTACACACGTACACAACACACACACAAGTACACACTCTCTCTCACTGGTATCATTAGTAAACAGAGACCCAGGGTTGTACACCCCCCCCTGGCAGCAGGAACCAGGCCCCGGGTCTGAAGCTCTAGTTTGGCTCGTAGGTCTGATGGACTCTGGATGTTATTTGTTCAGGACTCTGTTTCAACACATAGCCTAAACATGGACCATATCCCAATAACCCACTTCTCAACCACGCAGATAAGGCAGAGCGGGCTGGGGGGGGAGGGTATTTAGAGCGGGAAACTATGTGTGTGTGTGTGTACATGCATGCATGTCTGTGTGTGTGTGTGTGTGCGTGTGTGTGCATGTGTAATGTATGTCTGTCTGTGTGTGTACATGTGTGTGTGTGTGTGTGTGTGTGTGTGTGTTAGAGCTGTCCCCGAAGCCTGTTTTTAGGATTCTAACTTCGGCAGGGTTTTTCTAACGGACCTTCGAACGATCGTTTTTAATCGTATGAGAGAGAGAGAGAGAAAGAGAGAGAGAGAAAGAGAGAAAGAGAGAAAGAGAGAGAGAGAGAGAGAGAGAGAGAGAGAGAGAGAGAGAGAGAGAGAGAGAGAGACTCACTCACAATAAATAACCCTCACTGTAGGAGAAATAAACCTCTCTGGGATCAGCTTGGTTGACATAAGCAGCTAACGTTTAAGTTTAGGTCATCGAACTGTCATAACACACATTTACGCATATAACGTAGAACATATGCGCATATTGCATATTGCTGTGGTCAATTTTTTTTAGTAAAAGTAGTAGTACCTACTTACTGGTCACAGGAGTCTTCAATAACGTTTGGATGGTAATCCATTTTGTGAATACATTTGTTGAAACAACATCTTTGTTCCAAGTCAGTCAGAAGATCCTTAGGAACTTCTACTCATGTACAATAGAGAGCATCCTGACCGGCAACATCACCTCCTGGTTTGGGAATAGCACTGCACAAGACCGTAGCAGACTACAAAGAGTGACACATTCAGCCGAACGCACAATTGGAGGGGGGTTTCCCACCCTCCAGAACATTTACAACAAGCGGTGCAAGGGGAAGGCTAAGAGAATTATTAAGGACTCGAGCCACCCGAACAACTGCCTCTTTGAACTGCTGCGGTCAGGCAAGCGATACCGGAGTCTTAAGGCGAGCACAGAAAGACTCAGAAGGAGCTTCTATCCCCAGGCCATCAGGCTGCTAAACGAACAATAATCGCTAAACGAACAATAATCACTATGCAACAACCATCAAATGCACACAGCACACACACCCACACTCACTCAAACAAACAACACACTGCAGCACCCACTCTCCACACTTTAGATCACACAAACACACTTACACTTTATATTTATTGATAAAGGATTTGCACTACAACTCGTACACCTACTGTGAATTGTACCTAAATTGCACCTCGTCCCATTTCTCCATTTCTGCCTTGCACTATATAGTATTGTATATTAGTACACTGCACAGTATTGTATATTGTATGGTAACTACGTCTATTCTGCATCGAACATTGTACATATGTCTAAACTGAACACTGTGACCTAATTTTTTTACTTCTAATTTTACTATGTTATTTTATTTCATACTTATCTTGTCTTGCACAGTCTCTGGAGCGCAACAGTAAGAAGCATTTTGTACAAAAGTATTCTGTACTTCTGTATGACAACTATTAAAGAAACTTGAAACTTGAACTTGTTGGCAGATGGCTCCTGCTATCTTAACATTAGCAAGCTAAGCGTGCATAGCGTGACCTGTTGTAACGTTAAGTAACTTGTGTTCCGCTGGGAAAATTCAGCATCACTGCATACAACTTGGTTTAATCCAAACGTCCATTCGGAAACTTTGTATTATGAAATAAAACAGGTGAGTGTGAGTGAGTCTCTCTCTTTTTTGCATGATTGATTCATTTCCTGATGTATGCCGGTGACCCCTCCTCACCTCGACTCGTTGACTGTGTTGCGTCTGTGTGTTTGTGCGTGACTTTCAAATTATTGTAAACACAACATAGTACTGTGATATTCTGATATATATATATCACATTCTGATATATATTTTCGTGTAAAAAAGTAATAATAATAATAATAAAAATAAACATAAAAAAATTATTTTATTAAAATTTTAAAAGGAGGTTCGAACCCATTAATTAATTCGAACGTTTGGGTTCAGCCCTAGTGTGTGTGAGTGTGTATGTCTGCCTGTCTCTGTGTGTGTGTGTGTGTGTGTGTGTGGTGTGTGTGTGTGTGTGTGTGTGTGTGTGTGTGTGTGTGTGTGTGTGTGTCTGTCTTAAATACTTCGAAGCTTCATTCAATGGGCATGGGATTCGA
>NC_140184.1:12289302-12761802 GCF_963971535.1 Notolepis coatsorum
CTCCCTAGGGTTACTATAATACAATGCTAGAGACTGAAAATGACATTTATAATGCATGGGACCTTTAAAGGAAACTCCAACATTTTGTGAACCCTGGAGTTAGACAAGAAGATGCATACCTTTTTCTTCTCTGTGCATGCTGTAGAGTAGGAAGACATTTGGAACTAGGCTAATGGAGGAACCTACTTCCAGTGACTGACGCTAAGCTAGGCTAACAGTGCGTGTCTTCCTACTCCTACTGCATGCACAGAGAAGAAAAATTGTATGTATCTTCTTGTCTAACTCCAGGGTAGATGCCAAATAAGCTAATTTCCCAAACTGTTGGAGTTTTCCTTTAAAGGAACACGCCAACCTTTTGGGAAATTAGCTTATTTGCCATCTACCCTGGAGTTAGACAAGCAGATGCATACCCTTTTCTTCTCTGTGCATGCATTAGGCTTAGGGAACAGCCGCCCCGTTAGCTTAGCCTAGCTTAGCGTCATTCACTGGAAGTAGGTGTGCCAGTGTAGCCTAGTTCCCAACAGTCACAAAATACACTCCAAATACAACTCCAAAACGTTCCTGTAAACATGTTGTGACCTGTGTATTTACCACGTGGAGAAATTTCAGTTTTTCAAAAAACAACAGGGCTTTTGAGGTGATGAAATCACTGTGCCCAGGCAGTAGTGGTTCGGCAAAAAATTGTTGAGTCTATATCTGCTTAGAAAATGAAAATGTTGAATAATTTTATTTATTTATTTATTTTTTATTATTTTTTTGTTCTCACTTTTTCTGTATTTTGCTCCCATCCCAATTTTGTCGTTATGCCAATTCCCTTCCTGGTCGTTGCGTGCATTGTCCCACTGTCGTGTCGGCCTAGGGAGGGTGTAGAACTACCACATGCCTCCTCCGATACATGTGGAGTCAGCCAGCCGCTTCTTTTCACCTGACAGCGAGGACTCTCACTGGGGGAATGTAACGCGTGCGGAGGTTCGCGCTATTTCCCCCCGATCCCCTCCCTGCTGAACAGGCGCCCCAACCGACCAGTAGGAACCGCAGTTTACAACGACCAGGACACATACCCCGCCGGCTTTCCACCCGCTAACACTGCCAATTGTGTTAGTAGGGACGACTGACAAAGCCGGAGGTACCGCTGACAGCTGGATTCGATCCCAGAGTCTCTGCGGTGGTAGGCGAGTGCATTTCTTTTTACGTGGTAAATACACAGGTCACAACATGTTTACAGGAATGTTTTGGAGATGTATATCACATTCTGATATATATTTTTAGTGTAAATAAAAAAATAATTTAAGCAGAGGTTCGAACCCATTAATTAAGATTCCAATGAAAACGTAACAAACGAAGGTCCGAACGTTCAAGCGTTTGGGGTCAGCCCTATAATGTTCCATCTAAAAATACAACAATTTGATACAACACAGCATCGGAACCAAGTGGTAACATTAGCGACTAGCATGCTATGTATCTTGCCTTTGCTAACTACTGTCAAATGGGGCTATTTCACCAGCTTGCTATTAGCTAGCTCTAGTAACGTTACAATCACAAAGAGGTTCTATGACTAGGTTCGTCGGACCGCAAGGCATTCTGGGTATGCAGGCCCCATGAGGGCATGTAGTATCTCTCTACTCGATGCCTGCAGCTCCAGTTAATTGCCCACAAAACTACGCTCCCGTCTCTAAAAGCCCTGAATTGAACCCAAAGTAGGTTTAATTGTTTTATTGTTGTTTCAGCATTTATTTTGGGGCTTGTACAGCGCGGCCTTTGCATTGGTTTTGTGGCTAACTAGCCGGAGAACAGCATGGATTGTGATGAGAAAGGACTCTACTGATCAACAACACCTTTGGTTACTTGGAAATAAGGCTTTGGTTCCAAAGTTCTCACCTTATCCTTTAACATCTCGATGAATGCTTTGCATTCATGAAACTTAATGTCCTTGTTCTGTCTGTCAGACTCATGTCTTAATGATGTTGTTCTGTCTGTCAGACTCATGTCTTAATGTCCTTGTTCTATCTGTCAGACTCATGTCTTAATGATGTTGTTCTGTCTGTCAGACTCATGTCTTAATGATGTTGTTCTGTCTGTCAGACTCATGTCTTAATGATGTTGTTCTGTCTGTCAGACTCATGTCTTAATGATGTTGTTCTGTCTGTCAGACTCATGTCTTAATGATGTTGTTCTGTCTGTCAGACTCATGTCTTAATGATGTTGTTCTGTCTGTCAGACTCATGTCTTAATGATGTTGTTCTGTCTGTCAGACTCATGTCTTAATGCTGTTGTTCTGTCTGTCAGACTCATGTCTTAATGATGTTGTTCTGTCTGTCAGACTCATCCCTTAATGTCCTTGTTCTGTCTGTCAGGCACATGTCTTAATGTCCTTGTTCTGTCTGTCAGTTAAGTTTCTTAAGTTTCTTTAATAGTTGTCATACAGAAGTACAGAATACTTTTATACAAAATGATTCTTACTGTTACGCTCCAGAGACTGTGCTAGACAAGATAAGTATGAAATAAAATAGTATAGCATGTAAAATAGAAGTAAAATATAGGTCACAGTGTTCAGTATAGACATATGTACAATGTTCGATGCAGAATAGAAGTAACTGAGTTACCATACAATATACAATATACTATGCAATGTACTAATATACAATACTATATAGTGCAAAGCAGAAATGGGATGAGGTACAATTTAGGTACAATTTACAGTAAGGTGTACGAGTTGTAGTGCAAATCCTTTACCAATAAATATAAAGTGTAAAGTGTGTTTAGGTGATCTAAAGTGTGGAGAGTGGGTGCTGCAGTGTGTTGTTTGTTTAAGTGAGTGTGTGGGTGTGTGTGCTGTGTGCATTTCATGGTTGTTGCATAGTGTTTATTGTTCGTTGAGCAGCCTGATGGTCTGGGGATAGAAGCTTCTTCTGAGTCTTACTGTGCTCGCCATGAGACTCCGGTATCGCTTGCCTGACCGCAGCAGTTCAAAGAGGCAGTTGTTCGGGTGGCTGGAGTCCTTGATGATTCTCTTCGCCTTACCCCTGCACCGCTTGTTGTAAATGTTCTGGAGGGTGGGAAGCCCCCCTCCAATTGTGCGTTCGGCTGAACGTGTCACTCTTTGTAGTCTGCTACGGTCTTGTGCAGTGCTATTCCCAAACCAGGAGTTGATGTTGCCAGTCAGGATGCTCTCTATTGTACATGAGTAGAAGTTCTTAAGGATCTTCTGACTGACTTGGAACTTCCTTAGGCGCCTGAGGAAGTAGAGGCGTTGTCGTGCCTTCTTCACAACACTGTCAATGTGTGTGGTCCATGTCAAGTCCTCGGATATGTGGGCTCCGAGGTACTTGAAACTGTTCACTCTCTCGACCGGTGCCCCGTCGATGCTGAGGGGGCTGTAGTCCTTGACCCCCGACCTCCTGAAGTCCACAATCATCTCTTTTGTTTAGCTGACTTTCAGGGAGAGGCAGTTCTCCTGACACCACTGTGACAGATTCTCTACCTCTTCCAGGTAGGCCCTCTCATCGTTGGCAGAGATCAGGCCCACCACTACTGTGTCATCAGCAAATTTGATGATTGTGTTGTTGTTCCGCTGTGCCACGCAGTCATGTGTGTACAGGGAGTAGAGGAGGGGGCTCAGAACACAGCCCTGGGGGGCCCCTATGTTGAGCGTGATGGATGAGGAGGTGCAGTTGCCTGCTCTTACTACCTGGGGTCTGCCCGTCAGGAAGTCCAAGACCCACTGGCAGAGGTCATAGTTCAAGCCCAGGTCCCTGAGCTTGGCTATGAGTTTGGAGGGGACTATGGTATTGAATGCTGAGCTGTAGTCGATGAACAGCATTCTCACATAGTTCCCCTGCCTCTTGTCTTAATGATGTCTTAATGATGTTGTTCTGTCTGTCAGACTCATGTCTTAATGATGTTGTTCTGTCTGTCAGACACATGTCTTAATGATGTTGTTCTGTCTGTCAGACACATGTCTTAATGATGTTGTTCTGTCTGTCAGACTCATGTCTTAATGATGTTGTTCTGTCTGTCAGACTCATGTCTTAATGATGTTGTTCTGTCTGTCAGGCACATGTCTTAATGATGTTGTTCTGTCTGTCAGACACATGTCTTAAATATGTTGTTCTGTCTGTCAGACACATGTCTTAATGATGTTGTTCTGTCTGTCAGACTCATGTCTTAATGATGTTGTTCTGTCTGTCAGACACATGTCTTAATGACGTTGTTCTGTCTGTCAGACTCATGTCTTAATGATGTTGTTCTGTCTGTCAGACTCATGTCTTAATGATGTTGTTCTGTCTCTCAGACTCATGTCTTAATGATGTTGTTCTGTCTGTCAGACTCATGTCTTAATGATATTGTTCTGTCTGTCAGACTCATGTCTTAATGATGTTGTTCTGTCTGTCAGACACATGTCTTAATTATGTTGTTCTGTCTGTCAGGCACATGTCTTAAAGGGGATGTCTTGCTATTCCTTTCACTATTTGGGCAACTTTACACAATTCCTGTGAGTCTATGGAACACATCTGTAAAGTTTATTTGTTTTAAATGCATTGTTTTGTATTTCTAATCAAGTATTCAAAAGCAGCATTTTTCCACTTCAAGATTTCAAGCTGTTTTGGCCTGGCTCCGCGGCACTGGTCGAGGTTGTGTGTAAAATGCGTGTGTGCTTCCCCGCGCGCCGGTCGAGGTTGTGTGTAAAATGCGTGTGTGCTTCCCTGAGAGAGAGAAGCTCCTGTCCCTCTCTCTCTCTCTCTCCCTCTCTATATCTCTCTCTCCCTCTCTATCTCTCTCTCTCCCTCTCTCTCGCTCGCTCGTTCTCTGCTGTCTGTCGGCACCCTCTGTTTGAGGAAGTAATTCCACTCGCTCTGTTGTTGAGCGAATTGTTGATTGTGGGCGGTGGCTACAACCAGTGCCTTATTCACGTCAGCAAAACAGTCCAATCAGAATGGCTTAGTTGAGTGAGGGAAGATCTCGTGAACTCGAGACTAGACTGATGAGTCAAAATGATAATTAGAGACACAGACCACATTGATATAATCCCCCATTGCTAGGAAACAATGATAAACACTGGAAAAGGCCATTTACAAGACACGGGACCTCTAATGATGTTGTTCTGTCTGTCGGGCACATGTCTTAATGATCTCATTCTGTCTGTCAGACACATGTCTTAATGCTGTTGTTCTGTCTGTCAGGCACATGTCTTAATGCTGTTGTTCTGTCTGTCAGACACATGTCTTAATGCCGTTGTTCTGTCTGTCAGACACATGTCTTAATGCCGTTGTTCTGTCTGTCAGGCACATGTCTTAATGATCTCATTCTGTCTGTCAGACACATGTCTTAATGCTGTTGTTCTGTCTGTCAGACACATGTCTTAATGCTGTTGTTCTGTCTGTCAGACACATGTCTTAATGCTGTTGTTCTGTCTGTCAGACACATGTCTTAATGCTGTTGTTCTGTCTGTCAGACACATGTCTTAATGCTGTTGTTCTGTCTGTCAGGCACATGTCTTAATGATCTCATTCTGTCTGTCAGACACATGTCTTAATGATGTCTTAATGCTGTTGTTCTGTCTGTCAGACACATGTCTTAATGCTGTTGTTCTGTCTGTCAGGCACATGTCTTAATGCTGTTGTTCTGTCTGTCAGGCACATGTCTTAATGCTGTTGTTCTGTCTGTCAGGCACATCTCCCACTTCATGTACAAGGTCCCCTTCCCCTCGTCTCAGAGGCCCCGCATCCTGGTGCAGGTGGGTCTAAAGCGGCGTCCGTTTAAGCGTGCAGATGAAGAACCATACAGGTCTGTCGTGAGCTTCACCATGACTGACTGATGTTACGTTACGTCTGTGCAGTCAGAGCTAAGGACGGCAGAGGTTGTATACTTTTAGGTGATACGACTGAGAGTACTACTTACTGTACATTGGCTGTTCAAACATGTTCAAATCGCACTTGTATGGTTCTCCATTTCACCGTGTTTCATTCAAAAACATTTTTATCAGTGTCTTATGTGTTTTGAAAAAACTAACTGTTAGCGGAAGTTCAGTAGTGAATATGTAACAATACAGATGATTGCATCTTTAGAAATGTTAATGTTTTGTAAGCAAATACCCTATGTTGGCTAAACATGTTGAATACTACAGTATATATTATAATTAGTTCTACCTTTTATACCTGCAATATAAAATAAAATAAAATCTGAATATAAAAATAGTGTAAACTAAGGTGCAGTTAAATATGCTCTTATAATATATTTACATTTATATACGATAAATATAGGCAATACATTTTTTTATCTGAATAATATATACTATGAGTAAAAGTAAAGGAGTAAGGTGCAGGTGAGGGTCTGTACCCTAACCGGCATGATATACAGTATGTCATATGTTGAAGTCCATGCAGGTTTTGGTGGTTAAAGGATAACTCCACTTTTTTTTTAAATTAGCTTATTTAACATCTTCCCTGGAGTTAGACAAGAAGATACATACCTTTTTTGTCTCTGTGCGTGCATTTTAGCTTTGGGAATAGACGCTCCGTTAGCATAGCTTAGCTTCATCACTGGAAGTGGGGGAGGACAGTAGCCTTACAGTGCCTTACAGTGTATTGCAAGGTCTGACATTGACCAAACTTGATATGCATGACCTTGGTGGGCTCTAGGTCAACTCCTGAAAAGGGGGTCAATGTCAGACTTTGCAATCAAAAGTTAGGGGGCTAATAACCCTTGCCATAATTTCAGTGCGCCCCTAACTTTTGATTGCAAGGTCTGACATTGACCCCCTTTTCAGGAGTTGACCTAGAGCCCACCAAGGTCATGCATATCAAGTTTGGTCAATGTCAGACCTTGCAATACACTGTAAGGCACTGTAAGGCTACTGTCCTCCCCCACTTCCAGTGATGAAGCTAAGCTATGCTAACGGAGCGTCTATTCCCAAAGCTAAAATGCACGCACAGAGACAAAAAAGGTATGTATCTTCTTGTCTAACTCCAGGGAAGATGTTAAATAAGCTAATTTAAAAAAAAAAGTAGAGTTATCCTTTAAGAGTCAGACACACTTAGTGGTTAAATGGACTGCATTCCTAATAGTTCTCGAGTTCTGCAACTGTTAGTTCTCCAGCTGCTGGCAGCAGTCCCGGCCCATGGTTGTGGAGCCTGATGGCTGCTGGCTGCTGGACGGGCTGAGGCAGTTAGTGGTGTGTCAGGGGGGTATGAATCTAGCTGAATGTGCCTCATAGAGGGGGTGGGAGGGGTTCTCCAGGATGGCAGCCAGCTTCCTTCTCCTCTTGGCTAGCTCCTCATAGAGGGGGTGGGAGGGGTTCTCCAGGATGGCAGCCAGCTTCCTTCTCCTCTTGGCTAGCTCCTCACAGAGGGGGTGGGAGGGGTTCTCCAGGATGGCAGCCAGCTTCCTTCTCCTCTTGGCTAGCTCCTCATAGAGGGGGTGGGAGGGGTTCTCCAGGATGGCAGCCAGCTTCCTTCTCCTCTTGGCTAGCTCCTCACAGAGGGGGTGGGAGGGGTTCTCCAGGATGGCAGCCAGCTTCCTTCTCCTCTTGGCTAGCTCCTCATAGAGGGGGTGGGAGGGGTTCTCCAGGATGGCAGCCAGCTTCCTTCTCCTCTTGGCTAGCTCCTCACAGAGGGGGTGGGAGGGGTTCTCCAGGATGGCAGCCAGCTTCCTTCTCCTCTTGGCTAGCTCCTCATAGAGGGGGTGGGAGGGGTTCTCCAGGATGGCAGCCAGCTTCCTTCTCCTCTTGGCTAGCTCCTCATAGAGGGGGTGGGAGGGGTTCTCCAGGATGGCAGCCAGCTTCCTTCTCCTCTTGGCTAGCTCCTCATAGAGGGGGTGGGAGGGGTTCTCCAGGATGGCAGCCAGCTTCCTTCTCCTCTTGGCTAGCTCCTCATAGAGGGGGTGGGAGGGGTTCTCCAGGATGGCAGCCAGCTTCCTTCTCCTCTTGGCTAGCTCCTCATAGAGGGGGTGGGAGGGGTTCTCCAGGATGGCAGCCAGCTTCCTTCTCCTCTTGGCTAGCTCCTCATAGAGGGGGGTGGGAGGGGTTCTCCAGGATGGCAGCCAGCTTCCTTCTCCTCTTGGCTAGCTCCTCATAGAGGGGGGTGGGAGGGGTTCTCCAGGATGGAAGCCAGCTTCCTTTTCCTCTTGGCTAGCTCCTCACAGAGGGGGTGGGAGGGGTTCTCCAGGATGGCAGCCAGCTTCCTTCTCCTCTTGGCTAGCTCCTCATAGAGGGGGTGGGAGGGGTTCTCCAGGATGGCACCCCAGGAAGAGTAGTCTCACTTTGGGGTAGACTAATGGGGATCTACAATAAAACAATAAAAAGCAGCCAGCTTCCTTCTCATCCTCCTCATCATTGAATGTTTGCTAATGTATTCGTCAATATTCATATTTAGGCTACATGTCGTCTTCAATAAAGGCTTTCGTGCAATTCAGCAAATCATTAATTGCTATCAGTCTTGTTAAAATGTTCCTTACCCCATTTGGAACGAGGGCCTATATTACACATTGGAATATGATATTATGGGCTGCATGTACTGTAGAGCAGGGGTTCCCAAACTTTTCAGGCCGGGGCCCAGAAAATAAGGCGTCAGAGAGCCGCGGCCCAATGCACATCGTCTGGCTTTTTTTTTTTTTTTTTTTGCCAGGCGACCGATTTTTTAAGCCAAATATCACTTCAATCCTATTAAGTTAGTTCAAGTTAGTTATTCATTTATATGTGCTATTTATGAGAGGGCTAACTTGTTGCAAAATAATAATGATAATAATAATAGCCTCATTAAAATACTATTGTTGCTTCGGTTGTTTTCAGCGTTTTATGTGCATAATCTGTTATTTAGTTTGAAATGTTCGTTGAAATAAGTAGATTTTTCGTTTTTGTTTATTTATTAAGTTAATATAAAACCATATAGTCACATTTTAGAATACAATAGAATAGAATTTTAGAATACAACTAGAAACACTGTCCTGGCCTGCTTCTAAGTTCAGTGGCCTGACAAAAAAAAAAAAAAAAAAATATTTTTTTTAAATCATCTCGCGGCCCACCCGTGGCTGCTCGCGGCCCACCTTTGGGAACCACTGCTGTAGAGTAGTTCACGTATGACTAGGTACTTGAATCACGTGTTGCAAAACATGTTTTCCCGGGGGTTTCGTCACACCTTTGATCTTTGACCCGCTCCTCAGCTCTCCCCTCACGACAGCCTGATGTTGAGCCAGCCAGTGTCCTCTCCCTTGCCTCTCAGGTAAGATGTGTTATAGTTCACTAGCTCCTCCCCCCTCTCCACGTGTGTGCCAGGTAGTCATAGCGATGCTGTGTCTGGTGTAAAGATCCATTGACTTATTCTATTTAAAAAAAATGTATAAAGGAATGATATTAGCAAATTACCAAAAAGAGGAAGGGGAGGTGACTATTATCTAAGCTGTTGTTTTCTTTTTCTTTTGTACTACATTATGGATACTGATATTATTTTATTTATTTTATGTTGTTTTCAATGTTAAGAATGAATAATTATTGGCAATGTGGATATTCTCCATTATATAATTTAAGTATTAATTAATGTTCCCACTTGGAAGTGGCGGACAGGGGTAGGGCAAGATACGCTTAGGCTTCTTCCTACTTCTTTTCGAACAGTGATATGTATATTTTCCGTTGTTTGTCTTTTTTATAATTTTTTTTTTTATTAAATCATGTTCGAAATAAAGATTCATTCATTTATTTGTGCTTTTTGTACTTTCCCCACAGCGGCGGTCGCTTCTCCACGCTGCTGCAGAACCTGGGTCCGGAGAACGCCATCACCCTGTTGGTGTTTGCTGTGACGGAACACAAGATCCTGATCCACTCCCTGCGACCCGCGGTGTTGACGAGCGTCACCGAGGCTCTGGTGAATGTAAGTGTTGCTGCCCGTGTCGAATAGTCGGCTATAGGCGACTTCGGTGGAATTTGCGTGGCTAGAGGGAACGGCTCGGACTGCGGTTGATTTCCTGTTGCCGTGTTTGCTCAAATATCAACACCTTGACGGGAAATGAAATGTAGTCGATTTAGAATGTTTACATTGTCAAGTCGATGCCGCCTATAAGGCCCAGAGATGGTGTGTTGGTTAACCCTTTCACTACCACACTACCAAAGGGTTAACCCTTTCACTGCCACACTATCAAATGGTTAACCCTTTCACTGCCACACGACAAAGGGTTAGCCCTTTCACAACCACACTACAGAACCCTTTCACTACCACACTACAGACTGTTAACCGTCTGTAGTGTGGTAGTGAAAGGGTTCTGTAGTGTGGTAGTTAAAGGGGGCGACAATGGCTCAGGAGGTAGAGCGGAAGGTTCCCAGTAGGTTCCCGGTTCGATTCCCAGGCAGCTTGTCGAAGTGTCCTTGAGCAAGACACTTAACCCCTAACAGCAGGTCGGCACCTTGCATGGTCGCCTCCGCCGTCAGTGTGTGAAATGTGAATGTGTGAGCGAACGGGTGAATGTGAGGAACAACAAATTGTAAAGCGCTTTGGATAAAAGCTGCTATATAAATGCACAATTTACCATTTAACCCTTTCACTACCAAAGGGTTAACCCTTTCACTGCAACAATACAGACGGTTAACCTTCTGTAGTGTGGTAGTGAAATGGTTAACCTTCTGTAGTGTGGTTGTGAAAGGGTTAACCCTTTGTCGTGTGGCAATGGAAAGGGTTAACCTTCTGTATTGTCGCAGTGAAAGGGTTAACCCTTTGGCAGTGTGTTAGTGAAAGGGTTAAATGGGTGTTCTATGGAGATGGAGTTTCTTCACTTTCTTGTTTTGGTCTGATGTGCGGGTTGGAGTTTAGTAACTTATTATACTGTGACCTCTCTTGTCAGAGCCACCCCCTTGTCCCCACTAAACACCGACCCACGTGTCGGACCAAAGCAAAAGGATGTAAATAAAGTGCAATACCAAACAGAGCTCTTTTGCAGGGAGGTCGCTGTTTGACGGAATTACAGATTCGACCTTTAAACATCGGTTTAAACAAGCTTATACGTTTAAACTGAATTACAATTTAAAATCTATTTCAGTGGAATACCCCTACTGGGGTAGAACTGAACTCTTGGAATATCCTCCTCACCTTATCTCTCCTACACAGTGTCCCGATCAGCCTCCCTACTGTCTCAATAAAGAAGAACACCAAGAGGACTGTCCAGTCTTTTGTGTATTCACTCAGCTTTAGAGAACAGTAGCACTTACTTACTGGACGGACTCTGACGGTAGCTCTTTGCTGGCTGAAGAAGGTGGAGCAGACCCGTTTTTATTATAGCAGTAATTGAAGCAGATAGTGTACAGTCATCACAAGATCTCACAGCCAGTTTGATCTGTCTCTCTCTCTCTCATATCCACCATTTATCCTTCCCCCCTCTCTCTCTTCCTTCTCTCTTGTTCTCCTTCCCCCCCCCCCCTCTCTCTCTCTCTTTCTCATTTCTCTCTCCCTGTCTCTCTCTTTCTCCTTTCTCTCTCCCTCCTCTCTCTTGTTCTATATATATCTTTCTCCATCATTCTCTCTCTCCTTCCTCCTCTCTTTCTCCTTCCTCCTCTCTTTCTCCTTCCTCCTCTCTCCTTCCCCCTCTATCTCCTCTCTCTTTTTCCTCCCCCTCTCTCTCTCTCTCTCTCTCTCTCTCTCTCTCTCTCTCTCTCTCTTCGCCCCCTCTCTTTCTTTCTTTCTTTCTCTCTCTCCTTCCTCCTCTCTTCTTCTCTCTCTCAGATGATCTTTCCATTCCACTGGCCTTGCCCCTACATCCCTCTCTGCCCCCTGGCGCTGGCGGGCGTACTGAGTGCTCCCTGCCCGTTCATCGTGGGTCTGGACTCCCGCTACTTTGATCTGTACGACCCCCCGCCAGACGTCAGCTGTGTGGATCTGGACACCAACACCATCTTCCAGTGAGTAGCGAGGCTCCTGAGGCGTCCCGCTGAGGCAGCTCATTAGACGGGGGCTGTGCGCCGTGCAGCACCCTGACACTGGTTAGCGGGCCTCCACAGGGTTCCAGAGAGTGAGACGACTTGAGATGCGTTCCACAACAGTGCAGTATTTCCTTTATATATCAGGAGTGATTCTGAAATAACGTGATTATTATGGGAAGGAAGGAAGAGATGTGTTTAATTTACTTGCTAGTTGCTACATTTGTAGGCCCTCTGCCCATGTAATGTTTTGGCCCTTGGTCCTCCACGTCAAAGCTTTGATAGTATTTTATTTTATTACATTTTATTACAATATTGCATAGTTACATTGTTACAACTCACATGGTCTGTTGTAGTTGTATATACGTTTGGCTTTCAGAATGGAATGGGAGAAAGACTTAAGGTGCTCCCATGGTCGAGCGGACCGTACTCCGAGCGGACTCCGCGGAGGTCCGCGCGGACACTTTGAGCTTTCATAGTCGAGTGGACCTCCGCGTTCCAATTTCCTACATGTCTTGCGCCAGTTTACACAATTTTCCCCACGCTGTTCAACTTCTGTCATGTCGTCGTCATCCGATGTCAAAATATTATCTCCGTTTCCAATATTTACAAATAAAACTGGCAGTTTTACACACCTGCAAACACCGCCACGTATTCCTATATTTTAGAGCTTCGCGCTTTTAACAACACATCATGCATATCACTGTGGCGTCCAAAGTGTTAAATTATGTATTATTATTATTATTATTATTATTATTATTATTATTATTATTATTATTATTATTATTATTATTTTATTATTATTATTATTATTATTATTATTATTATTATTATTATTATTATTATTATTATTATTATGTGAATTCCTCTCTGCTCTCTGTTGACTCTCTCCTCCCTCCAAATGCCGGCTCATGAGTTCTAAGTTTAGAAGACCAAGTCCATTTTCTAAAAAGTCTGAAATGAAATAGTTTTTCGTTTGGTGTCAGACTCATTTTAAAATGATGGGAAGGCAATTCTGTGGCGGGTCAGGTTAGGTCAGTAACGGCTTCCGTCACGGTCACAGCCTGCTGGTCGAGCAGCCAGGCTGCTGCAGGGTGGTCCTCTCTCTCTCTCTCTCTCTCTCTCTCTCTCTCTCTCTCTCTCTCTCTCTGTCTGTCTGTCTGTCTGTCTGTCTGTCTGTCTGTCTGTCTGTCTGTCTGTCTGTCTGTCTGAGAGACGCTCCTTCTCCCACCTGTCATATTTGTTCTGGCCTCCGCGGTGATCCAGAGCTGACTCTCTGCTTCTGCTGCTTCTCCAGCAACGAGGACAAGCGGGCTCTGACGTGGAAGGTCCTGCCCAAGAAGGCCTGCAAGAACCTGATGAACGTGCTGAGCAATCTCTACCAGCAGCTGATTGACGGTGAGCGTTGGAACCTATGTGTGAACGGACGGAACTGTCTATTTTAATACAAAACGACTAAACAGAAACGGCACTCAAAAAAAGAGGAAAAAATAACAAACAAAATAAATTAAAACTAACACAAAACATTCACCATTCTTTTCTCTTCATATTAAGATAAGATATTCCTTTATTGATCCCCTTGGGGAAATTCAGGCATCATACTGTGTCAGCATGGGGAGGGGGGAGCGGAGGTATAGGTATGGGCAGGGTAATAGTAGGAAGACATAAATATAGGCAATGAAATTATAGTACAGTAGAAAAAGTTTAAATAAACAGTGTAAACAGGTAAGATACGCTGCCACTCACCTCGGCGCCAAACTAGAGATGTTTTCACACAAGTGACACACATTCTGTCGTCATGGGCCTGACCAACTCCTGCCACCTCCCCCACCTCTCCTCAAACCTCTCCCTCTGTAGTCTCAGTGCGTACATCAAGCTTTCCATCACATAGATCTCATGGATCACCTGCATCCATTCTCCCTCCGTCGGCACCACATGACTCCTCCACGTCCTCCTGTTCGGTCGCCACCCTTAACCCTTTCACTACCACACTATATATACAGAAGGTTAAACTTTCACTACCACATTACAGAAGGTTAAGGGTTAACGTGAAAGGGTTAACGTGTAAAAAAAAAAAAACGTTATCGTCGTCAGTATCCCTCATATCTATTGCAAAGGATCTAGAAATGTAGAACAAAGGACTTAAAGAAAGAAAAGAGCTCCATCTGCATTCGTCATTTTCAAAAGGCGAGGTCGGCTGCACTTTCGGTGAACCTCTCCGTGAAATGGATTATTCCTGGAGGTCTGAACAGCAGATTGAAACCCATTGGCTTAGGCTGAGCCAATAGCATCCTAGGCTCCTTTTTGGAGACTGTCCAATGGGCTTGACTCCGTCGTGGAGCCGGTCGTCTCTGAGGGAAACCTCTCATCGTGTTCTGCTGAGTCATGGTGTCTGTTCTGCTGAGTCATGGTGTCTGTTCTGCTGAGGCTTCATGGTGTCTGTTCTGCTGAGGCTTCATGGTGTCTGTTCTGCTGAGTCATGGTGTCTGTTCTGCTGAGGCTTCATGGTGTCTGTTCTGCTGAGGCTTCATGGTGTCTGTTCTGCTGAGGCTTCATGGTGTCTGTTCTGCTGAGGCTTCATGGTGTCTGTTCTGCTGAGGCTTCATGGTGTCTGTTCTGCTGAGGCTTCATGGTGTCTGTTCTGCTAAGTCATTGTGTCTGTTCTGCTGAGGCTTCATGGTGTCTGTTCTGCTGAGTCATGGTGTCTGTTCTGCTGAGGCTTCATGGTGTCTGTTCTGCTAAGTCATGGTGTCTGTTCTGCTGAGGCTTCATGGTGTCTGTTCTGCTCACCTGTATCCTTAACCCTTTCACTGCCACACTGCCAAAGGGTTAACCCTTTCACTGTGACAATACAGAAGGTTAACCCTTTTCACTGCTACACGACAAAGGGTTAACCCTTTTCACTGCTACACGACAAAGGGTTAACCCCTTCACTGCCACACTACAGAAGGTTAACCCTTTCACTACCACACTACAGACGGTTAACCTTTCACTACCACACTACAGACGGTTAACCGTCTGTAGTGTGGTAGTGAAAGGTTAACCGTCTGTAGTGTGGTAGTGAAAGGGTTAACCTTATGTAGTGTGGTAGTGAAAGGTTAACCTTCTGTAGTGTGGTAGTGAAAGCATTAACTGATTGTAGTGTGGTAGTGAAAGGTTAACCGTCTGTAGTGTGGTAGTGAAAGGGTTAACCTTATGTAGTGTGGTAGTGAAAGGTTAACCTTCTGTAGTGTGGTAGTGAAAGCATTAACTGATTGTAGTGTGGTAGTGAAAGGTTAACCGTATGTAGTGTGGTAGTGAAAGGGTTAAAGGGGAATGTCGAGTGTTTTTCAAATCAAATTTATTTGCAAGGTCCGACAACACAAGTTAATGTCCCCATGGGCCGGACACGTCTTCTTTAAACAAGTCAAGAAGAAACATCACAATAAATCAAGAACAAAACAAAAACACCATAAAGTCCAAAAAATTTAAATTAAATAAATGAATACAACACTCGCGAAGGTAAGGAAAAACTCACTAAAACCTAGCAATAGGAAAAAATGTGGAGGAAAGAAACATTAGAAGCGCCGTTCAAGGGGGGATCTCCCTTCTTAGATGTCAGTGATAGTAGTGTTGCAATAAAACAGAAGAACAGTTGGTAAGCATGCACTATGTGTAATGAAACACATAAGTGCATACAATAGCAACTGAACATTTTGAAGTATTTTTAAATAGAGCTGATGGCGGATCTTTTTGAGGCATGGGGGCGTGGGGGTGGCGCAGAGAGGGTTTCCCAGAATCCACATGTTATTCCTGCACCCCAGGACAGTTCAGTCTGTGTCCCACTGTTTCCTAAAGCTAGAAACTCTTAAGATTAAGATTAAACTGGACTTTGAAGAAGTCTTTATTCGTAGCACACATTGCAACGTAGTTGTGCAGCGACACAGACATGCGATGGGCTACACACATAGGAAACACACACATGCATTTTTTGGGGGTCGCGGATTAAATGCCTCTCTGCGCTTGACCCATCCTGTTGTCCTTCCCCCCAGCAGCCGGGAGCAGACATGGGCAGAGGCGTCGGGCCGCACCCCGGTGTTAGATTTCGACCATAATCAGCCAGTATCACCTCTTCATCTGTGTTTGTGTAGTTTCTGCGTTGTGTTTATCTCTCGACCTTCTCATACTGGCTGTACATCGTGGTCATCCCCCTTATATGCAATCCGTAATCATAAGAATTCAACACTGGCAAGGTGATACCTTTCTTGGAAAACGTTGTTTATTCCATAAACAAAGCCTCGTAATCGGATGGAAACCAGTTCTGTATCATCCTTGAAAAGTCTAATGGAAGAAACTAAATTCATTATTCTAATGATCTCTCCTATCACCCCGCTCGGTGGTCGTCGCGGCCTAGCTGTTATCCAAAAGCCTTCCCTGTTGTTGTGCCACGTCAGTCCTCCCCTCCACCCTTCGCCGCGAGGGAAGGGGGGGGGGGTCGTTTCAAAGTCTCTGATCAAGCTTCTTCTCGTCTGTGCCTCGTATCTGAATCTAACTTACACCCGGAAGAAACTCACATCATAATGTCTTCGCCATAGCAACGACAGGCCTGGCCCCTCTTCTCGTTGCTATGTGACATGCTGTCTTTTGACCCAAATCACTATGGCAGCGGTGATGTTGATATTAACTTCCTAGCTCCAAACCCGCCTGCTCTCAGTGCAATGTTTTGGTTACGAACCTGCTGAACGACCTTGGCATGCACACACACCCTGCTTGCTGCTAACACACTGACTCTCTGTTGTCCTCCTCCTCTGAGATGGCTATAAGTAGATGCTGTCATCCACCAATATTTTACATTATATACACATTGAAAAACATAGACATCCTTCACCGGGGACCAATCCAAGTGCTCCTGTCCGTCTTCCTCAGGGACGCGACAGCGTTAGCGATCTGTTCTGCATGTTTTTCCATTGGGTTTATCTCTTTTTCTGGAGGGGAAACCCTTGCGAGCACGGGGAGAACATGCAAACTCCACACAGAAAGGCCCGGGAGATACCCCACCTGGGTGCGTCTATACTTCCCGCAAGCAAGTTGTCCTTTTGCACGATCTGATTGGCCACTGACGTTTCTGGTCATGTGACATGTGCGCCCAATCGTGTTACGGCAAGTTCTTGGGACGGTTAAGCTTAGGCGCTGTTTCGAAGTTGGTTAAGGTTAGAGTTTGTCTTAGAGCAGGGCGATGGAACGCCAGCCCTGATTCCAAACTCTAACCTTAACCAACTGCGAAAGAGTCGCCTAAGCTTAACCAGTGATAAACTAGGCGTTAGGTCGTTTGCAGGCTGTTCGACGCGGAAATGGGCTAAGACACTGCTCGTCATGCGATTGGCGCACATGTCACACGACCAGAAACGTCAGTGGCCAATCAGAGCAACGCGGAAGGACAACTTGCTTGTGGGAAGTATAGACGCCACCTGGGTACCTGGCAACCCAGCAACCTGGTCCCCAAGCGGGAATCGAACCCAGGACCTTCTTGCTGTGAGATGACAGTGTTAACCACCATCTCCTTTTTTTTTTTGAAACTTTGACCAGACAGCTGGTTCTTTTTAGCGTTTATCGCTTTTTTATTTTTTTCTGGTCAAGCATGACCGACAGAAACAGGTTGAATGGGATATAGATAGGGGAAGACACTCTGAGAAAATACGGCGAGTCCGGGAGTCGAACTCGTGTACCCCAGATCCGTGACGCGCACGGTTGTCCCCGACGCCGAAATAGCGCCGAGATACGCGATGAGCTACTGGAGCTCCCCTAACCACCATCTCTTAAGCTGCTGTAGTATAGAGTATTATAGGATATGATGCTTATCTGTGCAGTTGAAATCACAAATTGCCTATCTGGTGCAGACTGCCGTGAAAGTTATGCTAATACACAATTATAAACATTCATTCCTGCCTGTGTCCATTATGACTCACAATGCTAATAGGCTGTCACTTTTTGTTCGAAAATCAGAACGATCGATCGGACCTGGTAAAATGTTCACTGTCTGTTTCTCTCCATCTCTCCTCTTGGTCTGTTTCTCTCCATCTGTGTCTTTCTGTCTGTTTCTCTCCTCTGTCTTTCTGTCTGTTTCTCTCCATCTCTCCTCTCTGTCTCTCTGTCTGTTTCTCTCCATTCTCTCCATCTCTCCTCTCTCTGCTTTTCTCCATCTCTCCTCTGTCTGCTTCTCTCCATCTCTCCTCTGTCTGCTTCTCTCCATCTCTCCTCTCTCTGCTTCTCTCCATCTCTCCTCTCTGCTTCTCTCCATCTCTCCTCTGTCTGCTTTTCTCCTCTCTCTCTCTGCTTCTCTCCATCTCTCCTCTGTCTCTCTCCATCTCTCCTCTCTGTCTGGTTCTCTCCATCTCTCCTCTCCTCTCTGTCTGCCTCTCTCCATCTCTCCTCTCTCTCTGCTTCTCTCCATCTCTCCTCTCTGTCTGCTTCTCTTCATCTCTCCTCTCCTCTCTGTCTCTCCATCTCTCCTCTATGTCTCTCTCTGCTTCTCTCCATCTCGCCTCTCTGTCTGCTTCATCTCTTCATCTCTCCGTGTCTCCTCACTGCTTGACTGACTGCTGAGCACAGCAGCGATGGGAACTGTAATTTGGGGTTGCCTGAGTTCATGTAAACTCACTACAGGAGCCATGAATAACATTGTAACTGAGGGGTACAATTCCCTGACTGTATTGTTAGATATGATACTTACTACCACTACCTCTTGTACTTTAGACTCTGGCCACCCAGTACTAGGTATAAATAATTATGATAAACACTCCCACCTGATGAAACGGATCCAACACAAATGTACCAAGTCGAAAGTCTGCGTTTAATAATAATACATAGCAAAAGGTATGTACAACGATCACTTAATTACATTTATGATTTGAAATAGTATGCACTTTTATGGCAAATGAGTATTCGTAGGTAGATCAATATCGAATGTCCAATCTCTGATTGCGCAGGAAGCAAATATACAACCTGGAATATTTAGGGAACAATAGCAATGATACTTGAATGATTATATAGCTGGATACACTAGGGGAAGGTTCCGACTGCTTGTAGGACAGCTGGAGGGGGGGGGGTAGAGTCTGGCTGTATCCCGTCTGGCCGAGGGTATCCTGGGAGAGCCCACAGTCGTGCGACCCGGTGCCCAGCGATCCTCGATCCACAGATGAAAGCAGTTGGACTCTCTGTGGCCGGCGTCCTCCGGTCCACGATGGAGAGACGTGAGGCGACCTCGTCGTGTAGAGCGTCTTCTCACCTGTCGTCCTCTCCGGGGGGGGTATTTCCAACACACCGCAGTGTTGGCCTTTATCCATAGAATAATCAAAGTACTCAAAGCATAATCCAAGCCGGGGAAGGCTAGCCGTCGTCGGTAGAATAATCCAATATACAGGTCCACTCGCTCTTTGGCCTGGAGCTCCTCGGGTGCAGCTTCACGTGGGGTCAACCACCCTGGATAAGCGTCCAGCTGATGCCCGAAACGATGGGGGTGCTGATTACTATAGAACTCTTACCGCACGAGGCACTACATATGAATAGACTATTATTAGCTTAATAGAATACGTCCAACTCGACGATATAGTGCCAAATATGACTATTCAAATATTAATATACACGATGTCTCAATGCCGATACTGGGCCGAATTGGCCTTACTGCCCACACGTGGTTCGCGGGGAGGCTTTTGCGTCTGTCACTCTGTTGGAGGGTAAGGAACTGGACTAAAAGAAAGCTCTACTTTAATAGCGCAGTATATATACGCACTATGAACAAATAGTACCATTAGTGGTGCGGTAGACATATTCCTACGCGGAACTAGGACTTGTCCATACATGTTGAGCGGTACGATTGAACCTGGTCTGAGGGGTATGGCGACCTGGCACCAAGGTCTCGTCCAATGGTAGAATGGAGACTATTATGGGATGTTCAGTAGACTAGAAGGGATATTCAATGCATATTGTACAAGGAATATACAAGGGATATCAGGGGATATACAAATACAATTAAATATATATATATAAATAAATATATATATTCGGTTTAATCTGATCCTTCAGAACAAACATGATGTCTGATGTCTCATCAACCGTGATGTTCTTTCACCAGAAATGAGTTCCTTCCATAGACTGTAAAATGTGTGAAAAGAAAATGTGTGTTCCTAATTGTGATGTACCTGCCATTAGCACTATTGCTCACTCACCTACTCTCTCTTTCTCTCTCTCTCTTATACACACACACTCTCTTTCTCTCTCTCTTACACACACACTCTCTCTTTCTCTCTCTCTCTTACACACACACCCACACACTCTGTCACTATCTTTCTTTCTCTTACACACAGTCACACATACACACACACACACACACACACACACACACACACACACACACACACACACACACAAACTCTCTCACTATCTTCCTCTCTCTTACACACACACACACTCTCTCTCACAATCTTTCTTTCTCTTACACACACACACACACACACACACACACACACACACACACACACACACACACACACACACACACACACACACACACACACACACACACACACACACACACACACACTCATTCTTTCACTATCTTTTTCTCTCTCTTACACACACACACACACACACACACACACACACACACACACACACGCGTGCACTCTCTCGCTACCTTTCTCTCTCTTACACACACACACACACACATACACACACGCACTCTCTCCCCATCTTTCTCTCTCTCGAGTAGGCTAGAGGCAACTATCCAAACCGATGACAATAATTGATTTTGAGATTGCTTGCCATTATAAAAAGGCACAGGGCTATGGGGGGTAATGATTATTCTGCTTACATAAAAGTTCAAATAGCTTTGAACAAACTCCCTTTTACTTCTGATTTGTTCAAACTTGATTTGGGGGAAAAGTGACAGCCCCAGGTGTAATATAGGTTATTGGTCATCATAGGGTTTGTGCAATACTGTCACCATTGCCAGTAGATATGTATGAGTGATTGTGTTTGTATATGTGTAAACTGTAGGACAAAATGTACGTGTGTTGCTAGTTTCCAGTTAATGTGCTTTCAAACCAGAACCGTTGTGCACTGCTAGCGATGGGTACCGAATCCGGTACTTTTAACCCTTTCACTGCCACACGACAGCCGGTTAACCCTTTCACTGTGACAATACAGAAGGTTAGCCCTTTACTATCACACAACCGACGGCGATGCTAACCTTCTGTCGTGTGGCAGTGAAAGGGTTAAGGGTACCGACCCAATCACGTCGGTACTACCGAGTACCGATTCACGTGAGATCCACGGGTGCCACATTTCGGTACTGTAAACAAAATGTAAGTCCGATGACGTCAACGTTTCGTTTTTCCCACGAAACCTATGAAGTGTGCCGCACGTTCACGTCAACGCTCACACGCACAATACGCGCTTACCTAGGATTTTACTTGATTCAAGAACAAAGCAGTCGGGGCAATGGCAAAGCCGAAAACGGTTGCAAGTGTGGTTACACTTTACAAAGCTAAATGCAGACAACGCTCGCTGCAATATTATATATTGTATATATATTAACAAATTGTTCTAAATAAATAATAATGATAATAAATAATTAGAAGTTTGAACACATTTTCTACAACTGAGGTAGGTAGATTACATTTTTAGAGACTAAAGTACAGAAAAAAGGTACCGTTGGGTACCGGTATCGATTCAAATGTGAACAGTACCCAACCCTCTAACATGATCCAGCTCAGTGCACCAGGATCCAGCTCGGTTTGGTCATTTACTACTATCACATTACTTTATCACATTACTTTATCACATTACTTTATTACATTACTCTATCACATTACCCTATTACATTTCCCTATTACATTACTTTATTACATTACCCTATCACATTACTTTATTACATTACCCTATCACATTACTTTATTACATTACCATATTACATTACTTTATCACATTACCTTATTACATTACCCTATCACATTACTTTATCACATTACCCTATTACATTACCCTATCACATTACTTTATCACATTACTTTATTACATTACTTTATTACATTACTCTATCACATTACCCTATTACATTACCCTATTACATTACTTTATCACATTACCCTATCACATTACTTTATTACATTACCCTATCACATTACTTTATTACATTACCATATTACATTACTTTATCACATTACCTTATTACATTACCCTATCACATTACTTTATCACATTACCCTATTACATTACCCTATCACATTACTTTATTACATTACCCTATTACATTACCCTATCACATTACTTTATTACATTACCCTATTACATTACCCTATCACATTACTTTATTACATTACCCTATTACATTACTTTATTACATTACCCTATTACATTACTTTATTACATTACCCTATTACATTACATATCACATTACTTTATTACATTACCCTATTACATTACTTTATTACATTACCCTATTACATTACCCTATCACATTACTTTATTACATTACCTATTACATTACCCTGTCACATTACTTTATTACATTACCCTATTACATTACCCTATCACATTACTTTATTACATTACCTATTACATTACCCTGTCACATTACTTTATTACATTACCCTATTACATTACTTTATTACATTACCCTATTACATTACCCTATCACATTACTTTATTACAGTACCTATTACATTACCCTATTCAATTACCCTATCGCATTACTTTATTACATTACCCTATTATACTTTATTACATTACCCTATTACATTACCTATCACATTACCCTATTCAATTACCCTATCACGGGGCGCCCTCGTGGCGCATACCATAGTGCCTCGCGCACCTACGCGGCCGACCCGGGTTCGATCCCAGCTCCCTTCGTTATTTGTCGCATGTCCTCCCCGCGTGTATCACTTCCGCAACGGATTTAGTCGGATTTCGGTTTCCGGGTTCGCCTGATTGGCCGCGACGGCCACGTGACACGCCGTGGCACGCCCCCGCGGCAGCGGCTGACTCGGCAGGCTTGCCGCTGCGCCCTGCTGTGGCGAGACGCTGGAGTTCACTTCCCCTTTCACATCGCGCCACGCTTATGCTGTCTAGCACAGTAACAGTAAGAAGCATTTTGGATAAAAGTATTCTGTACTTCTGTATGACAATAATGTAAGCCTTTCAAATGTTAAATGATTAAATGATACACACTGAAATCTACGCTCTCTCATCCTGCTTTCCACAACGCGACAATATTATTAAACAGCAGCTCTGTGCTGTTCAGTATAGACATATGTACAATGTTCGATGCAGAATAGAAGTAACTGAGTTACCATACAATATACAATATACTATGCAATGTACTAATATACAATACGGCTCACTTTTCCCACTTCAATGACAGAGCTGCTGTTTAATAATATTGTTGCATTGTGGAAAGCAGGATGAGAGAGCGTAGATTTCAGTGTGTATCATTTAATCATTTAACATTTGAAAGACATACATTGTTGTCATACAGACGTACAGAATACTTTTATCCAAAATGCTTCTTACTGTTACTGTTAGAGACTGTGCTAGACAGCATAAGCGTGGTGCGATGTGAAAGGGGAAGTGAACTCCAGCGTCTCGCCACAGCAGGGCGCAGCGGCAAGCCTGCCGAGTCTGCCGCTGCAGCGGGGGCGTGCCACGGCGTGTCACGTGGCCGTCGCGGCCAATCAGGCGAACCCGGAAACCGAAATCCGACTAAATCCGTTGCGGAAGTGATACACGCATCCTCCCCACCTCTTCTCCCGTTCGCCCTCTCCTCTGTCGGTCCTGCGTGACCAATAAAGCTGTAAAAATGCTAAACAATTGTAAAAAAATATATATAATTACCCTATCACATTACTTTATTACATTACCCTATTACATTACTTTATTATATTACCCTATTACATTACTCTATTACATTACTTGATTACATTACCCTATTACATTTACCCTATCACATTACTTTATTACTTTACCCGATTACATTAATTTATTACATTACTTTATTACATTACCCTATTACATTACTCTATTACATTACCCTATTACATTACCCTATCACATTACTTTATTACATTACCCTATTACATTACCCTATCACATTACTTTATTACATTACCCTATTACCCTATTACATTACTTTATTACATTACCCTATCATATTACTGTATTACATTACCCTATTACATTACTTTATTACATTACCCTATTACATTACTCTATCACATTACTTTATCACATTACTTTATTACATTACCCTATTACATTACTCTATTACATTGCCCTATCACATTACTCTTATCAACATTTCCCTATCACATTGCCTATCATGTTGGCTAAAAAGTTTACCAGTGTATCACTACCTACTCGTATCACTGTCCCTCAACCTCTCCTCCTCCTCCTTCTACCTCTCCTCCTCATCCTTCTACCTCTCCTCCTCCTCCTACCTCTCCTCCTCATCCTTCTACCTCTCCTCATCATCCTTCTACCTCTCCTCCTCATCCTTCTACCTCTCCTCATCATCCTTCTACCTCTCCTCCTCCTTCTACCTCTCCTCCTCCTCCTTCTACCTCTCCTCCTCATCCTTCTACCTCTCCTCCTCCTCCTACCTCTCCTCCTCATCCTTCTACCTCTCCTCATCATCCTTCTACCTCTCCTCCTCATCCTTCTACCTCTCCTCATCATCCTTCTACCTCTCCTCATCCTTCTACCTCTCCTCCTCCTCCTCCTCCTACCTCTCCTCATCATCCTTCTACCTCTCCTCCTCATCCTTCTACCTCTCCTCATCATCCTTCTACCTCTCCTCCTCCTCCTACCTCTCCTCCTCATCCTTCTACCTCTCCTCATCATCCTTCTACCTCTCCTCCTCCTCCTACCTCTCCTCATCCTCCTTCTACCTCTCCTCCTCATCCTCCTTCTACCTCTCCGTCAGCTCCCCAACCACCACCACAACCAACCTTCTACCTCTCCTCCTCCTTCTACCTCTCCTCATCATCCTTCTACCAACACATCCTCCACCAATCCACCTCAACCTCCATCTACCTCTCCTCCCATCCTCCTTACCTCTCCTCATCCTCCTTCTACCTCTCCTCCTCCTCCCTAAACCTCACCACCACCTCCTTCACACTCCTCCTCACCTCCAACAACCACCTCAACCACCTCTACCCTCCACCACCCTCCACCCAACCACTCATCCTCCTTCTACCTCCTCCTCCTCCTTCTACCTCTCTCCTCCTCCTCCTCCTTCTACTCTCCTCCTCCTCCTTCTACCTCTCCCCTCCTCCTCCCTTCTACCTCTCCTCCTCCTCCTCCTTCTACCTCTCCTCCTCATCCTCCTACCTCTCCTCATCCTCCTTCTACCTCTCCTCCTCCTCCTCCTTCTACCTCTCCTCCTCCTCCTTCTACCTCTCCTCTCCTCCTCCTACCTCTCATCCTCCTTCTACCTCTCCTCCTCCTCCTTCTACCTCTCCTCATCCTCCTACCTCTCCTCCTCCTCCTTCTACCTCTCCTCCTCCTCCTTCTACCTCTCCTCCTCCTCCTTCTACCTCTCCTCCTCCTCCTTCTACCTCTCCTCATCCTCCTACCTCTCCTCCTCATCCTTCTACCTCTCCTCATCCTCCTTCTACCTCTCCTCCTCCTCCTTCTACCTCTCCTCATCCTCCTACCTCTCCTCCTCCTCCTTCTACCTCTCCTCCTCATCCTCCTACCTCTCCTCCTCCTCCTCCTACCTCTCCTCCTCCTCCTTCTACCTCTCCTCCTCCTCCTCCTCCCTCTCCTCCTCCTCCTTCTACCTCTCCTCCTCATCCTCCTACCTCTCCTCCTCCTCCTCCCTCTCCTCCTCATCCTTCTACCTCTCCTCCTCCTCCTTCTACCTCTCCTCCTCCTCCTTCTACCTCTCCTCCTCATCCTCCTACCTCTCCTCATCCTCCTACCTCTCCTCCTCCTCCTTCTACCTCTCCTCCTCCTCCTTCTACCTCTCCTCATCCTCCTTCTACCTCTCCTCCTCCTCCTCCTACCTCTCCTCATCCTCCTTCTACCTCTCCTCCTCATCCTCCTACCTCTCCTCCTCCTCCTCCCTCTCCTCCTCCTCCTTCTACCTCTCCTCATCCTCCTTCTACCTCTCCTCCTCCTCCTTCTACCTCTCCTCCTCCTTCTACCTCTCCTCCTCCTCCTTCTACCTCTCCTCATCCTCCTTCTACCTCTCCTCCTCCTCCTTCTACCTCTCCTCCTCCTTCTACCTCTCCTCATCCTCCTTCTACCTCTCCTCCTCCTCCTTCTACCTCTCCTCCTCCTCCTTCTACCTCTCCTCCTCCTCCTCCTACCTCTCCTCCTCCTCCTCCTCCTCCTCCTCCTCCTTCTACCTCTCCTCCTCCTCCTTCTACCTCTCCTCCTCCTCCTTCTACCTCTCCTCATCCTCCTCCTCCTACCTCTCCTCCTCCTCCTTCTACCTCTCCTCCTCCTCCTTCTACCTCTCCTCATCCTCCTTCTACCTCTCCTCATCCTCCTTCTACCTCTCCTCCTCCTCCTTCTACCTCTCCTCCTCCTCCTTCTACCTCTCCTCCTCCTCCTTCTACCTCTCCTCCTCATCCTCCTTCTACCTCTCCTCATCCTCCTTCTACCTCTCCTCCTCCTCCTTCTACCTCTCCTCATCCTCCTTCTACCTCTCCTCCTCCTCCTTCTACCTCTCCTCCTCCTCCTCCTACCTCTCCTCCTCCTCCTTCTACCTCTCCTCCTCCTCCTCCTACCTCTCCTCATCCTTCTTCTACCTCTCCTCCTCCTCCTACCTCTCCTCATCCTCCTTCTACCTCTCCTCATCCTCCTTCTACCTCTCCTCATCCTTCTTCTACCTCTCCTCCTCCTTCTACCTCTCCTCCTCCTCCTTCTACCTCTCCTCCTCCTCCTCCTACCTCTCCTCATCCTTCTTCTACCTCTCCTCCTCCTCCTACCTCTCCTCATCCTCCTTCTACCTCTCCTCATCCTCCTTCTACCTCTCCTCATCCTTCTTCTACCTCTCCTCCTCCTAGCTCTCCTCATCATCCTCCTAGCTCTCCTCATCCTCTGTCACCCTTTTTCAAGTAATTACTCATTAATTTCTAAGTGAGTTCAGCTTGAGAACATTGAATATTGATGCCCTGTACTGGACGCCAGCAGAGCTTTGAGCAGAGCGTTGAGCAGAACCTTGTAAATCTCCATATCTCCCTTTTGAAGAGTTAAGTCTCAACTTACCGGTAACTTGCATTGTTGTCTCTGCAAAGTAGACCGTGACTTCACATACTGACTGTATCGCTTTTGATCATAACTAGGGATGTCCGATATTATCGGCCGACCGATATTATCGGCCGATATCGGCAGTAAAATGTGATATCGGAAAATATCGGTATCGGTTTAAAAACAAAGAAAAACAATAACAATATTTGTTATATATATATCCAGTGAAATTATTAGTTACCTGAAATTATTCAGTTTTTTGGACGGGGAAACCCTGCATATATCTGTATCGGTTGATATCGGTTGATATCGGTATCGGAAATTAAGAGTTGGACAATATCGGAATATCGGTATCGGTAAAAAAGCCAATATCGAGCATCCCTAATCATAACTACTTTCCTATATACAGGTGCAGCTCAATAAATTTGAATATCGTGGAAAAGTTATTTTATTTCAGTAATTCAATTCAAAAAGCGAAACTCTCATAGATTATAGATTCAATTACACACAAAGTGAAATATTTCAAGCCTTTATTTGTTTTAGTTTTGATGATTATGGCTTACAGCCCAAAATTCAGTATCTGAGAAAGTTTGAATATTACATAAGACCAATAAAAAGAAAAATGGCGGCCTTGTGAAAAGTATGTTCATGTATGTTCACTCAGTACGTGGTTGGCGCTCCTTTTGCACAAATTACTGCATCAATACAGCGAAATATATTGACTTGTCCACGATATTCAAATGTATTGAGCTGCACCTGTATATATAATATATTGGAGAAAGCGTTGCAATTGGAGAAAGCTTTTATATATACTGTATATATACAGTATACATAAATAAAGCTTTCTCCAATTGAAATGCTAATGTTTCCTAAACCATTGCCATTGAGTTAAACCTAGATAAACACTCGGTGTTAACTATGTTTATATGATCTGATTTCAGGTCAGCACAGTGGTAACTATGTTTATATGATCTCCTGATTTCAGGTCAGCAAAGGCCTGACGGGCTGCTGGAGATGAGCATGAGTGACCCGTCGGAGCTGAGTTGTGGGAAGAGCCTCCACACGCTAGAGATGGAGATCCAGGAGGCCTTTCTGCGCTTCATGGCGGCCATTTTGAAGGGCTACCGCTCCTACCTGCGACCCATCACTCAGGCCCCTTCCGAGAAAGCCACTGACGCTAGCTCCCTCTTCGACTTGCAAGGTACGTGGACTACTGTCGTATTGCTACCTGTAGGCGTGATGTTAGAGTAGGGCTGGGCGATACTGTATGGCCAAACATTTTATCACGATAAACATTTTCATATCACTCGATATCGATAATTATCTCAATATACATGAAATAATAATTTCTGGGGGCGCCCCAGTGGCGAACCACATAGCGCGCTGAGCCGCGACACGGCCGACCCGGGTTCAATTCCCGAACCCGTCGTTATTTGCCGAATGTCTTCCCCCCACTCTGTCTCCCATTCCTCCTCTGTCTCTCCCTACTGGACTGCCCAGTAGAAATAAAGCGATAAAACGCCAAAAAAGAAAAATCTTAAAAAAAATACAATAAAAATCTGTCAAGTTTAAAGGCTATTTTTGCTGCTGAATGAAAACTGAAGAAACCAGAAGGTTAATTGTGGTTCAGAATATTCTTTATTGTCAGAACATGACAAACTAGGCCTACTTGCCAAACCACAAATTTGAGGTAGAACATGAACACGCACTGTATAACAATTAGTGCTGTCAAACGATTAAAATATTTAACTCGATTAATCGCATGATTGTCCATAGTTAACTCGCGATTAATCGCAAATTAATCGCATTTTTTTTTTACATTTTTTTTTATACCTTAAACAGATCTTTTTCAAGTTCCAAGTTTTAATACTCTTATCAACATGCGAGTCAACAAATGCTTGCTTTATGCAGCCATTTAACACAAAAGGATGACCCTCATGCATTGCAAATTTGCATCAAATTCAAAACAGTGATGCACAAAATAACTTAAAAGAAAATAATAATTTAAAACAATGAATAAAGTGTGCATGAAATAATAGGGGAAAGAAAACGTTAGGAACTTGTTACATTCACACACACAAGGGCTGATTAATCACACACCCCCCTCTCTCCCTCACACACACACTCTCCCAGCTCTTTTTCTCTTTTGCCCCTTCCTCATCTCTCTCACCCCCCTCTCTCTCTATATCTCACACACACACACACACACACACACACACACACACACACACACACACACACACACACACACACACACACACACACACACACACACACACACACACACACACTTCAGAAACAAACATAGTATCAATGAGAGCATCAATAATACACCTGAGTGAAGTCTAGTTAAAAAAAAAAAAAATTTTTTTAGTGAATCTTGAGTTAAAAAAATTAGTGGCATTAATAGAATCAGGAGTTAACGTGATATTAACGCGATATATTTGACAGCCTTAATAACAATACAACTTTTATAACTGGCATTAACAATGAAAATAAATAAATAAAATCTCAATTCTGGTATTAACAGGTTCAGCGCCAGAGGTCGCTATGGGCGTTGGGCCGTTGTGTGCCAGCCCTCTGTTCAATGGGAATAAGTTCCGGTGTTTGCAGTGCTAAACCTATATTAAATATTATAGCTATGGATCTAATAACCACGTCGATTGTCAGTGAGTTTCTTCCGGTCAACATGCAAAAAACAGATAATTTTTTCATCCATACATTTCCGTTTTATACCGTGGTGAATATAAGTATAGTTTTAGAGTGATCCTGTGTAATCCCAGAAAACTCCAGCAAACAGCGCTTCAATGCATTTCATTAGAAATCGTGCCATTTCTCGCTTGATTATTGAATCAATCTGAAATCAACGCTAGATTATCGGTATTATGTTTCATCATGCATGCACGAAAGGGGGGGGGGGGGGAGCCGGCCCTCCTTGCGTTGATCGCAGCCAATGGGACACGGCACACACACACACAGACACACACTGCGACCGCGGTGAAAAAAATCAACGGATCAACGCAAGATTGATAACATATAGTCCTTACCGCGTCTATGATGTACTGCAAACAGAATAATCCAATGATCTGATCGCCATTCCAAATATTGGTTGCGACGTGTGTCCAACGTTATACACCAAAACACATGAATCCAACGGTGCTAGAGTCTCCCCAATCCATGTGTTATAAACGTTACTCATGCCGGAGAAGGAAAACCTGGACCGGACTTCTTAGATCGATGCACAGCCCAAGCCATAGGGATTCCAATGATGTGCATGTGTTAGGCGACGGTATTGGCTGTTTGTGATCTCAGAGCCATTCCCAATGATAACATCAGGCTGGATGGATGAATTATGAATGGAAATGGCGAATAAAAGAAATAACGATCAAAACCCAACTTTTCTCGGGTTTGGCGCTCAAGCGATGGCGAGTTAACCCGACTTATCTCGGGTCTGGCGTCCAATGTGTTAATAATGAAAAATAAATTAAATCTCAAGTCTGATCAGCACACATAGCCTACTGTGTGTACAGACGGTTTCAAACTGTATTTTAAATTAGAAAGCAAACAAAATAAATGGACAAGAGAAAAATAAATCAATTTGGTCAGTATTGTCATTTGGACAAGCAAAGCCATTACTTTAAGTTGCGGGCAAGAAAGACAAGTCTGTCCACAAATCTGAGGTAGAACATGAACTGTATAACGTCCATGTGTAGCGATCGCTGCCATAACTCAATAATCGACATGATTTGGGCTGTTATTATTATTATACAAACCGGAAATGGATCGCCTCGATCCCCATCAAATAACTGGGATCTTTTTGCTCCAGTGTCATCGCCCAACGGTAAGAGGAGGCTGCTGTGACTTTCAACGTTTTTGTTTATTATTATCCATGCAAACTGCTCTGATCTATATATCACCAATACTACATAAATCATTTAACGACGATCACGGAATTATAAACGACCCCCCCCACCCCCCCCCCCCCCCCCCCTCCGTTCACCCGCGCATGATCAGTCATAACGTTTAGGACCATGTACAGTTGAAATTTTTAATATAGCGTGTATAGGGAATAGACTGCAATCGATCATCTATATATGCATTTATGCCTATATCTCACGTTCTAGGAATTACTGCAGATAACGATAAAAACATATTTATCTTCTAAACGGTATTTTTGTATGAATGTGTGAATGAAAAAGTAAAACGTTCCTACATCCTGAACGATAGATAATCGATGTTGAATGGGCCATAGTAATGTCAATTTAGCAATACAATTAAAAGAGTTATAGCCCTGCAAAGAAGGTGAACATCTCCATAGGCTTAGACTGGTGGCAGTGATCAAACATTGATGGATATAAGCGTGGCAGTTAATGTGTTAAAGGGGAATGACAAAGATTGTACAGCCAGTATGAGAAGACGTCAAAGAAATAAACACAACGCAGAACCCACACAAGTCAACAGATGAAGAGGTGCTACTGGCTGATTGATCCAAATCTAACAAGTGTGGAAGGTCACACTACCTCTCCCAGATTCTTCCCTTGCTGTGCAGGCGCCCCGACCGAACTGTAGGAGTCGCTGTTTTACAACGACCAGGACCCACCCATGCCGGCTTCCCACCCGCTAACACTGCCAATTGTGTTTTAGTATGGACGGTCGGCCAAGCCGGAGGCACCACAGCCGGAGGCACCACAGCCGGATTCGATCCCACTGGCTCTGTGGTGGTAGACAGACGCTTAGTCCGCTGCACTACCCGGCCGATCCACGTTTCATGTTTATATTGAGGAAAAATATATCGCGATAATTATCGTTGTTGTTTTATCGCCCTACGTTAGAGTCGTCTGTTCCCCACCTCGGCACCTATTGCATGCCTGATCATCGAAACCTCTTACCAGATTGGCCATCTGGTGATTAGCAGCAGACCAAATCCCAGAACAATACACATTATCCATGAGGATTTTTTTTATTATTATTTGTAATGCAATATACAGCTCACTTGCTTATCTTTTTTTTACATTTCTTTATTTCTTTATTTATTGCATTATTCAAAAAAATTTATACCAACTTTGAGCTGTAGTATAATAACGTCACATGATTAACATTGATGCCTTTGCTACGCAGAGAGTAATATTGGAAAAGAAGAGACCCTCCTTCTCTCTTTCATTCAGGACAGCTGGCGAGCCTCAAACCCAGATGGTGTTGTTTAATACATGAGCCCGGTTGAGCCATAGTTCTTCCTCCGCCCTCAGAGTAAATGGGTAACACAAGCACTTTTAGGAAAGTAGGAACTCTGGGATGTCTGTCTGGGAGGATGGCGGGGGGTTCTGGGGTTTTTGGGGATTCAAGGAACCGTCTGTAGTGTGATGGTAAAGGGTTAACCTTCTGTAGTGTGGTAGTGAAAGGGCTAACTGCGAGGTTAGCCAGCAGCAGCACCACAGCTGTGAGGTGCTCTAGATCTAGAGGCTCTGGCCTGTAGCCTGTGAACGCTGGTTAATATCACAGCTGAAAGCAGTCAGAGTGAGCTCACCTCCCCTGGAGGACGAGGATAACCGGGGCGTTGTGTCGAGTGGGAGTCACACGATCCAGCAGGGAGGGAACAGCGGTGTGACGTAACCGTGTCTGGGGGGGGGGGGGGGGGGGGTGTTTATCTGTGAGGATGTATTAGGGTCTGACTGATGGGGTTGGTCAAATTAAAATGGTAAATGGACTGCATTTATATAGCAGCTTTTATCCAAAAGCGCTTTACAATTTTGTTCCTCACATCTCACCCATTCACTCACACATTCACACACACTGATGGCGGAGGCGACCGTGCAAAGGTGCCAACCTGCTCATCTGGAGCAGTTGGGTTTAAGGGGAAACGAACCGGGAACCTCCGTATTAAGACCGACCAAATTACCGACCAAATTACAGCAGTACCGGTTCACGCTCTAGATCAATCGGTACCAGATTCCGGTACCTTTACATGTTTAGTATAAGAGTGTAATATACTAGACAAGAGGGAGCCTTTTCCACAAATAGATATATTACTGTCCCATCTCTTCGGGTAAGAGGAGTTTTGATAGTATTTACTGAGGATGGCCAGATGATGTTGATATTTAAACATTTACAAACATAATACATGATCAGGCCATTTAGTTTGTGTGGTGTATTACAACAATAAATAACAATGTTCTAATAGATAACAATGTTGAAATGTTATTACAGAGAGAGTTAAGTACTGAAAAAAGGTACCGCTGGGCACCGATACTGAATTCCAGGAATCGGTACTGGTACCGGTATCGGTTTAAATGTGACTGGTACCCAACCCTACTGACTGATATGTGGTTTTCAGATCCGGTACAGATATCGTTATGAGGAACAAAACTGCCGATTACTGATTGGTGCCCAATAGACATTTTTTTTTGTGTGCTGTTCTTCAACCGTCTCTTGTTAAATTTCACTTTCAACAAAAACAAGTGATGAGAAGTAGTTCGAATCCTCTTTCCATTTATATATCAGTTCATTAACGCTTAATGGATTTATTATAATCTGTAGTCGCCGCAATATATGTGTGGATATGAGTCAACGCTGATATTTGGAATGTCGCCAGGGCTGGTCTCCTCTTGTCAGGCACCAGGATGTGAAATCGCTTTAGGTGTTTACTGTTTAGGCGCGCAAGCTGGTCTCGTTCAGTCACACCGCTGGGGGGGGGGGGACGTCAGGTGACTTCACCTTGATCCTAATTAAACGGATGCTCGTAGTTTTGTGTTTGTGAGCGGGGAAAAAAGAGCGAGGGGGAGAGAGAGAGAGGGGGGGAGAGAGAGAGAGAGAGAAATATAGACGCACTTAGGCCTAAGTGTTTGGTTTTATTTATCGAGAGAGCATCCATTAGCTGCTGGGAAGCGCAGCTCAGCGGGGGACACATCGCGCCGCTCTTGGCTCCCCATCGCCGCGCCCCTGAGCCAAGAACACTCATCTATCCTCCTCCTCTCTGTCCCGCGCGCCACTGCCTGCCCGTTACTCATCCCTGCAGCTGGTTTCAACACCTATCATTAAGCAGGCCGCCGCTCACCGTCCCATTGTGATTCCCAGATTGGCCACATTACACTAATTATTCTATTGCATTGGCTCGAGGTCCACAGGAATAATGTGGGGCCTACTGTACCGTGTCATTTGTTTCCTCGTTGATGTTATTTCCCTGTCTGTCACCTGCCTTATGAAGGAGTATTTAAGTACTTCTGAAGTTATTTTAGATCACTTAAGTTATCTATCTCTATCTCTATCTCTATCTCTAACTCTAACTCTAACTCTATCTCTATATCTCTCTCTCTCTCTCTCTCTCCTCCTCTCTCTCTCTCTCTCTCTCTCTCTCTCTCTCTCTCTCTCCTCTCTCTCTCTCTCTCTCTCTATCTCTCTATCTCTCTATCTCTCTATCTCTCTATCTCTCTATCTCTCTATCTCTCTATCTCTCTCTCTCTCTATCTCTCTCTCTCTCTCTCTCTCTACTCTCTCTCTCTCTCTCTCTTCTCTCTCTCTCTCTCTCTCTCTCTCTCTCTCTCACTCTCTATCTCTCTCTCCTCAGGGTTCCTGAAGAGTCGTGACCGCTCACACCAGAAGTTCTACTCTCTCATGACCAAGACCCAGATGTTCATCCGGTTCATCGAGGAGTGTTCCTTCGTCAGCGACAAAGACGCCAGTCCTCGCCTTCTTCGACGACTGCGTGGACAAGGTGAGCTGGGTTTCTAATAGTTTCTCCAGTGGAGTTGTTCCTTTGTTGACTTCCCCCCTTCCTTTGTTAACTCTTTCACTCCCATCTTTCACCACATTCCATTCAAAGTAGATGTAGTTTTCTTCTGTAGCTTCTCTCCTGCAGTTAACTAGCCCTGCTAGCTTCACGGGTACCTTTACTGCTAGCTTCACGGGTAGCTTCACTGGTACCTTTACTGGTACCTTTACTGCTAGCTTCACGGGTAGCTTCAGTGCTAGCTTCACTGGTACCTTTACTGGTAGCTTGACTGGTAGCTTCAGTGCTAGCTTCACTGGTACCTTTACTGGTAGCTTTACTGCTAGCTTGACTGGTAGCTTCAGTGCTAGCTTCACTGGTACCTTTACTGGTAGCTTTACTGCTAGCTTGACTGGTAGCTTCAGTGCTAGCTTCACTGGTACCTTTACTGGTAGCTTTACTGCTAGCTTGACTGGTAGCTTCAGTGCTAGCTTCACTGGTACCTTTACTGCTAGCTTCACGGGTACCTTTACTGCTAGCTTCATTGGTAGCTTCAGTGCTAGCTTCACTGGTACCTTTACTGCTAGCTTCACAGGTACCTTTATTGCTAGCTTCATTGGTAGATTCAGTGCTAGCTTCACTGGTACCTTTACTGGTAGCTTTACTGCTAGCTTGACTGGTAGCTTCAGTGCTAGCTTCACTGGTAGCTTCACTGGTAGCTTCACTGGTAGCTTCACTAGTATCTTCACTGGTAGCTTCACTGGTAGCTTCACTGCTAGCTTCACTGGTAGCTCCCCTTATGGCTTCACTAGTAGCTTCACTGGTAGCTTCACTAGTATCTTCACTGCTAGCTTCACTGCTAGCTTCACTAGTAGCTTCACTAGTAGCTTCACTGCTAGCTTCACTGCTAGCTTCACTGGTAGCTTCACTGGTAGCTTCACTGCTAGTTTCACTGCTAGCTTCACTGGTAACTTCACTGGTAGCTTCACTAGTAGCTTCACTGGTAGCTTCACTAGTAGCTTCACTGGTAGCTTCACTGGTAGCTTCACTGCTAGCTTCACTGGTAGCTTCACTAGTAGCTTCACTGCTAGCTTCCTGCTTGCCCGCACCCGTCTCTAACTGAACATGCTTCTCTCCTCTTCTACCTCCGCCTCCTTCTCCTTCTCCTCCCCTATCCGTGTGAGCAGCTCTACAGCTCGGAGCGCGGTGCAGACAAAGGAGGCAAGGTAAGCGTCTAACTTTTGGGTAGTTGGTTGATTACCTGTTCGTTCTCACAGCTGCTCGTGTCTAGACAGGGATTATTCTGTGTCATCACAAACAAGATAGTGGCTTTAGTGGGGATTAATTCAGATGAACACCACATGGATTTGAACATGCCGGAAACAAAGTAGGATTTATCGGGGATTAATCTCGGATCAACTAAAAGTTGAACGTGTCTTGATAAAGGTTACCCGTTTACATAAAGCCCAGTCTTTGGGACTGCATTCTGGCTTTGGAAGCTAATTGGTCTCCAGCTCTCCTGCCAGTCTGTAAATGTTACAAGGTTGAAACTGTAATAATAGTGCCTTGGTGTAAACTCATAAATTGAAACCCCAATGTGAACTCTCCTTCTCATCTGGCAGACCGGATAAGACCGCGGTGTTAAACTTTTGTGGTCACATGGTGCTGGTGAGCGGAGGGTTCACGATTCGAGGCTGCTAGTAGCCAGTGACCTTTAGTTACACAAAGTCCAACACTGAACTCCACATGAAAAACACCTCTGCAGCACTCCCTAAACCCAACATCATCCTCCCTAAACCCAACATCATCCTCCCTTTCCCCTTTCAGAATATTACACGCAGGCAGGGGTGTAAAAAGTACCCAGAAATGATACTTAAGTGAAAGTATGGGTACCGTCTCAAAATCTTACTCAAGTAAAAGTCACAGTATCTGGCTAAAAACACACTTGAGTAAAAGTCAAAAAGTTTCTACTTTTAAATGTACTTAAATACTAAAAAGTTTAAGTAAAAACTTTTTTTTATTCCGGGGCAATGAAATGTTCCGTTTCGTCCTCTTCATCACTCGTACTATCGTTTGTGGCCATCTTCTGTAGCTTGTCACTCTGACCGTCTATTCTTCTAAAGTTTAATCAAAGATCCCTGCATTCTAGTCTTGCACAACGACCAATCAGCATGGGTGTGGGCGGGTTAATTTTCCATTGATGGGGATTTGATTGGCTGTTTTTAAATAAAGAGTGGCCGCAGGATTAATAACGTTAGCGTTAGTTCGGCCAGAGAAACAAATATACTAATTAAAATGGTTGGACCTGCAAGATTTGTACTTTGTAGGTCTGCATTTTTAAATGTAAGGAGTAAAAAGTATGTTTTATTTTCTCTGAAATGTAACTTAATTGAGTAAAAGTATACAAACCTAATAATACTTGATTAAAGTACAAATCCCCCAAAACAGTACTTAAGTATTGTAACAAAGTACAATTACTCAAGTACTGTACACCCCTACACACAGGCCTACTACGTATAATTTGCTGCAGCGTCGATCCTGCGTAGATAAAGTGCAGGTTGTTAGACACCGTGTCTCAAGCTTTCTGACTCGCGTGCCACTAAGGGCTTTTTGCACCCCAGTGATTCCTGAAGCCCTGATCGAATCTTTACCCTGAGTTGCCTCTTCTAAACCGCTTCACGTGTCTTCCCCACACAGTGAGAGGATGTGTAAGTCATCTCATTGAACCTTTCATAGGATATTATTCCATTCCCCCACGGACCGCATTTAGGTGGGGAGGTTTGACTTTTGCCGTTTATATGCGTCATGAGTTTGTTTACATGTTGAAAGGGTACATGTTGTGTGGGTGAATAATGCAGTGCTGGTAAAGCTCCGGGGCTGTGTGATTCCCAGTGGGCTTTCGTTTGTAATGGACTCCGGGACTCGGCTGTCAGGCGCGGGCATGCCTCGTGTTTTTTCCGGCTGTAACTGAGACACGGTAAATGTGAATCCAGATAAGGGCGGGGCAGTAATTCAATATCATCGTTTGGCATCGATCATATCTTGTAATCTATATACTGTACATGAAATGCGTTCATCATGGGAAACAGTTTTGTAGTTTAAAATAATCATCAATTATTATATTAATATTATTTATTTATATATATATATATATATATATATATATATATATATATATATATATATATATATATATATATATATATATATATATATATATTGTGGGAGCTATTGACTATTTTCACATTTATTTAATATATTTATTTGTTATGGGATTTTGTAGAATTAATTTGTTTACAGCCATATTATTTATTTATTTATTTTGGGAAATTGGGAAGCACAGCTGGGTGTATTTAGGTAATTAGAGGACAACAGCACAGTGGGCACCAGGGAAGGTGTATGTTTTTTTTTACCAGCGTCAGGAGATCATATAGTTTCATACTGTTATGGTTTGTAACCGACCTCAAACGCAACGGCACAGACAGGAAGTTCAGAGTTAGCCAAAAGCTAGGGCGTATTTATTTACAGAGTCACAAGATGGATGAGGTACAGTAATCAAACAAACGGGGGACGATGTAGCGGCTCTGCAGATACTCCCAGTAGATAGTGGTGAGGAATTGGCATGTGACGTTGTAGCGGCTCTGCAGATACTCCCAGCTTTCACTCACGGTGGAAAACGGAGAGAGAGAGAAATCAGAAACAGCCCAACGAACACACAGAGGCAGAGAGGTGACTGAGTCCAGTATTAATCCCAAGTGAAAGGTTAACCTTCTGTAGTGTGGTAGTGAAAGGTTAACTTTCTGTAGTGTGGTAGTGACATGTTAACCTTCTGTAGTGTGGTAGTGAAAGGTTAACCTTCTGTAGTGTGGTAGTGACATGTTAACTTTCTGTAGTGTGGTAGTGACATGTTAACCTTCTGTAGTGTGGTAGTGAAAGGTTAACCTTCTGTAGTGTGGTAGTGACATGTTAACCTTCTGTAGTGTGGTAGTGACATGTTAACCTTCTGTAGTGTGGTAGTGACATGTTAACTTTCTGTAGTGTGGTAGTGAAAGGTTAACCTTCTGTAGTGTGGTAGTGACATGTTAACCATAGCAGTGTGGTAGTGAAAGGTTAACCTTCTGTAGTGTGGTAGTGACATGTTAACCTTCTGTAGTGTGGTAGTGACATGTTAACTTTCTGTAGTGTGGTAGTGACATGTTAACTTTCTGTAGTGTGGTAGTGACATGTTAACCTTCTGTAGTGTGGTAGTGAAAGGTTAACCTTCTGTAGTGTGGTAGTGACATGTTAACCATAGCAGTGTGGTAGTGAAAGGTTAACCTTCTGTAGTGTGGTAGTGACATGTTAACTTTCTGTAGTGTGGTAGTGAAAGGTTAACCTTCTGTAGTGTGGCAGTGACATGTTAACCTTCTGTAGTGTGGTAGTGAAAGGTTAACCTTCTGTAGTGTGGTAGTGACATGTTAACCATAGCAGTGTGGTAGTGAAAGGTTAACCTTCTGTAGTGTGGTAGTGACATGTTAACCTTCTGTAGTGTGGTAGTGACATGTTAACTTTCTGTAGTGTGGTAGTGACATGTTAACCTTCTGTAGTGTGGTAGTGACATGTTAACTTTCTGTAGTGTGGTAGTGACATGTTAACCTTCTGTAGTGTGGTAGTGAAAGGTTAACCTTCTGTAGTGTGGTAGTGACATGTTAACCTTCTGTAGTGTGGTAGTGACATGTTAACCTTCTGTAGTGTGGTAGTGACATGTTAACCTTCTGTAGTGTGGTAGTGACATGTTAACCTTCTGTAGTGTGGTAGTGACATGTTAACCTTCTGTAGTGTGGTAGTGACATGTTAACCTTCTGTAGTGTGGTCCAGTGACATGTTAACCTTCTGTAGTGTGGTAGTGACATGTTAACCTTCTGTAGTGTGGTAGTGACATGTTAACCTTCTGTAGTGTGGTAGTGACATGTTAACCTTCTGTAGTGTGGTAGTGAACGGTTAACCTTCTGTAGTGTGGTAGTGACATGTTAACCTTCTGTAGTGTGGTAGTGACATGTTAACCTTCTGTAGTGTGGTAGTGACATGTTAACCTTCTGTAGTGTGGTAGTGACATGTTAACCTTCTGTAGTGTGGTAGTGACATGTTAACCTTCTGTAGTGTGGTAGTGACATGTTAACCTTCTGTAGTGTGGTAGTGACATGTTAACCTTCTGTAGTGTGGTAGTGACATGTTAACCTTCTGTAGTGTGGTAGTGACATGAGTAACCTTCTGTAGTGTGGTAGTGACATGTTAACCTTCTGTAGTGTGGTAGTGAAAGGTTAACCTTCTGTAGTGTGGTAGTGACATGTTAACCTTCTGTAGTGTGGTAGTGAAAGGTTAACCTTCTGTAGTGTGGTCCAGTGAAAGGTTAACCTTCTGTAGTGTGGTAGTGACATGTTAACCATAGCAGTGACCATGGCAGATGTCTCTACTGTAGTAACGGACGTCCTCCTCACACTCTGCAGGTGCAGCTCTGGTTTATATAGAGCCAGGGTTCCATCCTGGCCACCTGCTGCACGACTCAGTGAATCCTCACTTGAAAGGGTTTTACTGTCTCACCGCTTTTACATCCAACTGAGCGGTTCACGCTTTTATACTTGATCTCTGTCCAACGCACACGCGCAGAACACTCACACATGCGCACACACACACACACACATACACACATAGACATATACACACACACACACATACATAGACATATACACACATATACACACAGACATAGACACACATGCACACACACGCACACACACACACACACATATTTTGCCACGGTTTTGATTGCTTTTCTTTCCCCATTTAATTGCAACAGAGTAAAAGTGTCCAAACCGTTCACTTGTGTCCCTCAGTAATAGTCTGGGGTGTGGCACCTTCACCTCCGCGCTCAGCCACGCGGGCTGCTCACCCTGCTGCAGAGCATGGTGCCGATTGCAGACCAGGGAGCAGAGAGTTTTTGTTGTGCATTTTTCATCCATCATCATTTGTGTCTCTAGACATTGCTGACCACTGAAAGACAAGTCCTCGGGAGAGAGTAACAACAGCCAGGCGTTCAGAAAGTCCCTCCTGTCTTTAGTTGTTGTTGTTGTTGTTGCACACAGTGCAGGGTTCGCACAAGGTCCTTGAAGTGCTTATAGTGCTGGATTCTTTACAAAAAAAAGTCAAGGCCTGGAATTCCTTGAAAACAGCCAATTTTTTTTAACAAGGTGCTTAAAAAGTTAAAAATTCAAATCGACCATTCGCATTGAATGTTTTGTTCATCCATGATCAAATTGTTCTGAATCAAGAAATATTATTTTTTTTTGGTTCTGTTCGCGCTCCAACTGCTTGTCCTCATCTCTCCGCGTGTGATGCTCTACTTTCTCCAGTCTAGCTGCCAAGCAGGCCAAGGAGATGCTTTCACTGCCACACGACAGCCGGTTAACCCTTTCAATGTGACACTACAGAAGGTTAGCCCTTTACTATCACACAACCGACGGCGATGCTCCATCATTAGCATCATTAGCTCCGCGGATGCGGAGCTAATGAGGCTAATGATGGAGCATCGCCGTCGGTTGTGTGATAGTAAAGGGTTAACCTTCTGTCGTATGGCAGTGAAAGGGTTAAAAAACAGCATTTAAAAGTGAATTGCATCCTTCGAGTGACATCCTTGAAAATGAAAAATAGTGCTTGGAAAAGTACTTACAAGTCCTTGAATTTCATTTAGCAATGTCTGTTGGAACCCTGACAGTGTTAAAAATGTTTAAAAAAAAAAACTGTGCGGCGGTGCTATTGCTAACCTCACATTTCTGCTGCAAAAGAAAATCCCTTTTTGTGAGCTTATGTTGTGTCATTAACCCCAAGGCCAGGGGTACCCAAATGTTTTGAAATGGAGTCACAGTTCACAATTTCTAAAATGAACTAGTTCAGTTCATAGTTCATAATTAAAAATGTTGAACTAAAGTTCATGCTTTCAAAAATGAACTAATTTAGTTATTTTTAGTTATTTTTTGAAAATAATTGTTATATAGATTTTTCACGTACAGTTACTTACATTACAAAAACACACATTGGGACAAGGGGGGGGGGGGGGGGGTCCTCCAGTTCATCTCTATGCCATCATCCACACCATAAGCAAACAAAACAAAAAGAAAAACAAGCAAAACGGAAAGCAAACCAAGACAGGCACTGTACAGTATTGCACTTGCCTCGAGCCCATTCACATGTAGACATACATGTATTTATTTATATCCTGGGTCTGCCCATACAATGGGGCACTGGGCCTTTAGAAGGATCCGAGAAATTTCAGCAGGAAAATAGTCTATAGTGGGGCCCACACCTCCTGAAAGGAAGCGTTGTTGCCTCTATGCATTGCACAGTGTCTTTCATGGGGTAGCACACCGAAGATCTCTCTATACCACATTTGTAAAAATGGAGGCTTATCCTTAATCCAGTTTATCAGAATGCATTTTGGGGCTGAAAGTAGAAGTTTATCAAATAGTTTGAATTGTAAAGGGTGTCACCCCTCCTACCCAACCCCCCCCCCCCACCTCCAATGTACAGTCCCCCTCCACCTACCCAACCTCCAATGTACAGTTTCTACGTCAAATGTATATACTCTTTTTTCTGGACTCTTTTTGTATCACAAACAATACTGTATTTGCAAATCTGGTATGTCATAAATGTATAGATGTAGCAGTACTGTCTACTGTATCTGTATGTCATGTTATGATGAATTGAAAATGGGGGACCCTGATGTAAACAAGACGAAAGTCTTTCTCTGGTCTGCATCCCCCAATTGTATGATTGATTGATTGATTGATTGATTGAAAAGTTTATTAACAGATTGCAGAATGGGTACAGTACAGCTCATATACAATTGTTAAGGGGATGCAGACCAGAGAAAGACTTTCGTCTTGTTTACATCAGGGTCCCCCATTTTAAATTCATCATAACATATATGACTGAGCTGTACTGTACAGTCTGTACTGTACCCATTCTGCAATCTGTTAATAAAGTGTTCAATCAATCACTTGGCCCCAGAACCTGGATAAACACTTAGATTCCCAAAAGTAGTGATAGACTGTAGGTACCCAGGTCTGTTTGACATTTCGAACATAAAGGAGATATTGAACGGCCCATTTTGTTAGTTCTTTTTTCAATACGTTGCTGCGAGCTATTATTTGTAAAAATTGTTAAACCACAGACAGCAATCGGAATACTGGCATTTCCATAACGCGTTGCTGCCGCCCATTCAGTCCACACTAGTAGCTGCAGCTTTCATCTCTACAGTATATTTTCAAAAACATGAGGAAAAACTTTGCTTGAATTGTCTTTATTATGAAAACTAAAACAGGACATTTGCATATTCTCAATGTTGCTGTCGACGACTCGACGTCGATGTACGGACTTGCTTCTTCAAACCAGGTGGACAAAGTTTACAGACAAACGTTAGACTTTCCGTCTGAGTCAGTACTGACTTTAACGTTAAACTCTTTTAAATGCTCATACGCCGACGTCTAGAGGTAGAGTCTGACTGAGCGAGTGCTGCTGCAGCTCTCGGCTTCGTCCATGATACTGCTCGCAGATTCCGCTGTCCACTGCTTGTTGTGACGAGTCTGATGACGTAGCCAGGGGGTGACAGGCGCGTTGCCAGACCGGGTGGTTTTTCCGCATACATTTGAAGCCTGTTTACAGTGTGTTTTAACTGGGGTTTCGGATGAAATGCATATAAAATCTGGCACAGCCGTTGTAATAGAGTGCTGAGAATGAACGCACGTTTGAACGCCGTTATACAGCGCTGAGAATGAACGCGTTCTCAATAACGTTCATTTAGCGGATAATCAGTATGTTCAGTTCACGTTCGCCCAAAATACGAACGCGTTCATGAACGATCGTTCATTGAACGCGTTCGGGTACATCACTGGTCACATCTAATTAATTAAATTAATAATTAAATTAAATAATTAAAATACAACAAATAGAATATCTTATCTCTCTCTCTATAAGTCTTCCTGGGGGCCCCCTCACACAAGATACATAAGGAAAAACGATCCAACATACAAACACATAAACTAACAATAAATCCCAGACCCACAAACACCCATACAACCCTAGTCCCTCCAACCTAAAGGAAATCAATACAATTCCACCCTGATAAAATTATACAACAAAACAACAACAAAAACATTGTGTAATAGCATAAACAAAAACTCAACTTAGTGAAATAATCAAGACTTAAACCCCAATAAGAGCAACGTACTACTGTGCCAGTCAATAGTGCCAGAAGGGTGTCAAGTCAAGAGTTTTATTTGTCACAGCATACAAGCATACAGTGAAATGCGGGGGGGGGGTCATGACCGCAGCGATTGTGCAATAATACAAGTAATAAGAATAGGAATGAGAATAAGACATTTGTGCAATAATACAAGTAATAAGAATAAGACATAACCGGTATAATGTACATAAAGTTTACAAAAAGCATGGTAAGACATGCTAAGGTCCTGCGATAGTGCAATACAATGATGCTACGGATGAGGCACTGGGTCTTATGTACACTGCTATACAATGCTATACTATACAATCTACAGTTATACTATGTGTCCTTATGCTAACTTGCTACTGTATATCCATCTGTTTACTATACAAGAACCACTCCCGTTCTTTTTTTTTATTTTTTAAAGTGACCTTTTCGTTGTGTAAAGTGACCGTTGAGTGTGAGCGTGTGCAGTGTGTGTGCGTGTGTGTGTGTGTGCGTGTGTGTGCGATGTAATAAGAAGAAAATGAACGTGTTGTGCTTGATGTCTATTTAAGTGGTGCTGATACTCTTTGTGCTGGTGCTCCTGAAGTGCCCAGTGTGCAGCACCAGTGCTACTCCTAGTGGAGACGGTTAGTGTGGAGCCACGGACCTCCCGACTCTCCACAGATCCCTTCATGTCTGTGTGTTCCTCTCCGTAGGTGGACAGCGATAGGCCAGAGGACACCAGGTTGATAGAGATTGACGAATCACAGCGCAGCGAGCACACAGTGTTCATCACGCCCCCGGAGCTGCCGCCACTCCCAGAGGGAGAGGAGCACCCACTCTGTTACAGGTAATGGTCCCCGGGGGAGAGGAGCACCCACTCTGTTACAGGTAATGGTCCCCGAGGGGAGAGGAGCACCCACTCTGTTACAGGTAATGGTCCCCGAGGGAGAGATAGCCAGGGGCTCCAGGGACCATAGATATATATAACTAGATGTGCAAGGCGGAGTCTCCAGCCTAGTTCACCGGCGGTTCATCTTGTTACAGGCAGCACGCCCCCCACTCATAATATGAATGTCTATGGTGCATGTACTATTGAAATAACCATAGCTTGCTAAATTTCATCTAGCTAGAGTCATCTAGCCTTTATATAGGTCTATGCTAGGAACTGCAATGTCACTCGGTTGTGTCAAGCATTTTGGTCAGGTGGTACGGTACGCCTGCGGTCTGTCTTTGTCCTCTCTGACCACCACAGCATGTTGATAAAGTAACAAACAAGAACCAACCCTGAACACTGACCCTCGTATCTCATCAATCGTAGACGCTTGAGTGACGGCCAGGCAGTGCCCCCAGGCCAAGCTGACGATCCTAGGTTACACTTGCTAGCTAAGGTCAGCAGGCCAACAAACTGCAGAGGCGGCTAACGCCAGCTGCTACTCATGTTAGCAGGATAGCATCACAACATCGCATCTCTTATTATTCAAACCATTATATCTCTTTGGTATTTTGTGTTATGTTCCAGCGGATCCCGGATCCTGCAAGCATTTGGCTAACAATACACAAAAAAATGTGAAGATAAAATGAGAAGACGGAGCAACACTGAAGATGGCGCAAAACCTAAACCGCTTGTTACCTATTCAGAGAAAATAATGTGATTTGATTTTATCTTGACGTGATATTATGATTTACTGCATCTTGAGAGGAAATGTGAGTTTTAAAGGTAGAATCTGTAGTGCCATCAAACAGTGACCTCTCGCAAGCCCTGCTTCGTATTGCGCTTGGTTTAGGGTTATACAGTTGGTCTATTTATTTATGTTTGGTCTGACGTGTGGGTTATTTGGAGTTTAGTAACTTATTATACTGTGAAATTCTCCAGATCTCTCTTGGCACCCACTGAAATCCAACCCACACTAAAAAAATTTAACAAAGCGCAATACCAAGAGGGGTTCTTTTGCCTAGAAGTCTATGTTTTATGACATTACACATTTTACCTTTAAAGATGTTTTAAAATGAATCACAATCTCTGCCAAAGGGCTGGGAATCACACAGATAGTGGTTACCACGGTAACTAAGGACTCTGTGGCAGAAATCACTGTATGATGCGAGAAGCTGGTCTATCTTTCTATCACAAAATATTTATTATTGACCAAATTAATCATTTCGTGTTGCCATTTACTGGCAAGTGACTTCAAACATGGAAGAAAAAACGATGACATTTCTGACGGATTCTTAGATACGGATGACTCCACATTCAAAGAGATTAATCAGGTTTTGTCCTTTTAATCCCCCGTCCTTTTAACCGACAGTCGCCACATCCCCTCCCGAGAGGTACAGTCATTTTAATTAGGCTGTGCAAATGTCATCCCGAAAAGGCAGAATAGTTTTATTTGACACGCATTTTGACGTTATCTTTGTGAGGCTAATAGACTGACTTCAGGCGTACATTTCTCCCTGACAGAGCGAAGTGAGCTTCCCCCAGGCTGGGTTCTTTATGGTGGGTGTAGTCGACAGCTGATTAGAGCCCAGCTGGAGTCCAGCTCACAGCCCAGCTGGAGTACAGAGCGTTAGGAGACACACTGCAGGACAGAATCTACTCAATTATAGGCTTTTTTTCCTGCCATCAAAATCTACTTTACTACTACTACTACTACTACCAGTACCAATACTACTACTACTACCAATACTACTAGTACTATTAACAGTACCAATACTACTACTACTACTACTACCAATACTACTAGTACTACTAACAGTACCACTACTACTACTACTACTACTACTGCTACCAATACAACTACCAATACAACTACTACTACTACTACTACTACCAATACAACTACTACTACCAATACAACTACTACTACTACTACTACTACTACTACTACTACTACTACTACTACCACTACTACTACTACTACTACTACTACCAGTACCAATACTACTATTACTACCAATACTACTACTACTAACAGTACCACTACTACTACTACTACTACTACCAATACTACTATTACTACCAATACTACTACTACTACTACTACTACTAACAGTACCACTACTACTACTGCTACCAATACTACTACTACTACTACTACTACCAATACTACTACTACTACTACTACTACCAATACTACTACTACTACTACTACTACTACCAATACTACTACTACTACTACTACTACTACTACTACTACTACCACCAATACTACTACTAACAATACCACTACTACTACTACCACTACCACTACCACTACCACTACTACTACTATGAATTGAAAATGGGGGACCCTGATGTAAACAAGAAGAAAGTCTTTCTCTGGTCTGCATCCCCTTAACACTTTGAGTGCCAACGACGAGAATTCTCCTTATTTCATGCCAACCGGTCAGTGCCAACGACGAGAAATCTAGTTATTAATCGTTATTTTTTTTATTAGCGATTTCCATTCATTTTTCATCAATCTAGCCTCACGTTTCCACTGGGACTCTCTCTGAGCTCGAACAGGGAAAATACCGCCCCCTATCGTCTCCCGGGTGGTAATGCACCCTTTGGATTGGACTGAATGAAAACGCATGGGGAAAAGAAAATCCGGAATCCACATTTTACTTGTCAGGCATGTAATCCGTCTTTGTGGTCCCTCAGAACAGCGTAGAATGTGTTTCAAGCACCCAGCATTGGATCAATAAATAAATCGATATTTGGAATGGCGATCAGGAATTGGAATAATCTTTTTGGAGAACATCTGATCTGAGGTAAGGAATCTATTTGACCAGTCTTGGGGTAATCGGAGCTTTTTTCACAGATATATCAACGTAGCGTGTGTGTGTGTGTGTGTGTGTGTGTGTGTGTGTGTGTGTGTGTGTGTGTGTGTGTGTGTGTGTGTGTGTGTGTGTGTGTGTGTGTGTGTGTGTGTGTGTGTGTGTGTGTGTGTGTGTGTGTGTGTGTGTGTGTGTGTGTGTGTGTGTGTGTGTGTGTGTGTGTGTGTGTGTGTGTGTGTGGGGAGATCAGGAAATAAGATAATCGATTTTTTCAGCACGCTTCTCTAGCGTGCATAAGTACACATATACTATCGATAATCTAGCGTTTATTTGAAAACGATTCATAAATAGGCCGAAACATGACGTTTTTGTGTATTCCAGTAAAGGGCGATTCCTGCAGAATCACTTTTTTTCTGGACATTTCCAAAAACGAGCGTTTTTCAAAATGGTATAAACCGGAAATGTACAGATGAAAAAACTATCCGTTTTTGACAATGTTGACTGCAAGTCATTGATAAGCGACAGGCGTATTAGACACATAGCCATACTCTAAGATATAGTTTATGCGTTCGCAAATGTGCTCGCCCTCTCATTGAATAGAGCGCTGGCACTCGAGCGCTAAATCGTGCGCCCCCTGCTGGCACCCAAAGTGTTAACAATTGTGTGTATTGAGCATTACTGTATTGTACCCATTCTGCAATCTGTTAATAAAGTTTTCAATCAATCAAACTACTATCACTACCACTACTACTACTATTACTCCCTACCCACCTTCAAAACCACTCTCAAAGAGCACCTACGGGAGGCTGCAATTCGAAACTGGCCCCTGTAAATACCCAAAGCCCCCCCCCCACCCAACCCCCTCCAACTCTGTCTCTTAAACAGTACTGTATATTTGTATATCTTGTATGTCATAAATGTCTGGATATAACTACTGTTTATCTTATTTATATTATGCCAGACATTGACCTAGGACTAATAGGAACCCAAGGAGGACAATAACACTATCTGATGCATACTGCACCTTATGTGACACTGTGAATACTGTGAATATATATATATATATATTTCAGTTAGTTAGATAGTTAATTATATTGACCAATTTGATTACACTGCTGTGTTGTTTTTTACTACCTGTACCCCCCCCCCCTTCCCCCATGCTCAGTATATTTTTACTGTATTTATTTACTGTATATTTTATTTTATTTTTATTCTATTTTACTCTACTCTTATCCTAGGCAACTTGATTTTATTTGTGTTATTATTCTAATTCGTGACCTGTCCTGTCTAAATGTTTAAATGTTGAGCGATTTGCAGTGTCATATTTCCCACGTGATAATAAAAGTATTTCTATTCTATACTATTTTATCTGTATGTCGTGTATGTCATAAATGTTACGATTAATTGAAAATGGGGGACCCTGATGTAAACAAGACGAAAGTCTTTCTCTGGTCTGCATCCCTTTAACAATTCTGACAACGTTTTATTCTTTTATTGAGAGTATTTTAACCTTTTCATTTGTATGCTGGTTCACATCCCTCTGTCAAAGAGACACGAACAAACTGCAAACGTGTTGTCAACCTTAGCTCAAAAATTATCGGCAGAACACAAAGATCCCTAATGCAGTTTTACAATGCTCAAGAATGCACATAAGATAATTGATGACCCCACACATGTCCTTCATGTGTGTTTTGACCTGCTGCCCTCAGGAAAGCGCTTTAGACAGCCTGCCTGTAAAACAAACAGAAGGAAGTTTGGGTTTGTACCAGTACAAGGAAAGGTCAGTTTACTAACATGCACCCTTTGACCCCTTGATTAAAAATGTTTTGACGAAAGTGCACTTTTTTTGTACTGACCGAATCTATTTATTTATTGGACTTGACAGATCAACAATGTAGGGATCCCGTTCTGGCAGTGTCATGTCTACTACAACTACTACTACTACTACTACTAATAATAAATGTGATTTATTTAGAGGCGGTGATAGTGAGACAAACAAGAGGGTTGAGGTAAACATCCAGTCACTGCGCTGCAGGGAGGTTGTCATGGGGATTAATCAGCCTGATACTGACACACGATTGGTCCACCAGGTACGATGGTTTCCCAGTGTTGAGCCTGGACCTGTTTGACCCCATAGAGGGTCTTCAGACCTCTGCTTCACATCTCGCTGCTCGTCAAAGCTGCCCTACCAGCCCTGCGCCCATGTTCAGACGCACCAAACAGGTCAGTACATACACACATACACACACACACACACACACACACACACACACACACACAACACACAAATACATATATACTCACACACACACATATACTCACACACACATGTACTCACACACACATATACATATATACACACACACACACACATGCACACATACTGTATACACTCTCCCCCCAACCCTCCCCATCTCCTCCACTGTGACAGGAGATCAAGACGGCGCAGAAGATCGCCAAGAAGTACTCATCCATCCCTCAGCTGTGGTCCAAGTGTCTGCTGCGGCACTGCTACGGCCTGTGGTTCATCTGCCTGCCGGCCTACGTCAAGGTCTGCCACTCCAAGGTGCGGGCGCTGCGCACCGCCTACGACGTCCTCCGGAAGATGCAGACCAAGAAGCTGCAGCCACCGGACGAGGTTTGTTGACATCAGTTTATCTGATTAAAGTAGGTGACATCAGTTTATCTGATTAAAGTAGGTGACATCAGTTTATCTGATTAAAGTAGGTGACCTCAGTTTATCTGATTAAAGTAGGTGACATCAGTTTATCTGATTAAAGTAGGTGACCTCAGTTTATCTGATTAAAGTAGTTTATCTGATTAAAGTAGGTGACATCAGTTTATCTGATTAAAGTAGGTGACCTCAGTTTATCTGATTAAAGTAGTTTATCTGATTAAAGTAGGTGACATCAGTTTATCTGTGACCTCAGTTTATCTGATTAAAGTAGGTGACCTCAGTTTATCTGATTAAAGTAGGTGACCTCAGTTTATCTGATTAAAGTAGGTGACATCAGTTTATCTGATTAAAGTAGTTGACATCAGTTTATCTGTGACCTCAGTTTATCTGATTAAAGTAGTTGACATCAGTTTATCTGTGACCTCAGTTTATCTGATTAAAGTAGGTGACCTCAGTGTATCTGATTAAAGTAGGTGACCTCAGTTTATCTGATTAAAGTAGGTGACCTCAGTTTATCTGATTAAAGTAGGTGACCTCAGTTTATCTGATTAAAGTAGGTGACCTCAGTTTATCTGATTAAAGTAGGTGACCTCAGTTTATCTGATTAAAGTAGGTGACATCAGTTTATCTGATTAAAGTAGTTGACATCAGTTTATCTGTGACCTCAGTTTATCTGATTCAAGTAGGTGACCTCAGTTTATCTGATTAAAGTAGGTGACCTCAGTTTATCTGATTAAAGTAGTTGACATCAGTTTATCTGATTAAAGTAGGTGACATCAGTTTATCTGTGACCTCAGTTTATCTGATTAAAGTAGTTGACCTCAGTTTATCTGATTAAAGTAGGTGACCTCAGTGTATCTGATTAAAGTAGTTGACCTCAGTTTATCTGATTAAAGTAGTTGACCTCAGTTTATCTGATTAAAGTAGTTGACATCAGTTTATCTGATTAAAGTAGTTTATCTGATTAAAGTAGGTGACCTCAGTTTATCTGATTAAAGTAGTTTACCTCAGTTTATCTGATTAAAGTAGTTTATCTGATTAAAGTAGTTTACCTCAGTTTATCTGATTAAAGTAGTTTACCTCAGTTTATCTGATTAAAGTAGGTGACCTCAGTTTATCTGATTAAAGTAGGTGACCTCAGTTTATCTGATTAAAGTAGGTGACATCAGTTTATCTGATTAAAGTAGGTGACATCAGTTTATCTGATTCAAGTAGTTCACATCAGTTTATCTGATTCAAGTAGGTGACCTCAGTTTATCTGATTAAAGTAGGTGACCTCAGTTTATCTGATTCAAGTAGTTGATTTGACCCATGGAAGAAACACTGGAGCACACAGATGCTCTTGCTCTTTCACCTTTTATGTGGAAACATACCAACGGTTCAGTCAGTAAACCTTCTGCAGAACGTTTTACACAAATACACCACTTCAATACATTCAGCAAAAGTGAACCATCGCAGCAATGAGTCTAATTAAAATTAAATTAAAGTTAAATTATGTTAGAAATAGGTGGAGTCTCATCACAGCATTGCAGCAGTAAGGCAGCAGTAAGGCAGCGATAAGGCAGCAGTAAGGCATCAGTAAGGCAGAAAGAAGTAAGGCAGCAGTAAGACTGTAAGGCATCAGTAAGGCGGCGGTAAGGTTGCAGTGAGCAGAGTGTAATGCACAAATGAATGAGAGGCAACTTAAATGAATTGCCTTGTCAGAGATTTATGATTAGTATCTTTGACCAGCTGATGACTACCGTGTCCCGCCTGAACTAAACACACCAGTAGCCATGGTGAAGGTGGTGGCGCTGCTCCTAAGTGAAGCCGGTACTGACCCAACACGCTCCCCGCTCCTCCAGGTGTGCTACCGGGTGCTGATGCAGCTGTGTGGTCAGTACGGCCAGCCCGTCCTCGCCGTCAGGGTGCTCTTTGAAATGAAGAAGGCCGGAGTCCATCCCAACGCCATCACATACGGCTACTACAACAAGGTAACCATATATTAGGGATGTCCGATATTATCGGCCTACCGATATTGGCATTAAAATGTAATATCGGAAATTATCGGTTTAAAAAACTTTTTTTTATTATTATTCTAAAAGAAAATTACATTTATTTGACCTCCAGATGATTTGAATTTCCTTTTTTTTTTAATCCTTTTTTTTTTCTTTTGTTTTTTATGCAGTCAGACCACTGAACTTAGAAGCAGGCCAGGCCAGTGTTTCTCGTTGCACCAGCGCAATAGTTAGATAATCTATGTGGGGAACAACCAGGAGATCACTGCAACTCACACAAGTTGGAGAACTATCTCTCTCTCTCTCTCTTGCTCTCACACACACTAGTGGTCTGCAAGGGCCTTGAAATGAAGCCTGTGCCCAGCCCGAGCCCGTGAACTTCAGGCCCTGCCCGAAAATAAGCCCGACTGTAAATAATATTTTAAGCCCTAGCCTGCGTGAAAACCCGAAAAAGAAATTATTATTATTATTATTAAAATATTTTTTTTTTTGTATTTGTTTTAAATATTCGAAACATTTTATATGAACTTAATAAATAAACAAAAACGAAAATGTCCAATAGGTCTAACTAAATAACACATATCACGCTGAAAACTAATAAACCATTCTATAGCCTGATTCGCAAATTCTATTATAGTCCAATATAAAATAATTTTTTTGTTTTAAATATTCTAAACACTTTATATATTAACTTAATCAATAAACAAAAACGTCCAATAGGTCTGCCTAAATAACGCATATCACGCTGAAAACTAAGAAGCATTTACATAGCCTGTTTCGCTCTTATTAGAATGCCGTCCCAGTGCTCGCTTATTAGACAGCCTCGTAAAACATATTGAAGGCTATAGAATCTTCTTTGACACACACACACACGACACAATAGCCTACTCAGTCACTATACAAACAAACAGAAAACAGAAATCAGATTTCGAGCAGAGCAACATAATGAAAGCACAACAAAACAGGGCAGCAGCACCCAGCAAATAATAAACATCAGACTCACCACTTTGCTGTTGACGTCAGCAACGCGTTGAACAAGGTTAACAAAACTTCGCCAACCGGCTACATACATCCAAGAACAAATTAAAACGTTCGCCAACTGGCTATGTTCCAACACAACCAATGCCACTTCGGTCCGGTTCATTTGTTCATCAATCCACCTGAGGGTCATCACTGTTCTCCCTCGAGTTCTCCCCTGAGTTCTCCCTGCGCGCTGCGGTAATTTCATCCAAATGTTTATCTGATGACAGCTTGCGCGAAAGAGAAAACGAAACTTAAGGAAAACGAAGGTTATCCTATAACCCTAGTTATATGAAAAAAAATAAAAATAAAAAAAGCGCAATAAATAAAAAATAATAAATAAAAAACGGCGGTGCCCGGCCCGGCCGAGCCCGATTTATTTAAAAATAAAGCCCTACCCAGCCCGAACCCGTCGGGTCGGGTAGGGCCCCGTCGGCTTGGGCAGGGTTGCAGTGCACTAACACACACACAATGGAGCCGCATGTGATTGGTGGAGGCGGGACCCTTACAAAAAACTGCTAATCATTGACACATGCTAGCCTGTAATAATCCCCCCCAGAAAAATCTACTTTGCATTTGATATATTGCAAATATATGCCATCACACACACTGGCATTTAAAGGGTTAGAATTATAAAATGAATATGTGGTGTTATGATCAGGGCTGAAGTTGAATAAGATTGTATTTTTTATCAATTACAAAAAAACTGAAAATCCATAAAAAATCTGTGTTGTTGCTAATCATACATTATGCTAGCCTGTTTTTTAACAATAATTTGTGATGCCATCACAAACACTGGCATTTGAAGGGTACAAATAAAAGAATTCCTGCACCAGAATGCAGGAAATGAAGTCTTTGTAACAAAAGAAATCCTGGTGGGGGACCCCCAGACCCCCTGCTTAAAAAGTGGCCTGACTGGGGCTATATTTTGCACTATATTTCCTGGCCTGAATGATTTCCCCAGTCCGGCCCTGGTTAAAAGCCTCCAATGCTTATTAGTGTGTGTGCTTTTGAACGTTTGCATGTTTCAACCATACATTTCCATTTATAAAAAAAAAAAAAAAAAATTATTTTCTTTTTCTTTTTTCTTTTTTGTACCTCCTATAATAGTGGGGGTCGTGGCTCTCTGACCCCGTTATTTTTGGGTCGCGGCCTGAAAAGTTTGGGAACCCCTGGACTAGAGCATACATTTGAGCCATCAAAGAAATGAAGCAAAAGTGGTTACCTGTGTTGAACTGGTTTATTTTTTAGAAAATAAAAGAATATAGTGGATTACTATTACAACTACTACCACTGCCAATACTACTGATACATCCCTATTGGCAAACTTTATATTTAAAAAAAAATAGTAAAAGTGTCAGTCTAGGTAATTGATGGGAAACCTTACGTGTCATTAGGGTTGGGTACCGAACGCTGTACTTTTAAGGGTACCGTCCAAATTATATCGGTACTACCTAGTACCGATTCACGCTAAATGTTAAATGGTTTTTATTTATATTTATATAGTGCTTTTATCCAAAGTGCTGTTAGAAAACTGTGTTTTTGGCCTTCATCAGCCTCCATCTGCCCTTCCGTGAAGTCTTCCCCGTTGTGTTATTTGTTGTTTTGTTAAGACAATCGTTCTGTGGAATTCTGTCCTCCCACACTCTTACATGGCTGCAACACTGTTTCACTGTCCCCGTTAACGCATCCGGACAAATGAATGTACTTGGAGTCGTCATCTCTTTATCAGCAGGATTTTTATTTCATAGCATCCCGTACAGAATGAGTCTTTGATGGCATAAGAAACTAGATTAGTAGATTCTCTGTCGATCGCTTTGGTGGTTCTGCGGCCTGTCCTGTTAGCCGAAGCCTGTCTGTTAGCTGCTAGCTATCTCTCTACCTCGTGGTCCCCCTCCCCATCAGGAGGAGGAGGAGGAGGCCTGGTGTCGGTCCGTCTCGCTCGCTATCCAAAACTCTTCTGCCTCTTTCTACCAGAAGACTAACAGCTTAAAGTCTTAAAGTCTCTGTCTGTCTCGCGATGTTTCGCTCTTACGTTGTTTTGGCCATCTCATCCCCCTAGCAACGGCCGTCAACGGCTTCTGACCCATGTATACACATATTATTACTAGCACTCTCGGCTATCTCTTCTGAATGTTCACGTCTCCCTCACTCTATGGGTGACCTTGGTTCTCTGGCTCTTCCCCCATAGGCCCTGCTATAGAGACATGTCTGTCTGAGAGTTTAACACACCGAGTCCTTTAACACTTTGGATGCCACGCTCGTTTTTTTTTTTTTTTATTAGCGTTCTAAAATCATATTGCATCAAGCGAGCCTACCGTTGGAGATCCAGGCACCGCCGGCGCTCAGATGTGAAAAAAGCGCCCCCTATCGTCTCCCAGATGGTAAATCACCCTTTTGGATTGGACTCAATGAAAGTGAATGGGAGAACGGATTTCTGACTCCACATTTTACTTCTCACTGATGTAACCGGGGTCTACCAGAGTTCATTCTGGAACCTTGGTGCCACGGTGAATATGTGTTCTACTGTACACACGGTGGATCAATACAATTATCGATTTTTTCGAATGGCGATCGGAAAAATTGGAATAAACCATTTGGATACCATCTGACCTCAGGTAAGGAATCTATGTTATCAGTCTTAGGATAATCAGACTCGTTTTCACGGATATACAAGTGTTTCCCCTATATGTGATATAGCTGTTTTGACTGTAAAAGCCATCAGGAAATAAGAGCAGCGATTATCAGCGCGCGGCACGAGCGTGCGTGCGCACACATATACTATCGATCATCTAGCGTTTATTTGAAAACGATTCATAAATAGGCCGACAAATGACAACGTTCTGGAATATTCCAGTAAAAGACGATTATCATCAGGTCTGAACTTGAGTTGAACTTGAACTTGTGTACTCAAATTTTTCTGTAGTGGTTGCAAGATTCCATATTCCAATATTCCAGCATAGATGTATAAGCTTGGAAACACTGCGCTTCCATAGCTTGAAGTCTTATGTAGTACAGGTCAAAATTTTATAAAAATCTGTTTAGAAATGGGTCTTTGAGAGACGTCCGAGTATAACAGACGGAAAAAAAAAGCTCTCCAAAATCCATTTCCTCATCCACGACCGTTCATTCTGAAGTGTGATTCACTTCTGGTTTTCGCTCATCAACTTACACCTAGATCCCTTATTCGCGCGCCCCCCCCCCCCCCATGTGGGGTATCGTTGGAAAGGTACACTCATCGGCTACAACGCTGACCAATCATTTTCACCATCAGCGGATGATTGGCAGTTCTGGAGCGTCGGGAGTCCGGGGTGGTCATCTGAAAAAGACGCTCGCCTGACATATCATCACGTAACTCAAGAAGCGAGGCACGGATTTGGTCGAGTGAGGTGGCGTTCTAACGGCAACAAATAAATCTTTAGAACGGTAATTTATATGTTCGAGGAAAAATGCAGCCCCGAGCCGCTAGTAGTGTTGTCACGATACTGTAATTTCGCACTTCGATACGATACCTTGCAAAGTATCGATATTCAATACCATTTTCGATACCACGGGGAAAAAGGTTCAATCTTAAAATGTAAAAAAGAAGAAGGAAAAAAAAGATAAATATATATATATATATTTTTTTATAAATTTTGCTTTTGTTGCTGGTTGATTCTCCTCAGCTTCTCTCTGGTACTATAAGAGAAGATAAATATAACACTTTTAAAACCCTTTGTTTATCTTTAGATCAGACATTTAAAAATAACTAAATGATATCATCTTAGAAATTAAGTCAAGTTAATAGTACTGCGTGTTAAGCATAACAGATTGATTGAAATTGTATTAACAGATTGCAGAATGGGTACAATACAGTACAGCTCAATACAAACAAAATTGTTAAGGGGATGCAGACCAGAGAAAGATATATTTTTGACAACACTAGCCGCTAGACGCTCGCAAAGTGCCGTAACTTTCGTGCACAGGCATGACGGCCTGAGAATGGGCCGTTGCAAGTTAAGAGGTTAAACACAGTTGTGTTCCAGTCATCCTTTTTGAGTGCGAAGCAACAGTCTCACTATTAAGTCGTTGCACGTCTGATTGGCGGCAGCCCCCATGCAATTATATTTCTTGGATCCCCGTTCGCCGCTACATGATACACGAGAGGTAAGAAAACACAATGTCCTCTCGGGGGCGAGCGCATCATGTTTCACACGCTCTCATCCTTCTAAATCATCCCCCCGGTCGACAGCGGTACGCGCTTCTATTCTGCCTCGTAAATGTTAGGCCTCTGAGGCCGGGCGCACCTTTGATGTAGCGTCGTTGACATTTCCAGTATCCCCCCAAGGTCATGGTACATAACCACCGGCCGGCCTCTGGATGAACTGTGACGCTCAGCCTGGCTCCCCCCTCAGCCTGCCTCTCCCCTCAGCCTGGCTCTCCCCTCAGCCTGGCTCTCCCCTCAGCCTGGCTCCCCCCTCAGCCTGGCTCTCCCCTCAGCCTGGCTCCCCCCTCAGCCTGGCTCCCCCCTCAGCCTGGCTCCCCCCTCAGCCTGGCTCTCCCCTCAGCCTGGCTCTCCCCTCAGCCTGGCTCCCCCCTCAGCCTGGCTCTCCCCTCAGCCTGGCTCTCCCCTCAGCCTGGCTCTCCCCTCAGCCTGGCTCCCCCCTCAGCCTGGCTCTCCCCTCAGCCTGGCTCCCCCCTCAGCCTGGCTCCCCCCTCAGCCTGGCTCCCCCCTCAGCCTGGCTCCCCCCTCAGCCTGGCTCCCCCCTCAGCCTGGCTCCCCCCTCAGCCTGGCTCCCCCCTCAGCCTGGCTGCCCTCCACAGATGCTGCTGTAGAAAGATGAATCAGCCCGTGTCGGTGCAGCTGGTCAACAGAGGTGGCCTTGGTAAAAGGAGCGCCGTTTTGTTCCCTGGTTTGCCCAGACGGATGGTACCTGTGACTAACAGAGAGGGGGGTTATTTTTGGGTCTGTAATCGATGGCTTTACGGCTCCACACCGGCTGCTGAGCTTGAGCTCTGTCTCCTCTTCTTCTTCTTCTTCCTGTGACTCAAAGTGCAGCCAGAGCAGCAGGGATTAGATGCTTCTTCATTCACAGGCTTCATGGATCTTCACGTGATGGGAGTCTGTCTGTCTGTCGCTCTGTCTGTCGCTCTGTCTGTCTGTCTGTCTGTCTGTCTGTCTGTCTGTCGCTCTGTCTGTCTGTCTGTGTTTGCCTGCCTGCCTGTCTGTCTGTTGCACATTTGTGTGGACGACGTGTCTGCAAGTGTATGTGCCCGTGTTTTGTGTGTGTGTGTGTGTGTGTGTGTGTGTGTGTGTGTGTGTGTGTGTGTGTGTGTGTGTGTGTGTGTGTGTGTGTGTGTGTGTGTGTGTGTGTGTGTGTGTGTGTGTGTGTGTGTGTGTGTGTGTGTGTGTGTGTGTGTGTGTGTGTGTGTGTGTGTGTGTGTGTGTGTGTGTGTGTGTGTGTGTGTGTGTGTGTGTGTGTGTGTGTGTGTAAGTAAGTAAGTATTTATAAAGCACCTTTCATACATGTCATGTAGCTCAAAGTGCTGTACACAATTATAGGCATATATAACGATAAAAGCAATAAAGTCATAGTGATCAGTTAAGATCAATGTTAAAAAAATAATAATAATAATAATAATAGTAACGTAAAAATGAAAATAACGTAAAAACAGTCATTTGCTTACCAGTTTGGGAGAACAGGTCCGCACAAACATTTCCGCTCAGTGGCAACCGGAAATGCACTAAACCAATGCACTTGTATGGTAGGTAGCAATGTTTAGGTCTTATAATGCTAGTGTAGTTACGTTTTTATCAGTGGTCATAGTTGGGTCCATAGTGCTTTACCAAGTCCCACGGATCCATCAGTGGCCGTGTATTGTGTGCGTATGTACCCGTTCGCTCATGTGGTCAGTGGCCAGAGTTGGGTCCACAGGACTTATCCAAGTCCCATGGACCCATCAGTGGCCGCGTCTTGTGGTAGAAAGAAAGAAAAAGAAAAACGCATAAAGAAAACAGTCTAAAGTTTGAAAGTTTGGGAGGTCCGCAAAAACACGCCTTCAGCTCAGAAGCTGAGGTGTGTCAAAAACTTTTGAAAAACTGGAGGCGTGTCTCCTATTGTACCCATCCTTCATCTAAGAAGTTTGAAAGTTTGGGAGGTCCGCAGAAACACGCCTTCAGCTCAGAAGCTGAGGCGTGTCAAAAACTTTTGAAAAACTGGAGGCGTGTCTCCTATTGTACCCATTCCTTCATCTAAAAAGTTTGAAAGTTTGGGAGGTCCGCAAAAACACGCCTTCAGCTCAGAAGCTGAGGTGTGTCAAAAACGTTTGAAAAACTGGAGGCGTGTCTCCTATTGTACCCATTCCTTCATCTAAAAAGTTTGAAAGTTTGGGAGGTCCGCAAAAACACTCCTTCAGCTCAGAAGCTGAGGCGTGTCAAAAACTTTTGAAAAACTGGAGGCGTGTCTCCTATGTACCCGTTCCTTCATCTAAAAAGTTGGGTCCACAAGGCTTATCCTAGCCTCATGGATCCATCAGGTTTTTCCAAGCCATAACTATTTGTAAGCTATACTGTATAGGTACGTTTTTAATTTTCCTTTAAAAATGTGTATAGAGCTGGCGTTTCTGATGTGTGTTGGTAGTGTGTTCCATAGTTTTGGGGCATAGTTGGCAAATGCCATACTTCCTATCCTTTTTTGGTTTCTGGGCGTGTCTAGTAAACCTGTAGTGGATGACCGTAGCGTTCTTGAGCGTGTGTGTAAGAGATAGAGAGAGAGAGTGAGAGAGAGAGAGTAGATGTACTGATAGACAATGGAAGGTTAATGTCCCTCTGCCTGCCAGTATATTTTCAAGGCTTACTGTCAATTGTTATTGACGGCAAGGTTGCGGTGGGGGCTTCTTTACGTGCATGGAGTCTGCACTGGAGATCTGTCTCTGTGGGCGATAATCCATCTGTCTGTCTGTCTGTCTGTCTGTCTGTCTGTCTGTCTGTCTGTCTGTCTGTCTGTCTGTCTGCCTGTCTGTCTGTCTGTCTGTGTCTGCATGCATGTCGGTCTGTCTGTCTGCGTGTCTGTCTGTCTGTCTGTCTGTCTGTCTGTCTGCGTGTCTGTCTGTCTGTGTCTGCATGCATGTCTGTCTGTCTGTCTGCGTGTCTGTCTGTCTGTCTGTCTATCTGTCTGTCTGTGTCTGCATGCATGTCTGTCTGTCTGTCTTAACTTAAACATTACACCGTATTTTATCTATTTATTTTTACACATTTGTACCACCTCTTCTACCTCATGTTGTACCTCTTCTACCCCTTGCATTCTGTACATTTTAGTTTTGTATATTGTATATTTTGTATAGTGTTTGGTCTTTTACTCTTACTTTTTACTGTATGAAGCACAATCTCAGGAGGGTCATACAGAACCAAGCATTTCACTATAATGTACATGTACCTTATATGGCTCGGGAGGTAGAGCAGTCGTCTGGTAATCCGGAGGAACAAATTGTAAAGCACTTTGGATAAAAGCTGCTATATAAATGCACCATTTACCATCATACTAGATCACTAATTTGTGATAATGTCGAGTAATTTTCATCCCGACGTCCTCCACCTCTCCCTCATCCTCCTCTCCACCTCTCTTCCTCTCCACCTCATCCTCCTCTCCACCTCATCCTCCTCTCCACCTCTCCCTCCTCTCCACCTCTCCCTCATCCTCCTTTCCACCTCTATTCCTCTCCACCTCTCTCCCTCTCCACCTCTCTTCCTCATCCTCCTCTCCACCTCTCCCTCATCCTCCTCTCCACCTCTCTTCCTCTCCACCTCTTTCCCTCATCCTCCTCTCCACCTCTCCCTCATCCTCCTCTCCACCTCTCTTCCTCTCCACCTCTCTCCCTCTCCACCTCTCTCCCTCATCCTCCTCTCCACCTCTCTCCCTCATCCTCCTCTCCACCTCTCCCTCATCCTCCTCTCCACCTCTCTTCCTCTCCACCTCTCTCCCTCTCCCCCTCTCCACCTCTCTCCCTCATCCACCTCTCCCTCATCCTCCTCTATGCCTTATCCTCCACCTCTCTCCCTTATCCTCCACCTCTCTCTCCTCTCCACCTCTCTTCCTCCCCCTCCACCTCTCCCTCCTCTCCATCTCTCTCCCTTATCCTCCACCTCTCTCCCTCCCCTCCACCTCTCTCCCTCATCCTCCACCTCTCTCCCTCATCCTCCACCTCTCTCCCTCATCCTCCACCTCTCTCCCTCCTCCTTCACCTCTCTCCCTCCTCTCCATCTCTCTCCCTTATCCTCCACCTCTCTCCCTCCCCTCCACCTCTCTCCCTCATGCTCCACCTCTCCCTCATCCTCCACCTATCTCCCTCATCCTCCACCTCTCTCTCTCCTCCACCTCTCTTCCTCCCCCTCCACCTCTCTCCCTCCTCTCCATCTCTCTCCCTTATCCTCCACCTATCTCCCTCATCCTCCACCTCTCTCCCTCCTCCTCTACCTCTCTCCCTCATCCTCCACCTCTCTCCCTCCTCCACCTCTCTCCCTCCTCTCCATCTCTCTCCCTTATCATCCACCTCTCTCCCTCCCCTCCACCTCTCTCCCTCATCCTCCACCTCTCTCCCTCATCCTCCACCTCTCTCCCTCACCCTCCACCTCTCTCCCTCCTCCTCCACCTCTCTCCCTCCTCTCCATCTCTCTCCCTTATCCTCCACCTCTCTCCCTCATCCTCCACCTCTCTCCCTCACCCTCCACCTCTCTCCCTCCTCTCCATCTCTCTCCCTTATCCTCCACCTCTCTCCCTCCTCCTCCACCTCTCTCCCTCCCCTCCACCTCTCTCCCTCCCCTCCACCTCTCTCCCTCATCCTCCACCTCTCTCCCTCATCCTCCACCTCTCTCCCTCATCCTCCACCTCTCTCCCTCCTCCTCCACCTCTCTCCCTCACCCTCCACCTCTCTCCCTCCTCCTCCACCTCTCTCCCTCATCCTCCACCTCTCTCCCTCCTCCTCCACCTCTCCCTCCTCCTCCACCTCTATCCCTCCTCCATGCAGGCGGTGTTGGAGAGCACCTGGCCGTCCAGCACCAGAGGAGGCTACTTCTTGTGGATGAAGCTGAGGAACGTCGTGCTGGGCGTGGCCCAGTTCAAACAGGCTCTCCGCAGACAGGGCGCTGCGCTTACCCAGAGCCCTCTATCAGGTAACCATGGCAACTAATGGATGAGCAGTGTTGATGATGAATGAGTTTCTTGTTTGTTTGTTTGTTTGTTTACTTACTAAGACGGTGTAGATGCATAAGACATGAAGGTCTACCTCTCAGTCCCTTGTTATTAACCACAGACTTGAATAACGGAAATATACCTGTGATTTAACCCTTTCACTACCACACTACAGAAGGTTAACCCCTTCACTACCACACTACAGACTGTTAACACATCTTGCGCCAAAACGAGTTTACTCGTTATTGCCCGCCAATCGAATAGCGCCAACAACGAGTAAACTCGTTTTTATGATCGTTATTTTCTTTATTCGCTATTGGAATTCATAATTCATCCAGGAAGGCTCCGGGAGCCAGCTGGACCCTGTCTGATATTTCAACGCCTCAATACCGCCGCCTGGTGGATTTCGGGCGAGTTGCACTCCACTCTAAACCGGAAGTGGCGCTCTGTGCATCGGGGAAAAAGCTCTGGCAGAGATATCTTGTAACGAGGATCAATATACACACCTCGAGTGCATTGGATCGCTTTCGAGACGCAAGAATCAATATGCTTTCGGCGTTTATTGTGTCATATGTGAAAATGGATGTAGCAGATCGACATCAAATAATTGGAATTTTTTTTCACCAGACGCATCGGCCACAGGTAAGAGCAATCTAACGTTATTTCCAGCTCGATTGTCCATTTATTTCATTGCAATCTATCCGATCGACGTATGGTGTCGTACTAAAGAAAGCCGTTAGTGACAATCAAGGAATCATAAACGACCCCCCCCCCCCCCCCCTTTCCTTCACGCATGATTGAGCATAATGTATAGCGATCATATGCATTTGAATTTTTTAATATAGCGTGTATAGGAACGAAACGCCAATCGATTATGTGTAATACGCATCTGGGCCTATAGGAATTACTGCTATACAGTCTAAAAACATACTTATATTCTCGACGGTACTGACATGACAATGTATGAATGGAAAAATATAACGTTCCCACATCCTGAACGATAGATACCCGATGTCGAATGGTAGTAGTAATGTCGATATAGCTATAATATTTAAAAAGTTATAGCCCTGCAAAGAAGGTGAGCGACTCACTCCATAGGCTTACAGCGGTGGCAGAGAGTGGTATAAGATGGGCATACTGCATGGCGCAGAATGTGTTAATGGTAGTGAAAGGGTTAACTTCTGTAGTGTGGTTGTGAAAGGGTTAACCATTTGGTAGTGTGGTAGTGAAAGGGTTAATTCACCAGACCTGTGCATGCAAGTGCCGAAACCCAGCGAATGCGCGCCAACGCCATGTCCTGCACGTTTTTAAAAGTGACTCTGTTTACCAACATGTAGCAATGTAGACCAAAGAAAGACTGCATGACCCTTCACAGGTTTACTCTCTCAGGTCCGAGTCCAAAGTTGATTGTTTTTTGAAAGAGCCTTTCAAGGACAGATACACACCCTCCACTACACACATGTGCTGGGGCTGAAGTTGCCTTTTGCTTCAGATCTGTGATCCGCTTGCTGTCTAGAAACTCAAAACTTAAATCATTAAAGATGATCCTATAAAACATAAAATCGCAAAACAGATCTTAGAGTGTTAACGGGCAACTTCACCCAACCGCAAATCACTCCAGCCCCCCCCCCCCCCAAAACTCAGCGGTCCTTATCCAGAGCCAAAATGGCGTCCGGTTTCCTTTATTTAACGCCTTGTTGTCTTTGGGCAGATGGCAGCGACCTGGATGCTGTGAGTCACGGCAGCCTGGATAGCTCTGCTGACACTAACCTGGCCGAGCAGCGCCCCTACGCCACTGACTCCGTCAAAGTAGACCCCACTGACGATAGATCTAGCACAGGTACACCCAACATGGCCGCCGCCCAACTGTCGCTTTTCACGGGGGCCATCTTATTATACATCTTTCCTCACGGACACATTTGTGTCTGTTTGTCTGTTTGTTTTTCCTCGTTCGTCATTGCTTCCATTCGTCTACAACCTCTCTCTCGTATTAAAGGAACATGCCAACTTTTTGGGAAATTAGCTTATTTGCCATCTACCCTGGAGTTAGACAAGCTGATACAACCCTTTTCTTCTCTGGGCATGCATTAGGCTTAGGGAACAGCCACACCGTTAGCCTAGCTTAGCGTCATTTACTGGAAGTAGGTGTGCCAGTGTAGCCTAGTTCCCAACAGTCACGAAATACACTCCAAATACAACTCCAAAACGTTCCTGTAAACATGTTGTGACCTGTGTATTTACCACGTGGAGAAATAAAGAAATAAAAATGTACATGTTCGTTTTCTAAGCAGATACTTTTATTTATTTATACTCTGAACTATTTTTTTGCCGAACCACTGCTGCCTGGGCGCTGTGATTTCATCACCTCAATAGCCAAAACATAAGCTAATTTCCCAAAAAGTTGGCGTGTTCCTTTCACTCTTTCCCTTCTGGCCTGTCTCTGTCCTCCTTTCTGTCTCACCTCGATGGTTTCTCATCCATGTCTCTCTGGTGTTCTTGCTCTGCTCTGCTCCCTAACACCCACCCCCCCCCCCCCTCACTCTGGCCTTGCTTGTGTGTGCCCTCCTCGCATGCAGTCGGCCGTAGGTGTGGCAGCGTGGGGTCTGGGGGCCGGGCGGCCCACTCACACTGGGGGGGCTTTGAGCCTAAAGAGCCCCCCCTCCACTCAGGTAAATCTGTCTGTCTGTCTGTCTGTCTGTCTGTCTGTCTGTCTGTCTGTCTGTCTGTCTGTCTGTCTGTCTGTCTGTCTGTCTGTCTGTCTGTCTGTCTGTCTGTCTGTCTGTCTGTCTGTCTGTCTGTCTGTCTGTCTGTCTGTCTGTCTGTCTGTCTGTCTGTCTGTCTGTCTGTCTGTCTGTCTGTCTGTCTGTCTGTCTGTCTGTCTGTCTGTCTGTCTGTCTGTCTGTCTGTCTGTCTGTCTGTCTGTCTGTCTGTCTGTCTGTCTGTCTGTCTGTCTGTCTGTCTGTCTGTCTGTCTGTCTGTCTGTCTGTCTGTCTGTCTGTCTGTCTGTCTGTCTGTCTGTCTGTCTGTCTGTCTGTCTGTCTGTCTGTCTGTCTGTCTGTCTGTCTGTCTGTCTGTCTGTCTGTCTGTCTGTCTGTCTGTCTGTCTGTCTGTCTGTCTGTCTGTCTGTCTGTCTGTCTGTCTGTCTGTCTGTCTGTCTGTCTGTCTGTCTGTCTGTCTGTCTGTCTGTCTGTCTGTCTGTCTGTCTGTCTGTCTGTCTGTCTGTCTGTCTGTCTGTCTGTCTGTCTGTCTGTCTGTCTGTCTGTCTGTCTGTCTGTCTGTCTGTCTGTCTGTCTGTCTGTCTGTCTGTCTGTCTGTCTGTCTGTCTGTCTGTCTGTCTGTCTGTCTGTCTGTCTGTCTGTCTGTCTGTCTGTCTGTCTGTCTGTCTGTCTGTCTGTCTGTCTGTCTGTCTGTCTGTCTGTCTGTCTGTCTGTCTGTCTGTCTGTCTGTCTGTCTGTCTGTCTGTCTGTCTGTCTGTCTGTCTGTCTGTCTGTCTGTCTGTCTGTCTGTCTGTCTGTCTGTCTGTCTGTCTGTCTGTCTGTCTGTCTGTCTGTCTGTCTGTCTGTCTGTCTGTCTGTCTGTCTGTCTGTCTGTCTGTCTGTCTGTCTGTCTGTCTGTCTGTCTGTCTGTCTGTCTGTCTGTCTGTCTGTCTGTCTGTCTGTCTGTCTGTCTGTCTGTCTGTCTGTCTGTCTGTCTGTCTGTCTGTCTGTCTGTCTGTCTGTCTGTCTGTCTGTCTGTCTGTCTGTCTGTCTGTCTGTCTGTCTGTCTGTCTGTCTGTCTGTCTGTCTGTCTGTCTGTCTGTCTGTCTGTCTGTCTGTCTGTCTGTCTGTCTGTCTGTCTGTCTGTCTGTCTGTCTGTCTGTCTGTCTGTCTGTCTGTCTGTCTGTCTGTCTGTCTGTCTGTCTGTCTGTCTGTCTGTCTGTCTGTCTGTCTGTCTGTCTGTCTGTCTGTCTGTCTGTCTGTCTGTCTGTCTGTCTGTCTGTCTGTCTGTCTGTCTGTCTGTCTGTCTGTCTGTCTGTCTGTCTGTCTGTCTGTCTGTCTGTCTGTCTGTCTGTCTGTCTGTCTGTCTGTCTGTCTGTCTGTCTGGTGTTTTCTCTCTCTCTCCCTTCTTCTTATCTCATCATTGTCTACCTCACTTGACCCTCTCTCTCGTTCTGACTAGGGATGGGCAGGAGCAACGTTTTACCAGATGGAGTACTCACAGTAATTACTCGAGTAGTGCTTGAGAATGCATCGATTTTTAGCTGGGCAGCAGCAATAACGAGATATTGTGCAGCATCACACACACACACACACACACACACACACACACACACACACACACACACACACACACACACAACAAACTTACACAACACCAAGCGAGCTGCACTCCTCCAACACAACAAACTTACACAACACCAAGCGAGCTGCACTCCTCCAACACAACAAACTTACACAACACCAAGCGAGCTGCTCTCCTCCAACACAACAAACTTACACAACACCAAGCGAGCTGCTCTCCTCCAACACAACAAACTTACACAACACCAAGCGAGCTGCACTCCTCCAACACAACAAACTTACACAACACCAAGCGAGCTGCTCTCCTCCAACACAACAAACTTAGACAACACCAAGCGAGCTGCACTCCTCCAACACAACAAACTTACACAACACCAAGCGAGCTGCACTCCTCCAACACAACAAACTTACACAACACCAAGCGAGCTGCTCTCCTCCAACACAACAAACTTAGACAACACCAAGCGAGCTGCACTCCTCCAACACAACAAACTTACACAACACCAAGCGAGCTGCTCTCCTCCAACACAACAAACTTACACAACACCAAGCGAGCTGCACTCCTCCAACACAACAAACTTACACAACACCAAGCGAGCTGCACTCCTCCAACACAACAAACTTACACAACACCAAGCGAGCTGCACTCCTCCAACACAACAAACTTACACAACACCAAGCGAGCTGCTCTCCTCCAACACAACAAACTTAGACAACACCAAGCGAGCTGCACTCCTCCAACACAACAAACTTACACAACACCAAGCGAGCTGCTCTCCTCCAACACAACAAACTTACACAACACCAAGCGAGCTGCTCTCCTCCAACACAACAAACTTACACAACACCAAGCGAGCTGCACTCCTCCAACACAACAAACTTACACAACACCAAGCGAGCTGCACTCCCAAAACAACAAAAGTTTGAGTTGTCTTCCTCACGTCTCGCGGGATTTCAGAGCGAGATCTCGGTTTCAGTGGCACCCTCTCGGTGGACGTATTTGGTGGCGACAAGGTTTTTAAATCGAGCGCCCCCTCAAACTCCACTCTGAGTTCAAACGGCGAGCGCTGGCTGCTCGTCACTCAACCCTCTCACTCACGGGTCGTCCCTGCTCGTCACTCAACCCTCTCACTCACGGGTCGTCCCTGCTCGTCACTCAACCCTCTCACTCACGGCCGTCCCTGCCCGTCACTCAACCCTCTCTCACTCAACCCTCTCACTCACGGCCGCCCCTGCTCGTCACTCAACCCTCTCACTCACGGGTCGTCCCTGCTCGTCACTCAACCCTCTCACTCAACCCTCCCTGCTCGTCACTCAACCCTCTCACTCAGAGCGTCTCCCTCTCTACCCAGCAGCACATCTTCTTCATCTCCATCCGCTCCTCCTCTCTGCCCCTCAGTTCTCATCCCTCTCTGTCTCTGTCCTACGGTAGCCCCCCCCCCCCCCCCCCCCCCTCCCCCCCAGAGACAGTTGTCAATGTCAATCATCCCCAAGTAATCACATTCACATTCTTTTTGTTTATGGAAATCATTTTAATTATGGAGATAGCGCCCCGGCGGGAGGCCTCGGGCTGCATGCCGATGAGCGGAGGGTGAACTGACGTGGCACAGCGGAGCGCCTGGAGGGTTTAGAGCGGGTGTCGCTTCGACAGGTCATGGGAGGAGTTCCAACGTGGGTAGGAAGTGGCGGGCGTGGCAGAGCCAGTGGTTGTGTGTCGCCTCACAGCCTCGTGCTTTATTCAGTAGAGCGACCGCAGAGTTTCACGGCAAAGATGAAAGGAGAGAGAAAGCCGTGTGACGGCAGGTTTCCTGGAGACCTGACAACGCTTTGAAAGAGGCAGAGAGAGAGAGAGGAAGAGGTGGAGAGAGAGAGAGGAAGAGGTGGAGAGAGAGAGAGAGGAAGAGGTGGAGAGAGAGAGAGAGGAAGAGGTGGAGAGAGAGAGAGAGCGAGGAAGAGGTGGAGAGAGAGAGAGGAAGAGGTGGAGAGAGAGAGAGGAAGAGGTGGAGAGAGAGAGAGGAAGAGGTGGAGAGAGAGAGAGAGGAAGAGGTGGAGAGAGAGAGAGAGGAAGAGGTGGAGAGAGAGAGCGAGGAAGAGGTGGAGAGAGAGAGGAAGAGGTGGAGAGAGAGAGAGAGGAAGAGGTGGAGAGAGAGAGAGCGAGGAAGAGGTGGAGAGAGAGAGGAAGAGGTGGAGAGAGAGAGAGAGCGAGAGGAAGAGGTAGAGAGAGAGAGAGAGAGAGAGAGAGAGAGAGAGAGAGAGAGAGAGAGAGAGAGAGAGGTGGAGAGGTGGAGAGCAGAGCATGTGAGTCGCTCTCATTCGCTCATGTTGGCCCCGCCCCCCCAAGTCGCTCACCGCTCAGCTTCATTTGCGCAGAAGCGCTCCCCGCTCCACAGTTCGCTCAGCTTCCTCTAGCTCTCTCTCTTCCTCTAGCTCTCTCTCTCGCTTCCTCTAGCTCTCTCTCTCTACCTCTTCCTCTAGCTCTCTCTCTCTACCTCTTCCTCTAGCTCTCTCTCTCTACCTCTTCCTCTAGCTCTTTCTCTCGCTCAGCGGTTCCCAAACTTTTTTGGCCGCGCACCCCCTGTCACCTCCCGACCTAGCTCGCGCACCCCCCAATGCAAACATAAAAAATTATAAATAAATAAGTCCCGAGACTCCGTGCTGCTGCTGACTTTAAATCAAATGGGTGTCTGTGGGCAGTCGGCCCGACAATAATAAACAGCAGTGTGTTATAATCACATTTTTATGAGCTAACGAATTCCGTTATATTGGACATTTGTATTAATTATATCAAGCACATAACTGAGAAATTTTATTATCGTGAAATATAAACGTTGCGTGATGACTATTATATCTCCCCTCCCAGTCCCAACGAAGCACATACCAATAGTATGCAACTGCAGAGCCGCAGAGCCAGCGGCGCTCTCAGTCCGGTCTGGGGACCGCTCAACAGCGCCACCCACCCAACAGCTGAATTGCCAATGGCTGAATTGGAGTATTGCACTGTGCGCGCACAACTGTCTGCTCTGTGGCTCTGCAGTTGCATGCTTCTCACAAATCTAGCTCTCGCTGCCAAACCAAATGAATCTCGACATCGCTTCACCAATAGTCGTTATCAGAACACTACACACATATCATAATTATAGAACACACATCGTTGTCATTATTAGACCTGTGCTTAGAGGGAATTATTTTCAAAAATGTACCGAATGTACACCAACAGATTGGCCAGATTTGCCACATCAGTGGACTCCTCTACTTGGAGAGAATAAAACTCACTGTTATTCACGCGATTGACTAATGTAGCCAGGATGTTTTCGGACATCATATCGATGCGTCGCGACACCGTGTTGTTGGACACTGGGATCATATCCAATGTTTTTGCTTCTTTCTCTCCAATCATACATTCAACCATATATTTGGCAATTGGCAGGCACACGTCTTCCACAAGTGTGTGAGGTAGTCCGTTTTTAGCAATTCTGTAACTTGCGAGATAAGAAGCCTTGCATGCCTTTGTGTTAGCTCCACCACATGAATGAAACTGGAGTTTATTTTGTCTGCCTTTCAAGTCCTCCAATTTTGATTTGAAAAATGCAAGGGGTTCTTTAGTAACTTCGGCATGCTTAGTCGTTAAGTGGCGACGTAAATATGAGGGCTTCATGCTGCTGTTAGATAGGACGTCACCACACACCACACACTGGGGATCTGGGTGATCCACATCACCAATCCAAGTGAAGCCCAGACACAGATAATTTTCATCATATTTCCTTTTGCTTTTTCCAGTCTGTCGCCCAGTCTCGTTGTCTTTTTTACCCTGTTTTCTTGGTGGAGGGCCGGGCTGTTGTGTCTGTGCTCCAGCTCCACACACTCCCATTTCACTGTCATCATCACTCTCTGTCTCCACTCTAACGCTGCTCTCCGCTTCTCTCGCCTCCAATTCCTCCTGTCCTCTTTTATTACTTTTATTGACTTTAGATTCACCTGACAGTTTCCCTGTTTTTAGCCAGCTCTGCATGTTGTAAGTGCCACAATCCCACGCTGGTCCCGCGCTTTTGGCAGGAAGTTATTAAGTGCACTGGCTCGCGCTCGCTACTGTCATCGGCCCGCTGTTAGCCCGCATATTAGGAGACCTGAGGAGACAGACTTCAGGCAGAGCGGAGCGCATCAGCACAGACGAAGCGCACCTCGCCCGAGACATTGTTTTTTATTATTATTATTAAAACGTTTCTTGAATTTCATGATTTACACAGTGAAAATCCCCATTTGAAATAATGTATATTAGTTATATATTTATTAGTAAAATAACGCCATTAGCCTTTTCATGTCACGCACCACCTAGAGGTCGCTCGCGCACCACAAGGGGTGCGCGCACCACAGTTTGGGAACCACTGCTCTAGCTCTCTCTCTCTACCTCTTCCTCTAGCTCTCTCTCTCTTCCTCTAGCTCTCTCTCTACCTCTTCCTCTAGCTCTCTCTCTTTACCTCTTCCTCTCGTTCTCTCTCTCCACCAGAGCATGTGAGCGGAGCGGTGGATTTTGAAGTGAGCGTGGAGTGGGTTTTAAAATGGGTCCGAGCGACTCCGGAGCGAGAGCTCTCCTCCGCTCCCAGCCGCTCAGTGCACACGATCACACAGTGCTGATGTAATATACATGTAGTACAATGCCAGAGCAGTAGGTGGCGATGTACAAACATGAAGGTAATTTTTAACCAATCAGAAGGGTGAACCGTCACTACACATCCTGCTAAGTCAAAGTCGAATCCGCCATCTTTAAATCACCTCGGGACCTGGGTGAACGCAACATTTATTTTCAGTGAGAAACAAACAAAGTGCAATAAAAAAAAAAAGGATACATTCACTGTGTTCTGCCTCATTTATTGATGAAACGAAACCAACATCAACACAATGTGCCACCAAGAGCGGAGAGTTTAGTCTCTCAAAAAGCGCTGTTGTTAGCTTACATGCTAACATGAATGGGATCGGCCATAGCATTGCGGCTAGGCTAGCTATCTTAGCATAGTAGCTAGCTAGTTGAATGGATAAACGTTATTTAACATTGCAGAATGGGTACAATACGGCTCAATACAAACAATTGTTAAGGGGCCCAGGGGGTGCAGAGTCATCAACACAATGTACCACCAAGAGCGGAGTTTAGTCTCAAAAAGAGCGCTGTTGTTAGCTTACATGCTAACGTGAATGGGATCTGCTCAATACAAACAATTGTTAACACTTTAATCGCCATGGGTTAAATTCATAATTTACCATCCCTCGCCAGCTCTATTTGTCTATGGAGAAGTTCCCCTTCTTTGCAGGTCTATAACTTTTTAAATTATATTGCTACATTGCCATTATTATGGCCCATTCAATGTCCTATATGTATTGTTCAGGGTGTAGCAACGTTAAACTTTTTCATTCACATATTCATACTAAAATATGGTCTAAAGTATAAGTATGTTTTTATCGTTTTCTGCAGCTTTCTTCAGAACGTGATTTATAGCTCCTAAATGCATTATATTGATGATGAAATACAGTTTGGTAGCGATCGGCGCGAGATGAAAAATTTCAACTGGACGTACTTCTAGAATGATCTACGTGTGATCTGATGATGACCGGATGGGCGGGGGATCGTTTATAATTCCGTGGGCAGCGTTAGATGATTCATCCAGAGTGGGTCATATGTTCATCATAGCAGTTTATATGGAATAAGTTAGAAAATAACGCTGAATCTTACCCTATGTTCCTCGCGCCGTTTGGACGATCAGTGTGGAGTAGACCGTTTTCGATTATGGGATGTTGATCCTGATGAACCATTTCCGGGTTGTATAACACTATATACGTCCAAATAACGTTGTTTATTGAGTTAGGGCGAGCGATTGATCATCCAGTGTGTTGAGATGGAGTCCGGCTACCGATCGCGAGTGCCCGGACGAAATATGGATGGGCACTTCCTGTTGGGCGCGCCCCTCCCTCTTGGCCGATCTGCCGATCGGCCACCAGATGGCGCTCTCGAACCGTTAGACAGTTGACAGTTGAGTACATCTCAGGGCTCCGGAAAGGAAATATGATTTCGATGACAGATTTTTGAAATATTGACATCAAAGACGAGTTACGGCATCTTCGACAGAATGAGCATGGCTAGGAATGACGTCTTAACTCGTCCCCGGCGATCATAGTGTTAAGGGGCCCAGACTGTTGTAGTTTGGTCAAATCAAGCTAATTTACATCATGCTCCAAAAAAAATAAAAAAAAACTGCTGAGCGAACTGTGGAGCGGGGAGCGCTTCTGCGCAAATGAAGCTGAGCGGTGAGCGACTTGGGGGGGGGGGGGGGGGGGGCCAACATGAGGGGGGGCGGGCCAACATGAGCCAATGAGAGCGGAACGTGCCGTCTAGAGCGAAGAGCGGATTTCTCGGCCGCTCCGCGCCGCTCACATGCTCTGCCCGATTATCGCCTCATTCACTTCCCCCACTCAGACGCGTGTTGTGTGTTTGAACTGCCCACCACAGTTAGGACAGCCGAAAATCCGTCCAATCTTTCGCCGTTGACTAAAGACCCACTTCTTCAACCATTATCTGAAATGAAGAATTTTTTTTGTAACCCTAACTAACCTTACTGTCCTGCACTTGTCCTAATATACTAACCTACACTATTAGCACTCAACACTTTGATGAACATTGTTACTCAGCTGATAGAGTTGTGCCCTTCCTGATGACTTGTCGTACAGACCTTGTAAGTCGCTTTGGATAAAAGCGTCAGCTAAATGACTAAATGTAAATGTGTGTGAATGACGTCATTCTGTTTAGGATGTAACTTCCTCTTGTGGTGGCAGAATGCCATATATATACACCAAAATCCTATATAAAATAGGTTACACATTTATGTCCTTACAAAACGCATATGGGTTTGATGAAAAGGACATTTCAAACATTCAAACACATTTGTGGATTCATTGCTGTTGAATCAGATTGCATGTTAGGCAGGCCCCCACTCTGCAGGTGTTTAAATCACGCCTCAAAACACACTTATTTGCTCTGGCTTTTGTTTTTTTAAACCGTTTTTGAGAGACTGGCCTTTTTTATGTGACATATTGTACTGTTTAATTATGTGCTTTTATAAAAATTTTATGTTTTATCCTATGTTTGTGGACTTGTACAGCACTTTGGTCAACTTTGTTGTTTTAAATGTGCTATATAAATAAAGTCGATTGGATTGGATTGGATAAACAGTTCCTCTACCGCAGAGATTCCAATTGAACCCAGCTTGCCGTGTTCCTTATTTCTGTATTCTTCATATATTATTATGTACGGGTCATAGAAATCGACTACACTCTCTTGTCTCTCGCTCCGCCAGGTGACCAGTCAGACTTGGGTTACAACTCGCTGTCCAAAGAGGAGGTTCGTAGAGGAGACCCCGCCTCCCAGGACCAGGGGCCCGACAAGGACAAGAAGGAGAGTGACGGCAGCTCCCGTGAGTAGCCAACAGTCTGTGTGTAACGGACATCCTACCAACCAAAGTTGCCTTGAGGCTCCAGGTAATGCGTTGGTAGTCCGACACGCTCCGAATTGCAATGATGATAAAGATCCGATGTAAGGATTTATTTGAAAGCGAATGATGTATTATCACAACAGCCCCAATAGCTGCCTATAACTATAAAACAAACAAAAAAGGGTTTGGTAAATGAGCGTAAACTGGCAATTAAGTGCGGTCAAGAACGATATGGTACCGCTCTACCTGGGGCCTACCTGAACTCAAAACTACCTGTCATGTTAGGGGGAGTGGTTAGGGGGAACGTGGGGAAAAAAGGGGAGTAGACCAGATAAGTCTCCATCTTGGAATTCATTATGACATATTATTAATAAACGCAAAGCACAAAGACCATAATAAACGATATGCCTAATGGGGCAATACAGATACAATTTTCATCCTAGAATGTGGCTCCTACAGAGAGGCTTAGTTTGGACCAGACACGAGTACATTTCCTCTCCTTTCAACCTTGACGTCGACGCCCCTTGATCTTGCTTGGGACTGTTACTACAAAAGAAATGTTGTCATCTAGTGCCCTTTTTTGGACTTGTCTTCTAGTGCCCTCTAGTGGACTTTAAGGTGCAGTGTCGGAAGCTGTGTACTCGTTATTGGTGTGTTTAACGGTTGTGTTTTCTGTGTGTGTGTCTAGTGTCTGAGACGGAGAGCACCAAGGGCAGCGGGGACTGTCTCCCCCTGCTGGACATGGAGGTCAAACCGCCCCTCAAGCCCTGTGGCATCGTCCGCAGCAACTGTCCCTACGACAACCCTGAGTCCAAGAGCTCAGCGAGCACCGGTAAATATAGAACGAGACATTGTAAAAACAATAGTGTATAGTATCAAGGCCCCGCGGGTCCTGGCTTTTTCAGCTGACTCCATCTCATCTTAAAACTCTTAATTATTAATTGAATCCTAATACCGGTATATGTCATTTAAATCTGTGAAAGAAAATCTATAATAAGCCAACGCTTCCTTACCCACCATTTAAACAAATAACCTTCCTTGTATTTATTGATGCACCAGAGAATGAACATAAGTGCATTGAGCTGGTACGCACAAATGTAATAAATGTATAATGTAATAAATAATGTGTATAAATTAATTTGTATTTTTTATTTCGGCCCCCTTGGTAATTGAGTTTGGCACCCCTATATAGTATTAATGTAGTATATAGTTATTGCATAGTCTTCTATCGTATTGGTATAAATGCTTTTGCCACAATCTCTCTCTCCCCCTCCCTCCTCTCTCCCTCCTCTCTCTCATTCCCGTCCTCCCTGCTCCCCGCTCTCTCTCTCTCTCCCTCTCTCTCTCTCTCCCCATCCCTCCTCTCTCATTTCCCTCCTCCCTGCTCTCTCTCTCCTATCTCCCCCTCCCTCTCTCTCTCCCCCCCTCCCTCCTCCACCTCCCTCCTCTCTCTCCCCCCCTCCCTGCTCTCTCTCCCTCCTCTCTCCCCCCTCCCTCCTCTCTCTCCCCCCTCCCTCCTGTCTCTCCCCCCTCTCTCCCCCTCTCCCTCCTCTCTCCCCCCCTCCCTCCTCTCTCTCCCCCCTCCCTCCTCTCTCTCCCCCCTCCCTGCTCTCTCCCCCTCTCCCTCCTCTCTCTCCCTCCTCTCTCCCCCCTCCCTCCTCTCTCTCCCCCCTCCCTCCTCTCTCTCCCCCCTCCCTGCTCTCTCCCTCCTCTCTCTCCCCCCTCCCTGCTCTCTCCCTCCTCTCTCTCCCCCCTCCCTCTCCCCCCTCCTCTCCCAGGTCACGTAGCAGGTCTCCTCTTCAGCTCCTCTCTGGAGGAGATCGGTGTGGTCCAGACCAACAGTCTGCGCAGGAGACACAGGAGTGCCCTGGAGGAGGTAGTGGGCAGCGCCGGCAGCGGCTCGGTTCTGGACTGGCAGAGGACCCGCAGGCTGAGCGGAGACACGGTGGGCAGCGGTGGGAGCGGCTCCACGGTCCTGGGCCTCAGCATGAGCCAGGGAGAGACCGACCCGGCCAGGATCGCAGAGAACCTGGGCGCCGACGCTAAGATCCTCGCCGGCGCCAACTTCAGCAAGACCAAGAGACCTCGCTCCCTGGCGCTGGGCGGGCCGGACGGCTCTAAGGCGGGCGGCGCCCCGGGCCGCGGGCGCCGCGAGGAAGAGGACGGGGACCCGAGCGACGAGGATAAAGACAACATGGACGGCATCTTTGACCTGGAGGACCTGGACCTGGACGGGCCCTCCCCGGAGCTCCGTGCCACTAAAGCGCGCGACCCGCGCAAGAGGCCCGTGGAGCGCAGCAGCAGCCTCGGCGCCGTGGGCCCCCTGGCCGGGTCGAGGGGCGCGGCCAAGCGCACGGGCATCGAGACAGGGTACGACCCGCTCTCCCTGCTGGCGGCGGCGTCTGAGCAGCCCGACGAGGACGCGGAGCACAGCGAGACGGGCACGCCCACCGCCCGCAGGGACCTGGCCCGGGAGATAGAGCTCTACATGAGCCACATGGGGAGCCCCCTGAGCAGCCAGGACCCCTCCAGCCCCCTCCTCCACCCCCTCTCCTCCTCCTCCTCCTCCTCGCTCTCCGCCCCGCGCAGGGCCAGCCTCCCGCCCGCCTCCCCCGTTGGCACGGGAGGGGTGCCGCGCTCCCGCACCTGCCACCAGGTCTCGCCCTCCCAGCCCGCCGCCGCGCGCCAGCAGGGCCTGTGGTCGTCCCCCCCTAGCCGGCGCTACAGCGCCACGGCCACGCCCAGCCCGCGCAGGGAGGAGAGGGGGCGCTACAGCAGCAGCACCACGGCCACGCCCAGCCCCCGCAGGGAGGAGAGGGCCGGTCCCGTGGGCCCGGAGTCGCCCTCGCCCTCCTCCTCCTCCTTCGCCCTGGACTCCCTGCTGACGCCGTCGCTGGACGTGTTCAGGAGCAGCGTGTTCTCGGCGGGGAAAGGCGTGGCGGAGAAGGCGAGCCGCTGGTACTCCCGCCTGGCCACCTACACCACGCCCAGCAAGGTACGGAGAGGGTCGCTCGCTGTGTGTCGTGTTGGAACGTCGTAGTCGATCAGATGCAACACGGTGTGTAGAAATCTCTGAAAGCATAGTACTACAACACCTGCCCTCTTGTGGCGAGTTTAGTGTATGACAGTCTACTTTTCTGTTCACTCAATACTGGTGTCTGAATCATAAACAAACAGAGTATAGACTTAGTTCTGAATTGGCAAATGTTGTAGCCGGTTCAGATATCAAAATACCTGATATCTAAGCATGTTATACAATAGTTCCGCGGATGTGTGTAATGGGTTAAATATTCTCCAAGACATAGTAGGGCAAGAAGCTTCCCATACTCCAGCACCACCCTGGAGTGTAAGATGAGAATAAAGATGAGCGTGAGGACAGAAACTCAGCCAAGCCCCCCATGATTCACACTAGGAGCTTGTTTACATTAATATGTTTTTGTTATTCCTCATTGATCATCAACACTAGAATGGCAATAAAAAAGCATGCATAATAATTTAGTTAATTTGTCTGAAACAGCCCACAAAACAGCCATGGGGCCATAACGTTCATAACGTGCATGGAGCCATGCTTCATACCCATATTCCCAGGGTCTTTCTTATTGTCCTTTGATAATCCATGACCAGCCAGTCCTTTGATAATCGATAGCCTGTTACATTAAGCCAGCTAACGTTAGCTTACTAGACAATGGGGTCGACTGTAATGCACATTCAGCACTATTGGCTACTGTAAACGCCAATCAATATACCTAGCATTGTGTTTTTACAGGAAACATGTGAATATGCTGAATCACGTAGCATTCTGCTAGCCGTTTTCCGCTGGGACTTTAATGCATCCTCTCTCCCGCCTGCCGCAGGATGGTAACAGCGACCGCCTGAGCGTGTCCTCCCTGGGCATGGCCGACCCAGACGGTTCCTCCCTGGAGGAGGAGGGCTGCGCGGAGCCAGACGGCCCCCTCATGTCCCCTCAGAGGAACGGTCCCATGGGCCCTCGCAAGAGCCCCAGACGCAGCCCCCTCCGCAGTAAACAGGACAGCCCGACGATGGCCTCCAGCTCTGGGAGGCTCCCGCCTCTCTACCCTGGTAATGCATTCTTTCTTTCTTTCTTTCTTTCTTTCTTTCTTTCTTTCTTTCTTTCTTTCTTTCTTTCTTTCTTTCTTTCTTTCTTTCTTCTTTCTTTCTATCTCTATTTGTTTCTTTCTTACTCTCTCTCTTTCTTTCTTTCTTTCTTTCTTTCTTTCTTTCTTTCTTTCTTTCTTTCTTTCTTTCTTTCTTTCTTTCTTTCTTTCTTTCTTTCTTTCTTTCTTTCTATCTCTATTTGTTTCTTTCTTACTCTCTATCTTTCTTTCTTTCTTTCTTTCTTTCTTTCTTTCTTTCTTTCTTTCTTTCTTTCTTTCTCTATCTTTCTCTATCTTTCTTTCTATCTCTATTTGTTTCTTTCTTACTCTCTCTATCTCTTTCTTTCTTTCTTTCTTTCTTTCTTTCTTTCTTTCTTTCTTTCTTTCTTTCTTTCTTTCTTTCTTTCTTTCTTTCTTTCTTTCTTTCTTTCTTTCTTTCTTTCTTTCTTTCTTTCACATAATGATATGATATATTAATGTGTCTCTCGTTGTGTCCAGGTGGTGTCCTCTCTCCACCCGGCTTCCCCCAGTCAGAGCGGAGCTCCTCACGCTACACCAGTAACACCAGCGTCTTCAACAACTACGCCGTGGAGGTGAGGCTGTTTCCCCGAAGCCTGTCAGGGTTTTTCAAATGGACGTTCGAACTTTCGTTTTTAATTAATTAAAAAAAATATATATTCAAAAAAAGAATAATTCTAAATAAAAAATGTTTTCTATATAAATATCCTCAAACTAAATCCTCAATTTGAATAAAGTGATTAATCTTGATTAAATTAGTATTTTTTTTTTAATTAAATCAACTTTCTTTAACACATTCTCTGCCACGCTTATATATCCATCGCTGTTTGATCTCTGCCAGCACTGTAAGTCTATGGAGATGTTCACCTTCTTTGCAGGGCCATAACTTTTTAAATTGTATTGCTAAATTGACATTACTATGGCCCATTCAACATCGATTATCTATTGTTCAGGATGTAGGAACGTTTTACTTTTTCATTCACACATTCATACGAAAATACCGTCTAGAGCAGGGGTGGGCAATTATTTTTCCCGGGGGGCCGAATGAGCAACTGAAAATATGTTGGGGGGCCGGGCCAAAATTCCAAACTCAATTATGCATAATATACATTTTATTTCTATATAAAAAGCAGTAAATGGCATTGTTTTGACCCCTGGTAAGAGTGTATGTTATTATTTGGCAATTAAAAGGTGAGGTTATAGCTTTCAAAAATATCATTTATTCAAATAGAATTTATTTCCAAAATGATAAACAAAATGTGAAACATTAATAACAAAGGGAATTTTGAGTTTCATATACTATTGAAACAAGGATTTTCTTAGCTTTCTAAAGACATCACATAATCTTATAGCAAAAATAAACAAGACATGTCACTGAACTGTGTAAAGAAAAGTGTCCCAGTTTTGTAGCCTTTTTTACTTTACATGCCTATATTAAACATTTTATGTTTTCAAAACTGTGCAAAAAAAAGAAAAAAAAATATCAAGTGTCCCATTTCACTTGTTATATTTCCACATTTTAGTGTTCTTCAGTTCTTTTTTTTCATTCAGTGTGAGAAATCCAGTCTCTGTTGAGCTTTAACAAGTCCATCAAAGTCAGGTTGCATGTCTGAGGTGGAGATGCGAAGCACAGCTGCCAGATGTTCATCAGTGAGAGAGGATCTGTACCTGGACTTGGTAAACGTCATGACTGAGAATGTCTGTTCACATATGTAGGTGGATCCAAAGAGAACCAACATCTTCTGAGCATGTCTCCTAAGCGTATACTGTGCGTGTGAACGTTGACATGAAAAAAAAAGTAAAAAAATAAAATAAAAAAAAATATTAAAAAAATATATTTTTTTTTATTTTATTTTTATTTTTTTTTATTATCATGTAATCATTCGCGGGCCGGTCAGAATCATCCCGCGGGCCGGATCCGGCCCGCGGGCCGTACAATGCCCAGGTCTGGTCTAGAGTATAAATATGTTTTTATCGTTTTCTGCAGTATTTCCCAGAACGTGAGATATAGGCACAAATGCATATATTAGATCATCAAATGCAGTTTGATACCGATCGACGCTATATAAAAAATGTCAACTGTACATGGTCCTAAACGTTATGACTGATCATGCGCGGGTGAACGGAGGGGGGGGGGGGGGGGGGGGGGGGTCGTTTATAATTCGGTGATAGTCGTTAAATGCTTCATGTAGTATGGGTGATATATTAATCAGAGCAGTTTGTATCGATAATGATAAACACTGAAACTCACGGCATCCTCCTCTTAGCCTTGGGCGATGATACTGGAGCAAACAGATCCCAGTTATGTGATGGGGATCGAGGCGATCTATTTCCGGTTTGTATAATACGAATACACGCCCAAATCATGTTGTTTATTGAGTTATGGCAATGATCCATATCCACGGTGTGTGTATTGAGTCCCGCGACGATATACGAGTGGCCGGACGGAATAGGGAGACGCACCGGGATCACAAGAGATCCACTTCCGGTTGCAACTCGCCGATCAGCCACCAGGTGGCAGTATTGAAGCGTTGCAGAGTTGTGCTGGCTCAGACAGCATCAGACCAGCCTCCGTGATGGAAATATGAATACCATGGCGAAAATATGAAATATGATCAGAATAACGTCGTACGCCGTGATCTGGCAGAATTCGCATGAACTTGAAACACGTCGTAAGCCGTTTCCGGCGGAGAAAGGGTTAATGAATATAACTCATCCGTTTTTTTTAATAGTATAATATTAGTGTAGCCTAATCTTTATCTGCAACTGTGAAGAAAAACCCCATTGGTTTAAACAGAATGAATAGACACATAATTTCTTTTTTTTTATATAAATCTTTAAAAAAATATATTCTAAATTCGAATGTTGATTTAGAATTCGAATGCCAACGTAACGAACGAAGGTCCGACCGTTTGGGCTCAGCCCTACGTGGAGGTGGAACCACACTGAATACACCCTCAACGTTATATCAGAATACATGACTTCTCTGTGTCTCAGTTGATCTATCTCAAACCCCTGAGCCCTCCTTTCTTCATCCTCCATCACAACTGTTGTGATTTCCTCTAACAAACAAGGTTTTGATTGGAGGATTGAGAAAGGAGGGCGGGGTTTGAGATACAGTAGGTCAATTAGGCTCCTTGGACATAAAATGCACAGAGTACACTGTAATATACAGAGTAGCTAAGTTTCCTTATTGGATTATTTACACACTGCAGGAACTGTGCTTTGTGAACAGTATGGAGGTGGTCAGCCCTGCCATAGAACTATTCCATTCCTCTGGACTAAGGTCAAGGTCACTTATATTTATACAGCACATTTAATATCAACCGAAGTTGCACCAAAGTGCTTTACAGTATAAAGAAACAGACAAATATAATATGCACAAGTCAATGCAATGAACAGGACCACGGATGTATGGCTTAACAAGCCTCAAAAAGCCAATGAAAACAAGTGAGTTTTCAGCTGCGAATAATAATAATAATCTCTAGTCTAGGGTCTGGGCAGACCGAAGTTGTAGTGGCAGGACTGTTCCACAGCTTGGGGCCAGCCACCGCAAAAGCTTGGTCGCCTTTAGTCTTTGGGACATCTAGAAGTACCTCATTAGAAGAAATGCCTTCATGTAAAAGTATCGACTGTTTCCAGCCCCTGGTTTGGACAAGCATTAGCTTGTAGAGACGCTCACCAGACTTAAGATGCAGAAGGACTGGGTCCCCCAGGCCAGCACTGTTATGTGGAAATGACCCATTCATTAGCCACGGTAACCATTTCAATCCAAAATTCGGAATCCATGTCACAATAAGATTGGATACAATAAAAATAAAAAAACGTATAAAAGGATTATATCTCAGAGGTATATGGATGAGGAGGCGTTGTGTTGACCGCTTGAGCCCTGTCCAGGGGCTAGTGCTCGGCGGGATTATCATTAGTATCATTACTGATATTTTCTTTTCATAATATTTCCTTTTCATAGTGCGGACATTTGGGTTGTATGAAAACAAGCTAATATGAGTTGCATACGATAATAGAGGTAGGAATACATACGTTTACACTTCATCCTACTCCTTTTCGAACATTACTGTTTTGCTTGTTTGTTTTTTAATCTGTTTATTACTTTATTTCTCCCTTTTGTTTTATTATTTATTTAATTTGTTTTTCATGTATGTTCGAAATAAATAAACGCCTTCATTCATACCACACTACACACCTGCGGAGTGACTCAGAGAAGACTGTCCGTCGTGCAGCGACTGTGAGCAGCAGGTAAAATCACACAGTAAACATCTATTATTCATTCATTCTGTTGTCCCTCCTCCTCAGCTCCTGATCTCCAGCTGTTCCCGCTGTAAGACCTGCGACTGCCTGGTGTACGATGAAGAGATCATGGCCGGCTGGACTGCAGACGACTCCAACCTCAACACCACCTGTCCCTTCTGTGGGAACCCCTTCCTACCTTTCCTCAACGTGGAGATCAGGGACATGAGAGGACCCGGGAGGTACCCTTCACTTCTCTCCATTCACATACTATTCACGGGTAAATAGGAGTGATACAACGCGGTGGTGAGACACAGGGAACTGTTAAAGCTTAGCTTCATACGACCAGGACTGGTCTTCAAGGAAACAGCCGCCTACTGTTAACTCAATCAGCGCCAGACCCGAGGATAGTCTGGTTATCTCGCCAACCGTTCAGCGCCAGACCCGAGTATAGTCGGGTTTTCATCGTTATTTCTTTTATTCAATATTTCTGTTCATTACAGGCACACAGACCTCGGGGGGTTAACATGGGGAATCATCCTGAGATCGCCAAAGTGCAATACCGGCCGCCTCCTGCCAGGTGGCAGTATCGAGCACCCTTTGAAACCTTATATCTTGCCCTGTGTTACGTTCAAATGTACCTATTATATACATTTAATTTGGAAATAGTAGCGTGTCCAGGCGAGAAACGCCAACGCTTTTATTGAAATTCACGTATTGCGGCATATCGCCGTTTTCTGGGATTAACCAGGATCACTCTAAAACTATACTTATATTCACCAGGGTATAACACGTGAACGTATGGATGAAAAGATTTCTTATTTTTCACATATTGAACGATAGATAGTTGATGTCAAATGGGCCATAGTATTGTATCCATAGCTATAATATAGATATAGCCCTGCAAACACTGCCACTTATTCCTATCTCTTAGAGCGTTGGCGTGGTAGGAACAAAAGATGCTCAAGTCCGTGGCGTCCAAAGAGTTAAAGCATAGCTTCATACGACCAGGACTGGTCTTCAAGGAAACAGCCGTCTGCTGCTATATTAAAGCTTAGCTGCATACGACCCGTGTAAAGTAATCAAAACATTAGGCAGGTCACACAGCTGTAGCCTGATTACTAATGTAAGATAAGATGTTCCTTTATTGATCCCTAAAAGCCCTGTTGCTTTTTGAAAAACTGGGCTTTTGAGGTGATGAAATCACTGCGCCCAGGCAGCAGTGGTTTGGCAAAAGATTGTTCTGAGTGTATATATATATATATATCTGCTTAGAAAACAAAAATGTCTGAATTATTATTTGTTATTTCTCCACGTGGTAAATACACAGGTCACAACATGTCTACAGGAAGGTTTTGGAGTTGTATTTGGAGTGTATTTCATGACTGTTTGGAACTAGGCTACACTGGCACACCTACTTCCAGTGAATGACGCTAAGCTAGGCTAACAGAAAAAAGACAGGCATAAAATGAGCACATAAAGTGCATATAAAATCACAGTTTTTCACATTAGGATCTAACATCCCAACAGGCCACCTTGTTTATGGTTTGATTCAGTTTTTAAAATAGACAATAATAAAAAGAGTAAGATAGAAAATCAGTTTTTTTTACAGTGCAATAAAATAGTTCTGGATTACTGTACAGTTTAAAGTCGTCTTTACCGTCTCTGTTTGGTATCCACAGTTTAAAACCTGACAGCCTTCCCTCCTGTTTGATACCTACTTTGACCCTTCGAACCTCCCATGCAGGGCAAACCTCCCTCTCAGGGCGCAGTTCTAGGCCTGGGTCCTACACAGTTTTAAAGCTGGCCCTGACAGTCTTTCCTGTTTGATACCCACACAGTTTAATACCTGACAGTTTTATTCTTCATAGATAAGTGATAGTGCGAGTATTTCTGCCAGCTCGAGCTTGCATAATGTAGGCTGCTCTCCAATGTGACCCCCAGCACAGTATGTATTTATAGAATCTGAGTTACATTAGTGAATAATAACAAACCGTAAATGAAAGGATATTTGCCTGATTTGCCTAGCTTGTGAATATCTGGCACTTTAGGCCTATATCGGCTCGTGTCTTTGTACTCTCCGTGCAGAAACGCATACATTAAATGTGGAAGTAACGCAGGGGACCGAGTTCTTCTTTGGCCAATAGTTTAGGTCATGCATGGTCTGACACACACAGGGCAAACATAACATGTTTCTCAACAACAATCGGATGTCAATGTCTAATACATTTATATAGCAACTTGCACTGTTCTGAAAGAACTTACCACCACAGTCAGGACGGCTGAAACCCGACCAATATTCCGCCGTTGACTAAAAACACACTTCTTCAATCAATATCTGAAATGAAGGAGAAAAAAAACCCAAAAGAAACTACTAACCTTCGTACTGTCTTTTACTATCATGCACTTTGCCACTAAATTATATTCCTTGCCTATATTGCTACCTATTATGCCAATCAGTCTCTACTACTATGCACTCAACACTGCAGCACCCAAGTTTCAACACCGTTTAATGAACAATGTTACTTGGCTGCCAGAGTTGTGCCCTCCCTGCTGACCTGTTGTACAGAACTTGTGAGTCGCTTTGGATAAAAGCGTCAGCTAAAATTTGCGTACACTGAATGCTTTTGTGTCTTTTGCAAAAAAACACAACCTTGAAGGCAAAGACACGACACACGGCAAACACAAACGTTGTATTACAAGAACACATATTATACACACTACTATTCTATGCCTCTACACCAGGGGTGTCCAAACCTTTTACCCAGAGGCCCAGATTGGGTAACCTGAAGATACTAGGGGGGGAGGGGGGGGGGGGGGGGGTCTTTGTGCAATATTGTTCCAAGTGCTCATCTCATTATTATTATTCTCTCTGGTATCATTATTCTAACCCATTATATTCTTATTCTAACCCATTCCATCCTTATGCTCTGGCCTTACGTACTTATTTACACTACCACAGGTTATTTTCTTCCCACAGAGTTTGACTTATATTAACAAAGAAGTGAAAATGTAATATGTTTTTGCATGAAGAACTGAAGCATGAAGAACTGAAAAGATGGACTTATATAAATCCCCCCTCTCGTCAGAAGCCCTTAACCTGTTCCACACGATGTGAAAATCCGCATAAAATATATACCTAGGTAAATGGAATATTGCTCCACTTCTACAAGGGCTATTTGCATATTCTTGGTATCTAGGTACATCTATGGACCTCAGGGAATGTATTCACAGTGTCAGAAATATTGATACTAGGCTTGCTTAAATTGTGATGAAACAAAGGAGAATATTAATTATGATTTTTCTTTGCATCCTTGACAGTGAATAACACCATGATAATAATGACCAAACTTAAAAAACTGCCACTGACCTCGTTCAGTACCCTCTTGAGATCATGTGTACAAAAAATCGAAAGAAATTAATAAAGGGAAGATGATAAAACCGAAGGTTCTGTAGATACAGTACTGAATTCTCCCATCCGGACCAATGCTATTTGAAATATTATTATAGAATATAGAATAGATGCTTATACATTACCTTATTATAGCTAATTCGCACATTTATATATATATACATATATTATCTTTCAAATGACCGAGTTCAATTTGGATTTAGTATCACCAGGCGTGCATAAGAACAGATAATGATATCTACTGTAATGTACTGTACTTTTTTATTTTCCCCACAGTGCAACCGTTTCGAAACTAATTTCAGATCTAATTGTTCCTACATGCTAACAGTAGGGAGGAGAAACTAACTGCGTTTCAATATTTGTCAAAAACTGACCTTTTGTGGCTTATTATCGCAAATAATAACAGTTATTGACATATTCATAATTAAACTCTGAACTTTGAACCCCCATAGAACTTGAAGGGAAATGTAGTTCGGAAAAATTCCAATGCTGATCCACAGCTATGCATCACCTCGACAAAATGGCAGCAAAAGAACTACAATTCCCATTATTCAAATTTTCCAAAATGGTCGCCGTCTTGGAATAGACTTCAGCAAATCGAGAAGTTAAAACTATCCAATGGCACTTTTAACCTATTGCTAAACTAACGTATTGATGATAATATACATTCTACATGCTTTTGTGACATGTTAGTGATGTTAATACTTGAAAACGTTTGATTTTAAAATCGCAAATTTTTTGCATCACTCTGAAAAATATGGATCTATGATCATAATGTCATTTAGGGGTCGGTACCGACCCTGGGGCGTCTATATTTATCCCAGCCGAAGAGTGCGTCGCGTTTCTCTGATTGGCCATGACGCCCATGTGACCGCGGCAGCGCGAGAGAGCGGCAGTGCGGAAATAGGCTGCATCCTCCATGTCAAGAAAGACAGACAGGCATTCTCTGCGACAAACCCTAACCTTAACCAACTCCGAAATAATGCCTAACCTTAACCCTAACCTTAACCAACTCCGAAAGAATGCCTAACCTTAACCCTAACCTTAACTTCGGCTCCGATTAAAGAATAGGCGACCCTGGGGCATAGCTGTCAACATTGGCAGGTGAAAAAACGTGAACATTTTAGCCCGCCCCTTCCCCCGACCCCTCCCGGCCCCGCCCCCTCCCAATGGAGCTGCCTCATCGCTGCCATCTGCTGGTCAAAACCTGTATGTACCCAGCCATTCTACAATCTGAAGTTTTCAAGGGTAAACTGTAAAAAATAAATGTTTATTAAGTTTCCTGTGGGACCATGGGGCAGGTTATGAGGATATTCTGTGTTGGCGGGGCCCATTACTCCCCTGACTGAGAGTTTGTGTAAGTGCAGTGAATGGAAGGAGAAGAGAGAGAGCGCGCAGCGGGCCTCTAAATTAATTCAAACGCTCGATTAACCCTGAGAATCCCTGTAAACAACTGGCAGATTAAGCAAGACTATGTTCAGAGACCATAATTGTTGCGGGTAGGTATTGGAATACATGCCATATGAACTTGTAATAATATAATAGTTACTATTTTGATGCCGGTTATAGGGTAGCCACAACATATTTGGGTTTCATTGAAAAATTATATAAATATAGCACCTGTAGTTCACAAAATAGCCTAAACTATATAACTACTACTAAATTATTTTCATAACAAAGAAACTATAGGCCACTAAATGTTTTTCATTATTTTTAGAATGGATTGTTTTGTGTTTTATTTAAACATTGCCAATATTTGAATAAAAGTCGTGTATATGAACTCCTTGAATAGGTTTGTGTGCTATTTTTCCAGTTGAAGGAGGAGAGTCATTTTCAACCTTGTTGTGTTTTGGTTGATGATTGATAAACAGTGAGACTATATCCGCAGGGTACTTCTGAATACAGGCTTTCGTTTTCCCAGCCGAGTACTTCTGAGCAATGGCACAGGTGGGAAACATAACACGGGCATTTTTCATAGCCTCTATGCCTCGCTTGTGTTTCGCCGATTTGTCATGCTGACTGACGTCGTGTTTTCCTCCGTGTGCGACATTGAAATCAGCGCGGCATACTTTACAAAAAGCATAGATTGTTGAAACGTTGCTCTTCGTGAGGTACAGGCTTTCTTAGCTGGTGGAACCGCACAATCCTCTCTCAAGTCCATCGTAGAATGTAATAAATTTGCGCTAAACCCCTCCTTTATCCGGTTGCTGTTCTTCTTCTTCGGGTCGCAACCGTCTTCCGGTCTGACTTCCTGTGATAATGTTCTAATCTACACTGATGCCACCTGTCGTCACGGAGGGGAATTGCAGCCATTTTGTAAAAATTAATAAGTTAAAAAAACTTGCAAATTCCGTGAACCGTGAAGAAGGTTGAAATTCGTGACAATCCCGTGAAAATCGTGATGGTTGACAGCTATGCCCTGGGGGGGTGGAACAGGCACTTTCAGCGCCAGCCATTATCTCCATCCTTGTAGTCAATGGGCCACGCTTTAAAAGAGACATTTTTCACTGTGCGTCACGATGTTTGCAGAGCTATATCTATATTCTATATTATAGCTATGGAGACAATACTATGGCTCATTTGACAGTCACTATCTCTCGTCCAACATGTAAAAAAGTAAATTTCTTCATGTATACGTTTGCGTTTATGCGCTATGTGCATTTTGCAAAAGTCGTTTGCGTTGCTCGACTGGACATGATATTATTTCCAAATCAGAGGTATATAATAGGTATTATGTTTCATCATGAAGGCATCAAAGGGGGGGGGGGGGGGTCGTTTTGTGATGCTCTGATCGTCAGCAACGGCATACGTTTTGAATACTAATTCAAATTCATACTAATACTAATTTGAAACTAACAAATTCACCCTCACCAAAAGTATTTCCGTGTTTAGCGTCTCCACTTCATAGTTAGCCCCGGTAGTGTTTTCCTTTGACTCCTTCACCATGTAAAGAGCTGCTGCTGGGAGTCACTCCGGCAGCATGTTTGTTTTAAGAAAAATAAAGCAAATACTGCATTTCTTCTTATTATTATTTTTTGTATCAATGTGTACTAAACCATATTTTCGGACAAATATGAATCTCATATCGGACTTGGCATTTAGTATACAAAGCTATTAATGGATTAATTGGTCTCTGACACTGCTGGATGTCATTTATATGGAAATCTCTACTGCACGTGTAATTGGGGTTGGACAGGCCAGCATTGCGCTGTGGGTCTCTGCAGCCGAGAGGGTTAAGGCATCTATCTATCAGCAGAGCAGGGTCGGGATGTTGGTACTGGGGGGGGCGGGGGTCCTGGGGTGGGGGCGGCGTGAGTGGGGGAGGAAATGTATTATGTGGTGTCTGTAGTATTTTTTTATTTAGGTTTTTACGTCTATTTATTATTTTTGTGATTCTATTCATCATTATTCATTCATTATTGTTATTGTTAATGTTATTATTGTCCTGTGAAGTCATGTCTCTTATTATTATTATTATTATTATTATTATTATTATTATTATTATTATTATTATTATTATTATTATTGTATTGTGTGGTGTCTTGTTTTATATTTCATGTATAAAAAAAAAAAAAAAAAATTTTGATAAAAAAAATTTAAAGCTATTAACACTTTCAATGCCAGCAGGGGGCGCACAATTTAGTGCTTCCGTGCCACCACCCACTTTAATGATAGCGCTCTCATATTTGCGAACGCATAAACTACATCTTAAATTATGCCTATGTGTCTAATCTGGCCGTCGCTTATCAATGACTTGTTTGCAGTCAACATTGTCGAAACAGATTGTTTTTTAATCGGTTCATTTCCGTTTTATACCATTTTGAAAAACGCAATTTTTTTTAAAGTTTCAGGAAAATATAAAGATTCTGTGATAAACGCCCTTTACTGGAATATTCTGGAATACACAAAAAACGTTGTAATTTTTCGGCCCATTTATGAATCGTTTTCAAATAAACGCTAGATTATCGATAGTATATGTGTACTTATGCACGCCACAGAAGCGGGCTGAAAAATCAATTCTCTCATTTCCTGATCAGCTACACACACACACACACACATAGGGCACACGTTGATATCTCTGTGAAAAAAGCTCTGATTATCCTAAGACTGGTCAAATAGATTCCTTACCTCAGATCAGATGTTCTCCAAAAAGATTATTCCAATTCCTGATTGCCATTCCAAATATCGATCGTGTTTATTGATCCAACGCTGGGTACTGGAAATATGTATTCCACGCTGTTCTGGGGCTCGGCAATGAATCCGATCGTCTCGGGTGACTTGTCTGAGAAGTAAAATGAGGAAGCAGGATTCCCCCCCCCATGTGTTTCATTCAATCCATTCCAAAGGGGTGCAGTACCACAGGGAGAGACGATAGGGGGCGGTATTTTCCTAATGGAGCTCAGAGAGAGTTTGCAGCACTAACGTGAGGCTAGATTGATGAAATATGAATTCAAATCGTTAATAAAAAAAAAAAGGGGGAGCTCCAGTAGCTCACCGCGTACCTCGAGCGCTATTTCGGCGCCGGGGACAACCGTGCTCGTCACGGATCTGGGGTTTAGCGAGTTCGATTCCCGGACTGCAGCCGTGCCTTTCTCAGAGTGTCTTCCCCCCATCTGTACCCCCATTCAACCTGTTTCTGTCGGTCATTCTTGACCAGAGAAAATGCGATAAACGCAAAAAAGAGCCAGCGGAATGGCCAAAGTTAAAAAAAAAATAAAAATCTCTCGTCGTCGGCATGAACAAATGAGATATCTCGTCGTTGGCATTGGAAGTGTTAATGGTCCCCTCAGAATCGTCACACTGTTGGAACTAACACGCCTCGTTCCTCTCTCCCGTCTCTCTCTCTCCCAGGCTGTTCCTGAAGAGCAGTCAGTCGGGGGACGATGCAGTGACGTCCTCCTACTCCGTGTCCACAGGCTTAGACACCGGGACGTCCACCCTGTCCACCCCCTGCCCCACCACGGCCCTCTCTCCTCCGTCCCCCAGAGCCACCGTCCAAGAGTCCTCGGGGCAGCATGGCAGGTAGGGAGGCCGACATCCTCATCTCTGTCATCTTCTTGGTCCAAACTGAGGGCTAGATCCACAAAGAATGGATTGCACGGTGCTAATTGCACCCTTACTTACAATTCATTATGAATTGAAAATGGGGGACCCTGCAAGCCGTACTGTATTGTACCCATTCTGCAAACTGTTAATAAACTACCTGCGCGGTGACTACCTGCACGGTGATTGATTGAATGAAAATTTTATTAACAGATTGCAGAATGGGTACAATACAGTACGGCTCAATACACACAATTGTTAAGGGGATGCAGACCAGAGAAAGACTTTCGTCTTGTTTACATCAGGGTCCCCCAATTTTCAATTCATATTGACATTTAAGTAAGGGTGCAATTAGCACCGTGCAATCCATTCATTGTGGATCTAGCCCTGAGAGTTTCTGGGATTGATCCACTATTTAAATCTCCTCTAAAGTAGCAGGGCCGTTGTACTGGTGGTGGTCATTGTTATTGGTAATGCTATAGAGTACCTTTTGAACCTGCAGTATGGAAAATTGGCACCTTGTGGCCGTTGGAGACTTTCTATCCACCTCAGTCCCACACGTTCGCACTGAGTTTGGGAAGAGGGCTATTGTGTACTCTGCTCCGTTTACCTGGAATGGACTTCAAAAATCTCTTAAACTCCAGGCTTTTATTACTTTGCACAGTTTTAAAACACTAATTACTGTCAACATGGCTGATAAGAGCAAAGTAGCTTCAAGCAAGGTAGCTTTTGGCACTGTTTTACATTTGTGTTGTTTAGGGGTGTAAAGATTCACTCATATGAATCGGCAACCGGTTGTAACATTAAAGATGCAACTACGTTGATGCGTGGGCCCCTGGATCGATCTAGATGTACCATGAAGCGGTCGATGGCCCGATTCTAAAGTTACGAATCAGTTGACTGGAGCTTTGCTGCTAATTCAACTAAGCTGCTGTGGAAGACTCACTGGTCTTCTTCTTTGGTATTTAAAGAGCTCCAGGTGTATTTTAAACCAATTCTATATTGAATAATTTTCCACCAAATTGTTAAATAAATAAACGACTAAATGTCTTAGCAGCATCTCTACACCTTTACCCTCATTGAGATGCAAGGATATATAAATATGCTAATTGACAACAAGCACTCAAAATATATTTATAATATAGATATACCTACTCAGCTGTCTCTGTAGCTGAAGCTAAAGGTGTCAAATTACCACACATTGGACCATGAGAGGTTTGACCTATTAGTGACATCACACATGCAACTCAGATGTCAGGGAAGTACAGAGAAGCTCTCCCTCTCCAGGGGAAGAATGTGAAAAAAGCTCTTCTGCACAAATAACAATCTCTATAGTCAAAGTCATGCCTCCAAGAGGAGTTAAAAAAACACATGGTTGAGTGGAGGGGATCTCTAACGACAACTTGCATCCTTGGTGTTGCATTTACTGCCATCTCCTGGAGTTAGTTAGCTCCTACAGCGAGTGTTCCTGGAGGACTGAAGCTAGAAATCTGAATGAAAAGTTGCTGTTTAACTGCGGTAGTTTACAAGGACACGGCCAAATACGTTTGTTTACAACATTCAAAGTAGACTTATATTTGGTTTGACGCCTAAAAATTATTTTGATTTATTATGACATAAGATGCTTAACACTTTCAGTGCCGGCCGTGTTTTCCTTTTTACCCCGTTGAATGCCACCATCCATGGCCAATGTTAACGTTAATATCGCTTAATCTATGTTTTAAATTATGTGTCTAATCTGCCCGTCGCTTATCAAAGACTCATTTTCCAGTCAACATTGGCAAGGCAGATTGTATTTTTATCGCTTCATTTCCGTTTGATAGCATTTTGAAAATCACCCGTTATCCGGGGAAAAACAACCCATGCCTATGATAATCGCCTTTTACTGGAATATTCCAGAACGTTGTCATTTGTCGGCCTATTTATGAATCGTTTTCAAATAAACGCTAGATGATCGATAGTATATGTGTGCGCACGCACGCTCGTTCTCCCATTCACTTTCATTGAGTCCATTCCAAAAGGGTGATTTACCATCTGGGAGACGATAGGGGGCGCTTTTTTCACATCTGAGCGCCGGCGGTCCCTGGATCTCCAAAGGTAGGCTTGCGTGATGCAATATGATTTCAGATCGCTAATAAAAAAAATTAAAATAAATACCAGAGAATACTCGTGACCGTGGCATTCAACGGTCGGGGCGTAAACCAGAGAAAAGCCGTGAGTGGCACTCAAAGTGTTAATAAGATAATATTAAGATAATAATATTATCTTAATAATATGATACAATCATTATTTTTTTTTTTTTATTGGTCTTTTTCCCCCTCCATTTTCCTCCGATTTTCTCCCCATCCCAATGTTAGTCGTATGCCAATTCCCAGTCCCTTCCTGGTCGCTGCGCACTTACCCCCCACAGTCAGATCATCTGGGAGAGTGGAGGCTACCACGTGCTTCCTCCGACACACGTCCAGCCAATCACCGCTTCTTTTCACCTGGCAGCGCAGATTCTCATTGAGAGGGCGTAGCGTGTGGGAGGACCACACTATCCCCCTCACGTCCAATCCGCGCTTAGCAGGCGCCCCGACCGAACTGTAGGAGTCGCTGTTTACAACGACCCGGACCCACCCCGCCAGCTTCTCCCACCCTCTGATACAGCCAATTGTATCAGTGCAGACGGCCAGCCAAGCTGGTGACAACCCCGGAGCTGTGAGCTGGATTCGAACAGGCAAATCCAGCTCAGCTCCGGGGCTGGTGACGAACGCAATCTCCGCTCGGCCACCTAACCGCATGATACAATCATTCTAAGGATTACGTGTATAATAAATTTGCTTTGTACACAAATTGCAAGTTATGCAAATGTGAAACTAATCCAAAATGGCATAGGGCACTCTTAAACCTGAGCGGTCCGGGACCGGTACTTGATATCACTTGTCTCTTATCCCACAGACCAGATTATCTGAGAGATTTTACATATATACATTTATTAAAAAGTAACTGTACTTACAGTAGATTTCATTCACGGTTTTTGCTGCACTGCCTGGTGATACTAAATCCAGATTGAACTCTGTCATTGGAAAGGGGAGATTTGGCCCGATCCATAGATCGGGCGACTTGGTCATAATAAGGTAATTTATAGGCCTGATATTCTATATTCTATAATCATATTTCAAATTGTATGTGTCCGGATGGCAGAATTCAGTACCGTCTCTACAAAATCTCCTGTTTATATCATCTGCTGAATGAGCTCAGTGGCAATTTTTCATGTCTGGTCATTTTTAGCATGGTGTTATTCACCGTCAAAGATGAAAAGAAAAAAAGAGGGGGAAAAAGAAAATTGTTATTCTCCTTTGGTTCATCACAATTTACTCAAGCCTAGTAACAGACACAATATTTCTGACACTGGGAATACATTCTCTGATCTAAATCTTCCATTTACTTAGGTATGTATTTTTAGGTGGATTTTCAGAAAATATGGCTAGGGATTAAGAGGTTAAATTAGTATCTTTGTGAGGTTACAGGATACACATGGTACACAGCTTTAGCTTTCTGAAGAAGCAGTATTTTTTGCTTTAAAAAGTTCCACACATTTTTTTAATTCAATAAAAACATTGTGGGAACGGTTCCATAGTGCAGGTTTAAATAAAAACCAAATAAAACTTTATGTGGCATCATGTTTTTTTTTCTTTTTTTTCCCTTTCTTGGTTGTTTGTTTTAATTAGTGCTTATGTGTATTTTATCCTGCATGATTATTCAGAACATTATCATTCAGGCTCCAGACTCTCGTTTGAGAAGGCCTTTGAAGTGGCCACTTAGCACTTAGCATTAATACGCTCCCTATCTGCATTGTAGAGTAGGCCATCACATTCAGATGGAGACCCAGAACCATGTAGCACCTGGTTTCCATAAAGTGATGTGTGTGTGGGTGGGTGGGTGGGTGTTTGTGTAGGTGCGTGTGTGTGTGGGTGTTTGTGTAGGTGGGTGGGTGTTTGTGTATTTGAATTATCAGATGAATTATCAGATGAATTATCAGAATTATGAATTACCATTATCTGAAATGAAGAGAAAAAAATCTAACCCTAACTAACATTACTGTCACGCACTTGTCCTAATATACTGACCTACACTGTAGCACTCAACACTTTGATGAACATTATTACTCAGCTGACAGAGTTGTGCCCTTCCTGATGACTTGTCGTACAGAACTTGTAAGTCGCTTTGGATAAAAGCGTTCAACTAAATGTAAATGTTATGTAATGTGTGTGTGTGGGGGTGGGGGTGGGTGGGCGGGTGGGGGTGTTTTGTGTGAGCTAAATGCTAATGTGGCTAACTCTCAGTAAACTTTTTTACATGAAATACAGCCCAAAAACCTTAAAAGACCCCGCTGACAAACACACTTTACAAACGTTTGCTTATTAAATAATTTTTTTAAAGTCATTCAAAAAGTGATCATAAAGTTGTTTAATTGACGGGAGAAAAGTTGCTAAACTCATGTATTGTGATGGGACCGGAAGACGTCTACCCGGCTAATGACATTGTGCAAGTGGAGAATAGGGTCCAGACATCCACTCCAGCAGAGAAGTGAGAAAAATTGGGCAATCTCCAATTATGGCTTTATGCAAAAAAAAAAACATGCCAGTGCAGCGCTCACCTCTCTGCCAGGGAGTATTAAGGTGTGTGTCCTGGTTGTGTCTCCAGGGGCCGGTCCACTAGGGGCCCAGTGTATAGACATCCCCTCTCTGCCAGGGAGTATTAACAGGGTTCGCACAAGGTCCTTGAAATGCTTAAAGTGCTTGATCTTTTACAAAACAAAGTCAAGGCCTGGAATTTCTTGAAAATGTGCTTAAAAAAGTCCTTGAAATTCAAATCAACCATTCGCATTGAATGTTTTGTTCATCCACGATCAAATTGTTCTGAATCAAGAAATGTTTTTTTTTGTTCTGTTTTAATAACATCCGACGAGTCGCTGTCTCGCGCGCTCCAACTGCTTTTCCTCATTTCTTTGCGTGTGATGCTCTAGCTGCCAAGCAGGCCAGGAAGATGCTTAAAAGAAACTGCGTTTAAAAGTGAATTGTATCCTTCGAGTGACATCATTGAAAATGAGAAATAGTGCTTGGGAACGTACTTAATAGTCCTTGAATTTCATTTTGCAATGTCTGTGGGAACCCTGTATTAACCTGTGTGTGTGTGTCCTGGTTGTGTCTCCAGGGGCCGGTCCACTCGGGCCCAGTGTATAGACATCCCCTCTCTGCCAGGGAGTATTAAGGTGTGTGTCCTGGTTGTGTCTCCAGGGGCCGGTCCACTCGGGCCCAGTGTATAGACATCCCCTCGGAGCGCCGGCAGGGGCCCCTTTCCCCCGGGGGCCCCATGGTGCGCAGCGTGAGTGCCTTCAGCCCCATGGAGGAGCCTCCCAGACTCAACCACTGTCTCCCCATGTCTGGCAGTCTGCCCTGCCGCCTGGACGACAGCACTGTAAGTCCCTCCACAGACACACTACTGACGACAGCACTGTAAGTCCCTCCACAGGCCTGAGACACTCTACTGACGACAGCACTGTAAGTCCCTCCACAGGCCTGAGACACACTACTGACGACAGCACTGTAAGTCCCTCCACAGACACACTACTGACGACAGCACTGTAAGTCCCTCCACAGACACTCTACTGACGACAGCACTGTAAGTCCCTCCACAGACACTCTACTGACGACAGCACTGTAAGTCCCTCTACAGGCCTGAGACACACTACTGACGACAGCACTGTAAGTCCCTCCACAGGCCTGAGACACACTACTGACGACAGCACTGTAAGTCCCTCCACAGGCCTGAGACACACTACTGACGACAGCACTGTAAGTCCCTCCACAGGCCTGAGACACACTACTGACGACAGCACTGTAAGTCCCTCCACAGGCCTGAGACACACTACTGACGACAGCACTGTAAGTCCCTCCACAGACCTGAGACACACTACTGACGACAGCACTGTAAGTCCCTCCACAGGCCTGAGACACACTACTGACGACAGCACTGTAAGTCCCTCCACAGGCCTGAGACACACTACTGACATGTCAAGGATAGAGACAAACTATTTTTAAATCAAATATATTGTACGTTTATGATTATTTCATGAACCCAATTTTCACTTTTTTAGTCTGTATGACGCTATTTTGTCTAATTCTCCTTTATCATCTCATTAAAGGTGAACGCCACCCAAATTTTGAATGTCCAGTATGTTTCCACGGTCTAGGAAAGTTCAATGAACCCTTTCACTACCAAAGGGTTAACCCTTTCACTGCGACAATACAGAAGGTTAACCCTTTCACTACCACACTACAGACGTGTGGTAGTGAAAGGTTAACCGTCTATAGTGTGGTGGTGAAAGGGTTAACCTTCTGTAGTGTGGTAGTGAAAGGTTAACCACCTGTAGTGTGGTAGTGAAAGGTTAACCTTCTGTAGTGTGGTAGTGAAAGGTTAACCTTCTGTAGTGTGGTAGTGAAAGGTTAACCTTCTGTACTGTGGTAGCGAAAGGTTAACCTTCTGTAGTGTGGTAGTGAAAGGGTTAACAGTCTGTAGTGTGGTAGTGAAAGGGTTAGCCGTCTGTACTGTGGTAGTGAAAGGTTAACCTTCTGTAGTGTGGTAGTGAAAGGGTTAACCTTCTGTAGTGTGGTAGTGAAAGGGTTAACAGTCTGTAGTGTGGTAGTGAAAGGTTAACCTTCTGTAGTGTGGTAGTGAAAGGTTAACCTTCTGTAGTGTGGTAGTGAAAGGGTTAACCTTCTGTAGTGTGGTAGTGAAAGGTTAACCTTCTGTAGTGTGGTAGTGAAAGGTTAACCTTCTGTAGTGTGGTAGTGAAAGGTTAACCTTCTGTAGTGTGGCAGTGAAAGGAGTTAACGCCCCTCTTCCCTCCCCAGGACCCCCTCAGCATGGAGTGGCGGCTCCACAACCCCGAGCCGGTGACGGTCCCCTACCTGAGTCCCCTGGTGCTGTGGAAGGAGCTGGAGAGCCTGCTGGAGAACGACGGCGACCCGGTCATCACCACGGCGGACATGGTGGACCACCACCCCATCATCTACTGGAACCTGGTGTGGTACTTCAGACGCCTGGACCTGCCCAGCAACCTGCCGGGCCTCACGCTCACCTCCGAGCACTGCAACAGGGGCTCCCAGGTAGGAGGGGGGGGGGGGGGGGGGGGGGGGCGCGGTGCACGGGATCGTGGATCGGAGGCTTGAGCTGTGAATCTTCACTGGCCTCACGATTCGATTCGATTGTGATTCAGCTGTCCATGATTCGATTAGATTCTATGATGCATCTCAATAATATATTACATCCTCAATTTTATAATCTATATTACTGCACGTGGCTACTTTTTCATCAATTAATACCAGCAGTCGGATAAATTAACTTTTATTTAGAAAGTTCTTAAATCACAATGTCAAAATAAATGTCTTTACTAGTGTTGCATGATACAGATACTAGAAAGGTATCTCGATACCCAGCTGTTAAAAACGGTTCAATACTCCATTTTATTAGTATCAGTATTAGTATCAATACTTTTAGAATAACCTGATGCTGTATTTGCTATGAGTTGAGTGGATGCATGACCAGAGCACTAGCTTTAATAATACAATAATAATATTAATGAGTGCTGACGGGCGATTACATTTTTTTATCTAATTAATTACAGGATTTGTAATTAATTAATCTAATTAATTGCATTTTAATCGCATAACCATTTTATGCCTGATATTCAATATTCTATAATCATATTTCAAATTGCATGTGTCCGGATGGCAGAATTCAGTACTGTATCTACAAAACCTTCTGTTTAATCATCTTCCATCTATTAATTTGCTTAGATTTTTCAGGTCTGGTCAATTTGAGCATGGTGTTATTCACAGTCAAAGATTAAAAAAAATTATTGATATTCTCATTTGGTTCATTACAATTTACTAAAAATAAAATGTTCAATCAATCACTGCGCATATTGATTGATTGAATGAAAATGTTATTAACAGATTGCAGAATGGGTACAATACAGTACGGCTCAATACACACAATTGTTAAGGGGATGCAGACCAGAGAAAGACTTTCGTCTTGTTTACATCAGGGTCCCCCATTTTCAATTCATAATGAATTGTAAGTAAGGGTGCAACTTGCACCGTGCAATCCATTCTTTGTGGATCTAGCCCTCAGTATTTCTGACACTGGGAATACATTCCCTGAGATCCATAGATGTCCCTAGAATCAGATACCAAGAACATGCAAATGGACCTGTAAAAAAGTCTGTAAATGTGTATTCTACATTCTTATGGATATAATAATAATAATAATCTAATTAACGCGATAAACTGACAGCCCTAATATTAATATATTTGATTTGTAGGGCGCTTTATAGTTGTGGAGCAAATCCCAAAGCGCTACATTGTAGAATAATAAAAAAAAAAAAAAATTATATTTTTTAATAATTGATTATGTTCTGTCACTGCATCAATGCAGAATCGTCCGCATCGCGATGCATCTTAGAATGGAGAAATGTCCACACCCCTATCTGAGGCTGGCTTAAATCTCTGGTTAGATGTCTGCCTTCTGTTCTGGTGAAACACATTCTGTTCTCCACGTACACACAGGGTCGTGATGGACATGTCGAGAGTCGTTTTCTGTCGCAAATGATGTATTTCTCTAATATTAATATTTCTGTCCAATTTGTATTTATTTACACCCCCACAAACAAACACTTTAAAAAAATTAAGTATTATATATTAAATGTAATTATCCTTTCTGAACTGGGGCCCATGAAACCTATTATATCGTTCTGAAAATACATGATGGTCAAGGACAGCAGCATCATGCATTCATAGCCTGAGTAAACATACACACACATTCACACGTACACACACATACATATACACACGCACACACACACAGTATTGGTTTCATCTTGACCTCTGAACACTACTGCAGGGGGTACGCACACACACACACACACACACACACACACACACACACACATAATATAAAATCATTACAACACACTATTGCCTGCACTGTCTTCTACCACATGTGTGTGTGTGTTTGCTTCCTCAGTCAGTCACACAGTAGCTGAGCTGCAGGGTGCAGCTACACTGCAGCTACACACCCTGCAGCTACACACCCTGCAGCTACACACCCTGCAGCTACACACCCTGCAGCTACACACCCTGCCACCACTTAGGAAGCACTCTGGTACTTATTGCTCTGTGGGCGACTCCATCTTCTCCTCAAGGCCAGACTGCTCATCAGACTCTCCTGGGAACTCACACTGACTGATTCACAGCTTCTCTCTCTCTTTTTGTCTTATCTCTCTCTCTCTCTTTGTCCTCTCTCTCTTTTTGTCCTCTCTCTCTCTTTTTGTCTTATCTCTCTTTATCCTCTCTCTCTCTTTGTCCTCTCTCCATCTCCCTCTCTCTCTACCCCCCCTCTCTCTGTACCGTTCCCTCCTCTGTCTCTCTCTCTATATATATTTATATATTTCCCTCTCTCTTTGCCTCTCCCTCCTCTCTCTCTCTCCCTCTGTCTCTCTCTATCTGCCTTTCCCTTTATCTCTCTGTCTCTCCCTCATCTCCCTCTGTCTCTCTTTCTCTCTCTGTCTCTATATTTCTCTCTCTCTGTCTCTCTACCCCCCTCTCTCTCTGTCTCTCTACCCCCTCTCTCTCTCTATCTGTCTCTCTACCCCCTCTCTCTCTGTCTCTACCCCCCTCTCTCTCTCTACCCCCCCTCTCTCTCTCTCTCCCTCCCCCTCTTTGTCCCCTCCAGGTCCCCCGTCCCTGGATGTCAGAGGACAGTAAGCATGTGTTGATCCAGATCCTGTGGGACAACCTGAAGCTGCACCAGGACCCCGTCCAGCCGTTCTATATCCTCTGGAACACTCACAGTGAGTCCAGCTGTTCTATATCCTCTGGAACACTCACAGTGAGTCCAGCTGTTCTATATCCTCTGGAACACTCACAGTGAGTCCAGCTGTTCTATATCCTCTGGAACACTCACAGTGAGTCCAGCCGTTCTAGATCCTCTGGAACACTCACAGTGAGTCCAGCTGTTCTATATCCTCTGGAACACTCACAGTGAGTCCAGCCGTTCTATAGCCTCTGGAACACTGAGTGAGTCCAGCTGTTCTATATCCTCTGGAACACTGAGTCCCAGATGTGAGTCCCAGATGTTCTATATCCTCTGGAACACTGAGTCCCAGATGTTCTATATCCTCTGGAACACTGAGTCCCAGATGTTCTATATCCTCTGGAACACTGAGTCCCAGATGTTCTATATCCTCTGGAACACTGAGTCCCAGATGTTCTATATCCTCTGGAACACTGAGTCCCAGATGTTCTATATCCTCTGGAACACTGAGTCCCAGATGTTCTATATCCTCTGGAACACTCAGTGAGTCCAGAACAGCTGTTCTATATCCTCTGGAACCCTCAGTGAGTCCCAGACACTCTGTTCAGACACTCTGCTCCTGTACTGCCAGATCCACTAACCCGTCTGCTAACAGGTTCTGTCTGCTCTTTGTCTTTCAGGGCTTAATTGTGCTCTGTTGTTAGACAGTGAGTGTTCCTTTCTGGGCTTGTGTCGTCGTCCCGTCCTGTTTTTCTCTCTGTAGTGTTTGAAAAGTGTGACTCATCGTCCACTCCTCCTCTCTCCATAATGCTGTACCGTATGCATCGTTGCCGTGGAGACGCACTCACTCACTGTGTCGTACTGCTTGATGCTGCTGTAGTGTTGTTCCATGGAGTGTCAGGTTCCACTTGGTTTCGTCGTCTTTGAAACCGTAGCCGTGGTGGTGTGTGGAGTTAAAGAGAGAGTCTGTAGTGCTGTCAAGCGGCGACCTCTAGGCAAAATAGCCCCTCTTGGTTACTGCACTTTTTTTTATGTCTTTTGTTTTGGTTGGTCTGATGTTGGAGTTGGGTGGGTATAAGGGAGGGGTTGCTATCGCTGGCCACACCTCAGGCTCTGCTCAGGAGAGGTCTGGAGAAATTCACACTATAATAAGTTACTATATAACTATACATGCATATATATATATATAATGTAATTATCCTTTCTGCACTGGGGCCCATGCAACTTATATCATTCTGAAAATACATGATGTTCAAGCAGCATCATGCATTAATAGCCTAAGTGAACATACAGTACACACACATTCACACAGTATCAATATAATATATATATTTTTATAATATATATAGCTATAACTCAACTCCAACCCACACATCAGACCAAAACTAAAATAAATTAAGTGTAATAACAAGAGGGGCTCTTTTGCCTAGAGGTCGCTGTTTGACAGCGTAACATTATTCTACCTTTAAACTGAATTCTTGATTTGATTTTAAATCTTTATTTCGAACATGTAAATGAACAAAATAAATAACTAAACAAAATCAAAACATAACTCAAACAAAATAACTAAACAAAAGCAAAACATAACTCAATTTACATATTCATAATAATAGAATAGATATTTGTTTGTGAAACATTGTTTAACATGGAACTTTGACAAGTTGTCTCCATGCTGTTGGATCTCAAATACAGTGATGTGACGTATTTGAGGCTGGGTTTGCATCTCTGGTTAAATGTCTGCCTCTGTTCTGTGAAGCACATTCTGTTGTCTTACCAGTGATATGTACACAGTATATAGTGATATGTACACAGTATATAGTGATGTCTTACCAGTGATATGTACACAGTATATAGTGATATGTACACAGTATATAGTGATATGTACACAGTATATAGTGATATGTACACAGTATATAGTGATGTCTTACCAGTGATATGTACACAGTATATAGTGATATGTACACAGTATATAGTGATGTCTTACCAGTGATATGTACACAGTATATAGTGATATGTACACAGTATATAGTGATATGTACACAGTATATAGTGATATGTACACAGTATATAGTGATGTCTTACCAGTGATATGTACACAGTATATAGTGATATGTACACAGTATATAGTGATGTCTTACCAGTTATATGTACACAGTATATAGTGATATGTACACAGTATATAGTGATATGTACACAGTATATAGTGATGTCTTACCAGTGATATGTACACAGTATATAGTGATATGTACACAGTATATAGTGATATGTACACAGTATATAGTGATGTCTTACCAGTTATATGTACACAGTATATAGTGATATGTACACAGTATATAGTGATATGTACACAGTATATAGTGATGTCTTACCAGTGATATGTACACAGTATATAGTGATGTCTTACCAGTGATATGTACACAGTATATAGTGATGTCTTACCAGTGATATGTACACAGTATATAGTGATGTCTTACCAGTGATATGTACACAGTATATAGTGATGTCTTACCAGTGATATGTACACAGTATATAGTGATGTCTTACCAGTGATATGTACACAGTATATAGTGATGGAAATGTCAGTAGTTTTCAGTCACAAATGATGTATTTCTCTAATATGATATTTCTGTCCAATTTGTATTTATTTACGCTCCCACCCCCACAAACAAACACTTAAATGTTATATATATATATATATATATATATAATTAAATTATATTTTCTGCGCTGGGTAAGTTCCCTTATCTGGGGGCCCATGAAACCTATTATATCATTCTGAAAATACATGATTGTCAATGGCTGCAGCATCATGCATTATTAGCCTGTGTGTTCAAGATTCAAGATTATTGTCATGTGCGCAGTTAAACAGTTTGCCGTACAATGAAAATCTTACTTTGCTAGTCCGCCCTTCACACAAAATCACACAATACTTAACAAAAACAAATTACAATTTAAATACAAGAGAGTGCTAAAAAGTAAGGCTGCACGATTCTTGCAAAATGTGAATCACGATTTTTTTCCCTAAGAATTGAGATCACGATTCTCTGACACGATTCTTATTTTTTCAATAAAAACATTTATTGCACTCTTTCTAAACTCATTCTGGGCCAGACCTGAGATATCTCGGGTTAACTCGCCAGCGGTTGGGCGCCAGACCCGAGATATCTCGGGTTTTGGTCGTTATTTCTTTTATTCAATATTTCCATTCATTAAAGGCACACGGACTCAGGGTTAACATGGGAATCATCCTGAGAATGCCAAAGTGCAATACCGGCCACATCCACCCAGGTGGCAGTATCGAGCACCCTTTGAAACATTATATCTTGGCCTGTGCGTCGATCAAAAGTCTCCGGTCGGAATTTTCTTTGTCGGGCAAGTGGAGCGGTTGTGCCGATTGGATTGAGAAGCGTGAAATGCTCCCAATGCATGATGTGTGGCGGATTATGTTGGCGACACGATCGACACCAATACTGGGACTCGCGATCAGATAATTGGAATATTCTTTTTGGGGTACATCCTGGTGAAGGTAAGGGCTATATGGTATCAATCCTGCTGTGATCCAACCATGACTTCACTTCGATCACAACATGTGTGTAACGTTACTCCACAACGTGTGCCGTTGGTGACGATCAAAGCATCAAAAACGACCCCCCCCCCCCCCACCCTTTTTTCATGGATTCATGATGAAACATAATACCGATAATATAGATTTGATTTCGAAATAGTAGCGAGAAACGGCAAAGTTTTTAGTGAAATGCACGTATTGCTGCATAGCGTCGTTTTCTGGGATTAGACAGGATTACTCTAAAACTATACTCATATTCACCACGGTATAAAACGGGAATGTATGGATGAAAAAAATATTTCTTTAACACATATTCAACGATAGATAGTCGATGTCAAATGGGCCATAGTATTGTATCCATAGCTATAATATAGAATATAGTTATAGCCCTGCAAACATTGCCACTTATTCCTATCTCTTAGAGCTTGGCGTGGTAAGTACAAACAATGCTCAACTGTGTGGCGTCCATTGAGTTAAACAGACAACATATCAAAGTGCTTGACTTAAACTTAAACATAACATATATGAAAGTGCTTGACTGAAACAAAAGTCTCTTGTAACATACAAAATAACTCAAGTGAGAATAGTCATCATTTAAATCGCATAGGTCTATGAATCGAGATCGCAAATTTTTTCCGATTAATCGTACTAAAAAGGGACACACGTGTGTGTAGACGTGCAGTAGATCCATGACTAAGAGGTGTGTTTGTGTGTGTGTGGTGTGTGTAGATGTGGGGTACTACTAACAGGGGTGTGTGTGTGGTGTGTGTAGATGTGGGGTACCCTCTGTCCGGGCCGGCTGGGGTGCAGGAGAAGCTCTTCAGTGAGGAGCTGCTGCACAGCGTGGTGAGGAGCATCCAGAGGAACGACGTCTCCAGGCCCATGGGACAGCTGCTCCACCTGCTGGCACAGCTGCTGGGGGTCAAGAGGCAGAGGTCAGAGTTCACACCGCCATGGTCACATCATGTCAATGCCAAGATTATAGTTCGCTCAATGGTACGGCTGGGCAATATATGGAAGAAAAAGAGACAAAAAAAGCTATATGCATTTCGCCAAAAGAATGGAGATTGTTTTTAAAATACATATAATAAATGAGAGGAAGTGAGATTGAGAAGAGTCTGCTAGACATGCTTCACTCACACACAGACGGTACAAGTCCAGATGTTAGAAGGAAATTAATCTTTACTGGGAACTCCAATAGGAGCCGGTAAAGATATCCCTACAGTATACCATTAAGAGGGGTATATCCCTACAGTATAACCTTAACACTTTGAGTGCCAGCGACGCGTTTTGTCGTTAGTTCATGCCGCTAGTTGAGTGCCGGCAACGCTATATAGCGTTTGTTTGTCGTATTTTTTTTTATTGGTGATTTGAATTTATATTTCATCAATCGAGCCTCACGCTAGTGTTGCAGAGTCTCTCTAAGCTCAATTAGGAAGATACCGCCCCCTATCGTCTCTCCCTGTGTAACTGCACCCCATTAGTTTAGACTGATGAAGGGGGGGGGGGGGGGGGGGGCAGTTTCCTCATATTACTTTTCCGTCAAGCCAACTGAAGAGACCCAAGTTGATCGCCGGCCCTCAGAACAGCGTGGATTATGTATTTCCAGCACCCAACGCTGAATCAATAAACGCGATCGATATTTGGAATGGCGATCAGGAATTGGAATAATCTTTTTGGATAACATCTGATCTGAGGTAAGGAATCTATTTTACCAGTCTTGGGGTAATCAGAGCTTTTTTCACAGATATATCAACGTGTCCCATATGTGTGTGTGTGTGCTCGCTGATCAGGAAATGAGAGAATATACTTTTCGATAATCTAGCGTTGATTTGAAAACGATTCATAAATAGGCCGAAAAATTACAAAGTTTGTGTATGCCAGAATGTTCCAGTAAATGCCGTTTATCACGGAATCTATATATTTTCCTGAAAAACGAGGGCTTTTTAAAATGCTATAAAATGGAAATGAACAGACTAAAAAAAAATAAAAATAAAAAATCCGTTTCGACTGTTGACTGCAAACAAGTCATTGATAAGCGACGGGCAGATTAGACACATAGCCATAATTTAAGACAGAGATTATGCGTTCACAGCGCTATCATTGAAGTGGGTGCTGGCATTTAACCATGTTTTACCATGTTCACCAGTGGTACTCAAAGTGTTAAGAGGGGTATATCCCTACAGTATAACCTTAACACTCTCTGTCCTCTAACCTCTCTGTCCTCTAACATCTCTGTCCTCTAACCTCTCTGTTCTCTAACCTCTCTGTCCTCTAACATCTCTGTTCTCTAACCTCTCTGTTCTCTAACCTCTCTGTCCTCTAACCTCTCTGTCCTCTAACCTCTCTGTTCTCTAACCTCTCTGTTCTCTAACCTCTCTGTCCTCTAACCTCTCTGTCCTCTAACCTCTCTGACCTCTAACCTCTCTGTCCTCTAACCTCTCTGTTCTCTAACCTCTCTGTTCTCTAACCTCTCTGTTCTCTAACCTCTCTGTTCTCTAACCTCTCTGTTCTCTAACCTCTCTGTTCTCTAACCTCTCTGTTCTCTAACCTCTCTGTCCTCTAACCTCTCTGTCCTCTAACCTCTCTGTCCTCTAACCTCTCTGTCCTCTAACCTCTCTGTCCTCTAACCTCTCTGTTCTCTAACCTCTCTGTCCTCTAACCTCTCTGTTCTCTAACCTCTCTGTCCTCTAACCTCTGTCCTCTAACCTCTCTGTCCTCTAACCTCTCTGACCTCTAACCTCTCTGTCCTCTAACCTCTCTGTCCTCTAACCTCTCTGACCTCTAACCTCTCTGACCTCTAACCTCTCTGTTCTCTAACCTCTCTGACCTCTAACCTCTCTGACCTCTAACCTCTCTGTTCTCTAACCTCTCTGTCCTCTAACCTCTCTGTTCTCTAACCTCTCTGTTCTCTAACCTCTCTGTTCTCTAACCTCTCTGTTCTCTAACCTCTGACCTCTAACCTCTCTGTCCTCTAACCTATCTGTTCTCTAACCTCTCTGTCCTCTAACCTCTCTGTTCTCTAACCTCTCTGACCTCTAACCTCTCTGTTCTCTAACCTCTCTGTTCTCTAACCTCTCTGTTCTCTAACCTCTCTGTCCTCTAACCTCTCTGACCTCTAACCTCTCTGTTCTCTTGAGTGTTAACCTCTCTGTTCTCTCCTCTCAGGAGTTTGTACAGGGACATCCTCTTCCTCTCCTTGGTGGCTTTGGGGAAGGATAACATCGACATCGGTTGGTTATATTCTTTACGTTGTGCAAGTTACCCGTCATATTGTCGTCAAATCGGTAAACGTTGTTGTTGTTGTTGTTGTGTTTATACATCACTGTTTTCTCCCTCAGATGCTTTTGATCGTGAGTACAAGATGGCCTACGACCGCCTCGCCCCCCACCTGGTCAAGCTGACCCATAATTGTGACCGTCCTCCCAGCACCGGCGTGATGGAGTGCCGCAAGACGTTCGGAGAGCCCTTCCTCTAGCGGTCGAGACGTGGCCTCCATCTCAGCCACACGGACCGCCTGGTCTCTCGAAGACAAGCTCAGGAAGGCCTACAACTGTTGGGTGCAATACTGCGATGGTTCTGTCAACGCCGTAACTTATCAGACCGTTAACAGCTCTGATGGACTAAGGATAGTGTTAATGTAGCTTAAGAAAAAGGGAGTTTTTCAAATTGACCATCTCACCACTTGGATGTTGGCATGTCACTTTGATCAGTGCCCATAAAACAACATTTATTTTTTCTTTTCCTTTTGGGCAAGGCACATTTAGAAATTGTCTATATATATATATATATATATATATATATATATATATATATATATATATATATATATATATATATATATATATATATATATATATATATAGTACAAATTGTTACAGTATACGCAAGGCTAATGTATTGTATATACACACTAGTAGGGATGTTTCTAATGCAGCATTTATTTTGTATAGTCATTTATGAAAATTAATATTAGAAATATTTTACTTAACTTGAATTGTATTTATACAACATTATTTATCCTAGTTAGTTAGTTTCTTGGATGTATTAATGTCAGGAGTGTCCATCTTTCTTCCCCTCTGGATGTCCTTTGTAGACACGATATTGACATTAATGTCATTAATCAGTTGAGACGTTCGTAGAATCGTTTAAACATTTCAAACCACCTATAAAGCCTTTTGGGCTGCCTATGATATCAAAATACAAAATGCATACTATGTGCCCAAGCTGAACTTTAAACTTGAGTTTTAAATGTTTTATTTTTATTTTTTTATCTTTTATGTTTACAATACGGTTTTGTTAATGTAATATCAAGATTGTAAATGATAATGCACATTTAAAAATGTTAAATGTCACAGTCACCAGGGGAACAAGAGTATTGTAGCAGATATCAGTATTACTGTTAGTCGACTTATGTCTCTTTATATGAAGTACGTGGAGACGTTTGAGATGTTAGGGAGGGAGGAGCGTGTAGCCTATCACCATACAGTAGGTCGCCGACATCTTGACTTCCAATCCAGAGGGTTATAGAGAGAACTGTTGACAGACACCATCGAAGGAGCCATTTTGTAATCTCTCGTAAATGCTCAAGCAGGATCATATTTGAACATGAGAAATCCACCCTAAAACAGCATTTACATAGACATAGACCAACTGTCTCTCCAAACCGGAATCCAGTGCATCGACGCTTTCATTTTCAATGTCATCAAATGACACTTCTTGGAGTTGGTCCATGAATTGTTGACCAACTTTGTGGTCTCACAACATTTTAGTTTTTGTTTAAGCTAATTACATCCAAACACGTTTTCATTTAAACGTAGGACGTTCGGCTCCGAATCAGAAAATGTGCCCCTATCCTAGTAAAGTCATGGGTACCGTCATACCGTCCTACTGTCCTACTCATCCTGGGAGTTGCTCCACGATTCACCGTTTATGGAGCAGCTCCGTGATGTGACCCTTGATGACATCATCTTGTTTCTCTGGTATTTACTCATTATTCACAAAGTGAAACTGAGCTGCACAGTGTTATAGAAACAACGCGTGAATTCTATTTTAGGGTGGATCGTCTGTTCATGCCATTGGAGCCGCGGAGTGACTGACCACACGGGCCTCGTTGAGATGGGTGTTGCCCCCCCCCCCCCCGGCAGACAGCACTCCAATCAGCCCAGGGGTGGAGTGTGAAAGTCATAGAATCATAGAATAATGATATTCACACTGATTACAATTGGCAAGCCCCTCTCAGGGATGATTGGATTGATTCCATATAAGGCACTGCACTCCCCACCGGTCCATAAATCAGTCACTATGGCCTCACCCTGGTGTCTCGGTCATTTAGATGCCGTACAGTATATACCTGTTACATCTTCTGTTACTGTTACACCTTTTTTATGTGTTCTATTTAATTCAGTGTGAAAACCAAAAAAGGCACATCATCCAAAAAATGGTATGAACTCATTTAGCTTGAATCAGAAAGAGAGAGGAACACATGTATGTTGCCTGAGGTAGGCCTATATGAATCAGAAACAGAGGGGAATCTGTTGCCTGAGGTACAGTGGGCCTAGAGATGAATTAAAAACGGGGGAATATGTTTCCTGCGGTAGGTCTGGATGATTCTGAAGTAGGTCTGGATGATTCTGAAGTAGGTCTGGATGTATTAGAAAAAGGGATCTGTTGCCCCGAGTTACAGTAGGCCTAGATGGAGGACGACTGTTGCATCAAGGACTGTATATTTGGTTCCAGGGTTAGCAGTTAGGAAAGTGAAAATCAACACCTGACTTCTAGCTACTGTACAGGAAGCCTGATTACTTTTACCAATGGATTTCCAGTTCCGCGTTCGCGTTCTGCGATCTGATTGGCCACTGACGTTTCTGGTTGGCGCCAATCGTGCGACGGCTGTTTCTATCACCGGTTAAGCTTAGGCACTCTTTCGAAGTTGGTTAAGGTTAGAGTTTGTCTTAGAGCATGGCGATAGAACACCAGCCCTGATTCCAAACTCTAACCTTAACCAACTTTCGAAAGAGTCGCCTAAGCTTAACCAGTGATAAACTAGGCGTTAGGTAGTTTGCAGGCTGTTAGAGGCGGAAATGGGCGCGCCACGCGATTGGGCGCACATGTCACATGACCTGAAACATCAGTGGCCAATCAGATCGCACCAGAAACGTCAGTGGCCAATCAGATCGCAGAATGCGAACGCGGAACTGGAAATCCGTTGGTAAAAAACTAGACGCGTACAGGAAGCGCACACAGTCCAGTCAGAACGAAGGTCAAGGGTCCTGGCAGCTCTAGACAAGATGTTGAGTTGCATTTCATGGCTGGTTTTAGGCTATTCCTTAGAGGTCAAGTTGTTGATGGAGCCTCAGTCATTTAAAGGTGTTCAGTGTGACCCGGGTCCAGTATTGGGCTCACATCAGGTCACTAGGAGTGGCTAACCTGGTCAGCACGTCGTTCAAACCCTTGTGGACCGGAGCATTCCCATTCTAGTAGACTGCCCCTCCCATCAGGCACGAAATGCATCATGTAATGTAAGTTGTCCCTAATGAGTCTTTGTGTTAGTCATGATTACCATCGATATTGATCTGCAAGGGATCTTGTAAAGGGGAATACCACCTATTTTAAGAATGCATGTATGTTTTCCCTTGTGCCCCGAGACAGTTCCGTCAGTGTTTGTGAACCGCTCTCTGATTTCTAGCTTTAGAAGAGAGCGGTGCTCGTTCACATACTGACTGAACTGTCCCGGGGGACAAGGAGAACACAAGTGAATTCTTAAAAATAGGTGGCATTGCCCTTTAACCCAAAACAATGAACCCTTTACGGTTCAAGAGGCACCGAAAGCCTTGCCTTTAGGATAACTTCATGTAGCTCTCCTTTTGACCAAAGCGCTGTTGGTAGGTACATGTTCAATAACGTGATATCCTCATTCAAAAGCTTTACATATATACAGTAGTGACTACATGATTGTTTTAGATATACAATCGACATTCTTGTTTCTACTTGCGTTGCTGGTACAGAGTGTAAAAGCAGTCTCTGGGTGTAAACAGCAGCACAAGTGAATGTTGAGTGGTACATTATATACATGCAGTTTTAACCCTTTCACTGCCACATGACAGGTTAACCCTTCACTATCACACAACCGACGGTCGCCGTGTGAAAGGGTTGGCAGTGAAAGGGTTAACCCTCTGTGTATTGACGCAGTGAAAGGGTTAACCGTTTGGTAGTGCAGCAGTGAAAGGGTTAAACATGAGGACCTTGGTAGTTAACGCACCCATGATGTGACACCGTGCACATTTTGTCCTGGCCTATCATATGAATGGTACAAACTCCAGCCTTGGTACTGAATTGCCTTGAATATTTTACGGTGGGAGAGTCGGTCTTAGTCTACGAGATGTATATTGTTGCTTTGTTTTCGCTAACAAAGAGAGGATTCGTACTTGTAGATACGTACTCGGAAGCTGTGCCCCAAAAACCCAAGACGTAGCAGGGAAACCACACTTCTCTTGGCAGGGGAAATACTTGGTATGACCTTGAAAGGTATCATACAGTCAACATAGACGTGAGGTGATCGCTAGTCACTGATATTTTTACAAGATCGCTCAGTAGTGCCAGTATGATCCTATATGTTGATGCTATTTCAGAGCTGACGTACACAGTTACAAATGACCTATCTCATGCTCCACCCTCTTTTCTTGATCCTCCAATCACAACTGTTGCTACTTAGGGAAGTGTTTGGAGGATCAAGAAAATAGGGTGGGGCTTGAGATAGGCCAATAGCGGAGGGGGTCGAGGAAAAGAACTGAGGCGGAAGAGACAGGGAACGTTTTTACAAAATGATACTTTCACTGAAATGTTTCATACCTTGCCGACTCCTACAATCTGTCAAACATGTGTCACATTGGAAGTAATACTTTGGAGAACTTGATAATACCTTTGACTGTGTGATGATACCTTTAAAATGTTGTGATGATAGTTTGCTGTTCCACCATCCTTGTGTTTGTGTACAGTGTTCTTTTGAAGAGGTCAGAGGTGAGACCCGGTCAGACTCACTTGTGCAATCACTGATATCATGGTTGGAGGAGGACCTATTCTGTAAAGTGTCCAATGAATGCCAGCCACACCAGTGATTGACAGTTGAAGTAACCAAGCCTAGGGAAAAAAAAGTTATTACAATTATTCAGCAAGTGGTACTTAAAAAAAGGATTGTTTTTACCTTGAAAAGTCTATTGGCTGAGCATTGTTATCCTATTGTTTAAAATTAAAAGAATTAAAACAGACCCAGTGGGTCCAAAAGAAGATGACACATCAGCCATGATGTCAGCAGCTTGCAATAGCTGTCTTATCCATCTGTGCATATCTGTTGTGTAAAGGAAATTGTACAAAATCAATGATATCATTGTATCTAGGTTCATGTATATTTTAATCTGCCCTTTCTAGAGATAAACAGTTTTGTAATATCTTATTTACACATCTGTACAAAGAGTCTTTGGACCTGGTGAAGATACTGTATATTGACCAGACAGTCTGAGCCAATAAATAAATTGTAAATAAATTCACTTATACTGTGAAAGAGTCTGCTTTGTCATTGTGATTATTGCTTGGACTCAGTGCGTCCAGACTGTGATTGTTGTATCTGTAGATGAGAACTATTTTATTCCACTGCACTATTTTACTGTATTCTATGCTAACTTATATCTATTTTATTGCACTGCTATTATTCTGTCATTTTATACTCATTTTGTCTTTATGCACTTAATGCATTGCTTTTATTAGTCTATGCCTCATTTTATGCCTGTTTATTTTGTGTCTACATCACTGATGTGAATCACCCTGGGCTGCAATTCTTGTATGAAAGGTTCTATATAAATATTATTATTATTATTATAATAAAACAAAACTGTTTATAAACCTAACCCTTACCTAGGCTTAACCTCAGTGGAGCCCTCAAGTCCTACCCTAACATAAAATAGATTAATCCATTATCATTGATTTTTGAAGATATAGTGATTTCTCACTGTTCAGCTTGGCGGTTTATTGACAACCAACTATGACTGGCAATATCACTCACTCTCACTTAATTCAGTCACACACTATGTTAACCACTCTGCCCTAGTGGCGGCTCACAGGTAATGCACTTTGTGTCAGACCAGTTAGCTTCACATCTATGACTAGTGTGTCGGTCTGGTGTTTTGTTTTTCAGAGTAATATTGTAATTGATTTGTTAAAAAAATAATTTAATTGCAGCATGACATTTTAGTAGTTTGACATATTGATAGCTTGTCTTATCAATAATACATTTTTTTGCATCCACTTCATCTCAACAAGTGCATTTCACAAGTAACATCTGACAGGACACTGACACACGTCGTACAATAATTGTAACATGTTTTTCATCTCACAGCTAAACATTATATGGATACATCTTAACTGACATACAAAACCAAGCTGCTGTATTTCACCACTTTACCAGAAACACCGTTTCACACTAAAAACAATCACTGCTCTTCTTAACCCTTTCACTGCCACAGGACAGCCGGTTAACCCTTTCACTGTGACAATACAGAAGGTTAGCCCTTTACTATCACACAACCGACGGCGATGCTCCATCATTAGCATCATTAGCTCCGCATTTGCGGAGCTAATGATGCTAATGATGGAGCATCGCCGTCGGTTGTGTGATAGTAAAGGGCTAACCTTCTGTCGTGTGGCAGTGAAAGGGTTAAAAGGACAATACTGGTGTGTGGGTCCCTAATCCATTCTTGCCTGATACAACATCTCACATGTCACATCTCACATTGTTTTTCATAATCTTCTACCGTTACAGATTGGTAGCCATTGTTTGCCCGTTCACAAAAACAGAACTATCCCTTTAAACACCACATAAACACATGGATAAGGACGTTTTTTGACTAAAACCCCATCTTATGTGTTTTACGTACAACATTTTCCCAATGTAGACGCTGCATTGAGACACTATAGATACAAATAGAGCAACTTCTCCGAAGAATAATTGCACCTCAGAGCTTAGAGGAGAAGCTGGATGTGGTGATTTTCATGGGTTTCCTTTTCAGATACACAGGAAGGCCATGGCAGTGGTTTCTGCCACCAAATATTTCAGTGATGGTAAAAGATGAATAATAACGTGACTCGGGACCCACACATCAAAAACACACTGGTGTCGTCCTTCAACGTTGAACACGGACAAACACTAGTTTGGTCGAATACAGACTGAGTTTAGGATATGGGTCAGGAAAATAGATCAAATATCAAATCCAGGATGCATCGGACCGCTGTGCCCCATGCCTGTCGATCGCACAGTAAGACCGTACCTTCAGTCCTGAAATGGAATTTAATCTTCTCACCCGGTTACAGTTACCATGGCATAATTATGCTCACATTAACCCTTTCACTACCACACTGCCGAATGTTAACCTTTCACTAACAACCCTACAGAGGGTTAACCGTCTGTAGTGTGCCTTCTGTAGTGTGGTACACTTAACCCCTAACTGCTCCCAATGAGCAGGTTGGCACCTTGCATGGTTGCCTCCGCCGTCGGTGTGTGTATGGGTAAAATGTGAGGACCAAATTGTAAAACGCTTTGGATAAAAACGCTATATAAAATGCACCATATATGGTAGTGCAACTTAACCTGTAGTGTGGTAGTGAAAGGTTAACCTGTAGTGTGGTAGTGAAAGGGTTAACCGTCTGTAGTGTGGTAGTGAAAGGGTTAACCGTCTGTAGTGTGGTAGTAAAAGGGTTAACCGGCTGTAGTGTGGTAGTGAAAGGGTTAACCGGCTGTAGTGTGGTAGTGAAAGGGTTAACCGGCTGTAATGTGGTAGTGAAAGGGTTAACCGTCTGTAGTGTGGTAGTGAAAGGGTTAACCGTCTGTAGTGTGGTAGTAAAAGGGTTAACCGGCTGTAGTGTGGTAGTGAAAGGGTTAACCGGCTGTAGTGTGGTAGTGAAAGGGTTAACCGGCTGTAATGTGGTAGTGAAAGGGTTAACCGTCTGTAGTGTGGTAGTGAAAGGGTTAACCGTCTGTAGTGTGGCAGTGAAAGGGTTAACAACATCGCCGCCCCTCAGCACTCTGACATCGGTCCTCCGGTTCACAAACACATCAATGTCGGACACACAGATGAGTCGCAGTGACGCTCCACGCTTTTCACGCGGCCCCCGGTGCTCGGATGGACACGTGACAGGTGAGGACGCGGGGCTCAGATGGACACGTGACAGGTGAGGACGCGGGGCTCAGATGGACACGGGACAGGTGAGGACGCGGGGCTCAGATGGACACGGGACAGGTGAGGACGCGGGGCTCAGATGGACACGGGACAGGTGAGGACGCGGGGCTCAGATGGACACGGGACAGGTGAGGACGCGGGGCTCAGATGGACACGGGACAGGTGATGACGCGGTCCTCCAGGAGGACGCTGAGGACCAGGAAGACGAAGTACATGACGAACATGGTGAAGCCCAGCATCTTGCTCATCTTCCAGCGGCAGGCGGTGATGGAGATGGTGACGAAGAGGAGCATGAGGAAGAGCAGCACGATGGCGCAGAACAGGCCGTTGGATTTGACCGCGATGGGCTCGCCAGAGTGGGACAGCGAGTACATGAGCCACGGGACCGGCAGGCTGAGGAGACACAAGACCAGGGACAAACAGGACGGGTTTATCAAGTCCAGAACACAATACTAATCAAATAGTTGTACCTAGTTGTACCTAGCTGTACCTAGCTGTACCTAACTATCTAGCTGTACCTAGTTGTACCTAACTACCTAGTTGTACCTAGTTGTACCCAGTTGTACCTTGTTGTACCTAGCTGTATCTAGTTGTACCTAACTATCTAACTGTATCTAGCTGTACCTTGTTGTACCTAGTTGTACCTAACTGTATCTAACTGTATCTAGCTGTACCTAGTTGTACCTTGTTGTACCTAGTTGTACCTAACTGTACCTACAGTAGTTGTACCTAACTGTACCTAGTTGTACCTAGCTGTACCTAGTTGTACCTAGTTGTACCTAGCTGTGTAGTTGTACCTAACTACCTACAGTAGTTGTACCTAACTGTACCTAGTTGTACCTAACTGTACCTAGTTGTACCTAACTGTACCTAGTTGTACCTAACTGTACCTAGTTGTACCTAACTGTACCTAGTTGTACCTAACTGTACCTACAGTAGTTGTACCTAACTACCTAGTTGTACCTGACTGTACCTAGTTGTACCTAGTTGTACCTAACTGTACCTAGCTGTAACTAACTGTACCTAGTTATACCTAACTGTACCTAACTGTACCTAGTTATACCTAACTGTACCTAACTGTACCTAGTTATACCTAACTGTAACTAACTGTACCTAGTTGTACCTAGTTGTACCTAACTGTACCTAGCTATAACTAACTGTACCTAGTTATACCTAACTGTACCTAACTGTACCTAGTTGTACCTAACTGTACCAAGGGGTATGTAATTTGTGTATCCTCCTCTCTCATGATCACAGTGTGTACTCACCCCATAGTGATGTCAAAGATGTTACTGCCCACAGAGCTGGACACAGCCATGTCGCCCAAGCCTTTCCTGGCAACAATCACACTGGTGATGAGGTCAGGGATGGATGTTCCCGCTGCCAGGATGGTCAGGCCCATTATCTCCTCAGTGATGCCCACCGTCTCTCCCACCTGTGCACGGTGAAGATAGGCAACTGTTTAACCATTGCCATGTTGGTATTTTAAAGTGAGCCCTATTTTGTGCCTTGAAGGTGGTATAGTAATCAATAATTTGCAATCCACAATCATACAATGTACACTGCGATTGTAGAAATAGAATGGTTGTAGAATACACTTTTAACACACAAGATCAGATTCTACTTCGCTCTAAGCCTATAACGAGTTTCACAAAAGATGTCAAATCCTCCTGTGAACATGATGTGAGGACCGTGGTGATGATGGTTAGAGAAGCTACGTTCAACTGCCTGGGCAAATCTAGGAAGATGAATGAGTCATTTTATCCCCTACCTCAAATGTGGACATGGTAGTCACGGGGCCCTGTGTATTTACTTTCTGTGGGGCAGTGAAGTGTGTTTTTCCACATCTTCCCTCCTTCAGTGATCACATCTGCAGCGTCTGCTCTGACGAGTGTCAATTTGGGACTGGTTGACTGGTGGGACTGGTTATTCTAGTTAAGTATTGTGTGACTGTGTCATCTGTGTGATTTTGTGTGAAGGGCGGACTAGCAAAATACGTTTTTTAATTGTAAGGCGAACTGTCTGTTTAACTGTGCACATGACAATAAATCAAATCTTGAATCTTGATGGCAGCCAGTGAGGACTGAGGACACAATCTCCGTGTGGACTCTCATGTTCCTAGACAACTTGCTTGGTTAAAGGAAGTTGTGTGTTATTTTCAACCAACAGTTAGTGTCTGTGAGACTGTGGGTATAAACATGCCACTGGCCGACTACTTCAATCAGAATTCTCCTCGCCATCTGTGACACTATTATGCAATGGCACCATCGCTGCATCCTGGGCTTAGTGCTTAATTGTGATTGGTTTAAAGGACCTCTCTCTGGCACAGCGCTAACATAGAGTAACGTAGTGTGGAGAGAGGTCTGGCTATGTGAGACTAACCAACAGTAGACCCTACTGCTCCACCATACCTATTGATTCTGACCAAAATCTTGTCAGCGAGCAAGTTGAGTTTTTCTGGGTACTCAAGTTAGCTGCAGTTCTCCTTCAGAAGCAATTGAATCCAACAAGGCAAACGTGCAACAGACAAAGAATGTCATAGATAAAGGACATGCAGTATAATGCTGTTTTTGAGGACATTTCTTGACTGTGGATTGAATGGCAGTCAGAGGAGCTGCAGTTTAGCATTTAGTGCAAATCTGGATTTAGCGGACACTTTTATCCAACGTGACTTCGTCAAATAATATTGAGCTTGAGTGTTACAGTCTGAGTGCATAGTAGTATAGACATATTAGCAAGATAGGTAGTAGTAGAATAGTAGCATAGTATTAGGGTACATAATAATAAAAATGTTAGAGGGTTAACCTCTTAAGCCCTAGCCATATTTTCTGAAAATTAGCCTTCTACAAGGTCCATGCATGTTCTTGGTATCTAGGGACATCTATTGATCTCAGGGAATGTATTCCCAGTGATCAAAATAGTGTCTGTTACTAGGCTTGAGTAAATTATACATTTTCTTTTTTCATCTTTGATGCTAACATTGACCAGACGTGAAAATGTCAGCACCTTCTTGAGATCATGTCTGTGTACAAAAATTCTAAGCAAATTAATAAAGGGCAGATGATTTACAGGAGGTTTTGTAGATACAGTACTGAATTTTGCCATCCGGACACATGCAATTTGAAATATGAATATAGAATATAGAATATAAGGCCTATACATGACCTTATTATGGCCAAGTCACACATCCATGGATCGGGCCAAATCTTCTCTTTCCAATGGCAGAGTTCAATCTGGATTTAGTACCACCAGGCACCCCTGACAGGGCAGCAAAATGAATGAAATCTACTGTAAGTACAGTCACTTTTTTTTATCTACTTTTTCTCCCCATTTTTCTATTTTTCTATTCTACCTCCCCTGTCTCGAACATTGTTAGGCCATGCCTCCCACAAGCCGGCTGCAATGTGGACGAAGCCTTGCATCACGCGTCCCCTCCGGTACTCGAGGAGGCAGCCGTCGCATCTTTTCACCTGAACAGCACGATCTCTCAGCGGCGAGGGTCTGCGTGGGAGGGACACGCCGCCCTCGTCGCTTCCTGATTCTACTGCGCAGGCGCACCAACCGACCTGTAGGAGTCGCTGTCCACAACGTCCGATCCCCACCCACCAGCTTCCCACCCCCTAATACTGCCAATTGTATTAGTATGAACGACCAGCCAAGCTGGTAGCAACGCCGAGAGCTGGGCTCGAACCCAGCATCTCCTGCGTTGATGGCGAGCGCCTGGCCCACTGTGCCACCTAGCCGCGTACAGTTACTTTTTTATAATGTCAATTGCTCCGCCATTTTTCATCAGATTGCAACACGTTTTTTTGCTAGACGTTCACAGAAAGGTAGAGAAACTACCTGTTCTAAACTGTTCTATTTCATGGCAATAACGTTCATGTTTGTTCCACCCGTGAGATATGATCCCGAAAAAAAATAGGGGGGAAAAGCTTCAAGGTGGAAGTCAGATGATTGACAGGGGCTGGAGTAAACTGGGAAGTGTAGTTTTAGGAAATCCGAAATCCCATCGAAAGTGCTGGGTCTCTTCCCTCAAAAGACTACACTAAAGTTAGGTTGCGCCAGGTCCTTGCCAAAAAATGGTTGTTTGAAAATAATCTTGATTATACTTTGTAAGGGTTAAAAAGAAATGTGCGACCAACCTGATGTGCCCACCACACCATTAGATAAGAGAAGACTCCAATCCACAGTATGGACCCAATAAATGTCATAGCAAAGTACTTCTTGGAGTCCTAGAAAGAAAAAGGGACAGTAATAATCAACCATTGGATATTTGATTTAGAACAAATTACCTTAAAGCTACAATAGGTACGATTCTTTTGTTCGAATTCTGCACCAAAACAAATCTTAAGGTGGACACACTGACTTAGTCTACTGTGAGTGAGTTTTATTGACCAGTGCAGAGATATTCCACTCTAAGGCCCTGACTACACACGGATTATGGATCTTTTTCAAAACTGATATTTTCAGGCTCTATTTAAAAAAATCCTTGTCCACACGGCAGGGTTTTTAAAAATACCTCCGTCCAGATGTAAACGCAGAAATACATTGCTCCAACAAGCATGCCGGGCCAGTAGGTGGCAATAAGCGATATCTCAAATACCATAGAACAACAGTCTGAGCATGCGTAGTGAGCTGATTTTCATTGGGGGCAGCAACTGAAAAGTTAAATAATGTAGTGACAGAAAATCCAAATAAGAGACAACGGACCCAGTACTTTGTTGGCGGTGTGAAACTATGCAGACAAACATTAAATATCTTTGGAACCATTTGTGTTAAATTGTATCTGAATCAGGACATTATCTTCTCTGTCAAAAAGTGTATATCTCCGTCGCATTAACACTTTGATTGCCACGCAGTATGCCCATCCTTATGCCCAGTCTGCCAGCGCTGTAACCCTATGGAGATCTTTACCTTCTTTGCAGGGCTATAACTTTTTAAATATTATAGCTATATCGACATTACTATGGCCCATTCAACATCGGGTATCTATCGTTCCGGATGTGGGAACGTTATATTTTTTCATTAATACATTGTTGTGTTAACTCTTTCAGTGCCACTCACGAGATTTCTCGTGTTTTTTTATAGGTGGTTGCTAGCCACTCACGAGATTTCTCGGATTTTTTTTTTTTTTTTTGCGATCTGAAAAATTATTGCATCACCCGAGCCTACCCGAGTATTGCCGAGCTGCGCCGGTGATCACTGTGGAAAAAAGCGCCCCCTGTCGTCTCCCAGATGACATAAGTGATTTTGGAATGGACTCAATGAAAATGAATGGGGAAAAAAATCCGGTACTCCACATTTTCCAGTTCACTGATCCAGCCGGGGTTACTAGAGTTCATTCTGGAGCCTCAGATCCCCGCGGATCATGGAGATCCACTGTGTCGCGTTGGATCCATACACGTATCGATTTTTTCGAATGGTGATCAGGAATTGGAATATACCAGTTGGATACCATCTGATGTCAGGTAAGGACTCTATGTTATCAGTGGTAGGATAATCAGAGTAAGTTTGATGAAGTTATAAGCTGTTTTGTGAAATGTCTTCTTTCGGTCTCACTGTAAAAGTCCGAGAGGAAATCAACGAGGCGATTATCCGCGCGCGGCCGTAATGTGCGTGCGTGCACGTATAATATTGATCATCTAGCGTTTATTTGAAAACGATTCATAAAAAGGCCGACGAATATCAACGTTGTGGAATATTCCACTAAAAGACGATTTTCATAGAATGCTCCAGAATGAGCTGTTTTTTATATCAAAACGGGGGCTTTTCTAACTGCTCTGAAACGGCAACGACGCGATAAAAAAACAATCTACCTTCACAGCACTGACTGGAAAATAGTCTTTGATAATGCGATGGGCAGATTAGACACATAATTTAAAACATAGATTAGGCGATATTAACATTAACATTGGCGCGGATGGTGGCATTCAAGCGGTAAAACGGAAAACCAGGCGTGGCATTGAAAGAGTTAATCATGCATGAAGGAAAGGGGGGGGGGGTCGTTTATAATTCCTTGATCGTCAGTAACGGCTTTATTTAGTATGGGTTGATATGTTGAGCAGATGGATTGCCGTGAAATTAATAAACAATCGGGCTGAAAATAACGTCTATCTTGTTGCAAAATAATAATAATAATAATAATAATAATAATAATAATAATAATAATAATAATAATAATAATAATAATAATAATAATAATAATAATAATAATAATAATAATAATAATAATAATAATAATAACCTCATTAACACATTCCCTGCCACGCTTCTATCCATCAATGTAGGATCACTGCCACCAGTCTAAGCCTATGGAGATGTTCACCTTCTTTGCAGGGCTATAACATTTTAAATAGTATTGCTAAATTGACATTACTATGGCCCATTCAACATCGATTATCTATCGTTCAGGATGTAGGAACGTTATACTTTTTCATTCATAGATTCTTCCAAAAATACCTTCTAGAATATAAGTGTTTTTATCGTTTTCTGCAGTAATTCATAGAACGTGAGTTATAGGCATAAACGCATATATAGATTATCAACTGCCGTTTATTGCCGATACACGCTATATTAAAATGTTCAACTGTACATGATCGTATACGTTATGATTCATCATGCGCGGATGAAAGGGGGGGGGGGGGTCGTTTATAATTCCGTGATCAAGTTGGGTTTATTCGCAAAAGAAATTCGTCTGATAACGTCAGACGCCTTATCAATGTAATGTGGGCAGTCAGTAGCGATAATGAACCAACGGCCGCCATCTCACTGGACGCGGAAAAGGCGTTTGACAGCGTAGAATGGGAGTACTTATTTTCAACCCTGGAGGCGTTTGGTTTCGGTCGGACCTTTATAAAATGGGTGAAGTTGTTGTATAACCAACCGGAGGCAGCGGTGCAAACAAATGGGATAATCTCCTCATATTTCAAACTAGGCCGCGGGACACGCCAAGGGTCGCCCCTTTCTCCTTTGCTTTTCTGTTTAGCGCTTGAGCCCTTGGCAGCAGCTATACGTAAGGACCCAAGTTTCCCTGGAGTTACAGTGGGGGGCACGGCCCAAAAACATATGCTTTATGCAGATGACATTTTGCTTTTTGTTACAGACCCAGGCAATGCTGTACCCGCACTACTCAAGACAATAGATACGTTCTCAAGATTTTCAGGGTATAAGGTTAATTGGTCGAAGTCGGAGGCTCTTCCCCTAATGTCCTACTGCCCCAAATCACTATTTAAAGATGGCTCCTTTCAGTGGCCTGAAAAGGGTATTCGGTATCTAGGGATTATTTTCCCCAAGCAAGTAAACGACATTGTTAGTGTCAACTTTGACCCACTACTAGGCAAAATCTCAGCTGATGTGGAGAGATGGGCTCCCCTTTTCTTGTCACTGTGGGGCAAGGTTAATGTTCTTAAGATGAACTGCGTTCCCAGAGTAAACTACCTCCTCCAGTCACTGCCGATAGCAATACCTAGCAAGTATTTTAAACAATTTGATAGAATATGCAACACATTCCTGTGGAACGGTAAAAGACCCAGGATGCGTATTGGTAAACTACAACAGCCTGTGGACAGAGGTGGCCTGGGTCTCCCCAAATTATTACTATATCATTATGCTTACAGTTTCAGACATATGACACAGTGGGCCCTGCCCCCGGAGAGAGCGCCTCCATGGTACACAATGGAGCAGTCGGTATACACACGGCTGCCCCCACTGTCGTATATTACAGCTAAATTACCACCAACTGCCCGAACTCACCCTATTATCTCTCACTTACAGGCCGTATGGAAGAAGGTGTCTCGCATCTTCCATATCAACCCACATTTAAGCCTGTCAGCAGGCTTATGGGCCAACCCAAAATTGTGTATATGCAGATCCCCCTTTATGTGGAAGGAATGGATAGACAAAGGCATCCTCACCCTGGGGGACCTCTATGAAGATGATGCATTAAAATCTTTTGAAAAACTGATTCAACAATATCAGCTGGCCAACAATCAATTTTGGAGATATTTACAATTGAGGCATCTTCTCATAGGCACATTTGGCTCTCCACAGACCCTCCCCCAGGGTACAGACCTGCTGAATTTTTTTTTTGGCTATTTCTGGGTTGGGACATGAGGCCTCGGTCTACTATTCCATGTTTATCGACAGGGAGGGCAGTGGGATATCCTCTGCTCTCAAAATAGTCTGGGAAAAGGATCTAGGGGTCACATTTGAGCAAGAGGACTGGGATATAATCTTGGGGATCCCCAAACAGGTGTCCAGGGATATTAGAACAAGGCTAATACAATTCAAGATATTCCACCGCATTTATTGGACCCCCTCTAAAATGTATAGACTGGGCCTGAAAGAGAACCCAGATTGCTGGAAATGTCCGACAGGGGAGGGGGACCTAGTCCATGCACTCTGGTCATGTCCGAAAATCAGAGACTTCTGGAGTAACATACATGACTACATCACAGAGGTCACAGGGACGGAGTATGATTTCTGCTCTGGTTTATATATCCTGGGGGATCCCTGCAGTCTTAGCCATATCGCAAAGCCCCTAGCTGATTGGATACAGACTAGTATTATGATAGGCAAACAGATCATAATGAGAGGCTGGAAGGCACCAGAGGGCCCGTCATTCCGAGAGTGGAGTGGAGAACTGGGTAGGGTAGCTGCCTATGAGAAAATATCTTTTAGTTTAGGAGAGAAAGGAGACAAATATATTAGCAAATGGGGGAAATATTTGCAATTTCACTCACTATAAAAGGAGGGGGGGCACACTTGTCTAAGACAGCGACAACGATGCACATGAGTATATAATACCTGACAAATGCACCATGTGTATGTCGACAAGAATGGCTCTATGTTTTAATGTAGATTTATTTTTTCGTTTGGTGTTTTCTTTTTGTTTTGGTATGACTTCCCATTTTATTCTCGGCTTAGTCTAATTTATCTTTCTATTTTTTATTTTTTTTATGGTAGAATTTTTCGTTTGTTTAGGTTTACTTATTCTTATGTCTTTATTTTTTATCTTTATTTTTATTTTTTTATGTCTTCCCCGCCATATGGGGGTTATCAGTGTAACCTAGACGTTAGGGGTCTAGGTGTCTGTGTGGTCCTTCAGGACTGACCCATGCTGATGCAAAATATGTCATTCATGGTATTGTCCTGAAGTACTGTGTGCAAAAAGAAAAAATATGCAATAAAGTATAAGTCATAAAAAAAAATAGAAATCCGTGATCGTCAGTAAATGCTTTATGTAGTATGGGTGATATATTGATCAGAGCGGTTTGCAGTGAAAAGAATAAACAATCAAGCTGAAAGTAACGTTACTGTCCTCTTACCGTTCGCCGATGAGACTGGAGGAAAAAGATCCCACTTATTTGACGTCGATCTACTAGATCCATTTCCGGTTTGTATGGCGCAATAAACGCCCAAATCATATCGATTATTGAGTTATGGCAGCGATCCATATGCACGCCAGTGTGTGTCTATAGTCCCGCAACGATATGTGACTGCCGGACGGATTTCCCAGATGCACCGAGATCACCAGATCCACTTCCGGTTGTAACTCGCCCGATCATCCACCAGGCGGCGGTATTGAGGCGTTGCACTGTTGTGCAGAGTCCCACTGTATCAGCAGAGGCTGGGTGGCGGAATTATGAATGCCATGGTGAAAAAATGAAATATGATCTCAATAACGTCGTACAGCGTGGTCTGGGAGAATTAGCATGGCCAGCAAACACGTCGTAAGCCGTTTTTGGCGGTCAATGTGTTAAAATACTCAGTTAGTACTCTCAGTGGTTAAGCAATCAAGCAGTGGCTGTGTAGAGTCTGTGTTATTAGATTTCAGGGGCAGATAGATCTGAACATCGTCTGCAAAACAATGAAAATAAATATTATTCTTCATAAGAATTTACCCCAATGGCAACAGATGGAGCAGGAAGAGTATAGGGCCCAGGATCAAACCTTGAGGGACCCCAGAGGTGAGAGGAGCTGTGGATGAGGAGAACTCCTCTAGATGGACAGAGAAGGTCCGATCAGTCAAGTAGGACTGAAACCATAAAAGGACTGTGATCAGTCTACAATGATCCTCATTGCCAGACTTTGCTGAATGAATTGTGTAGATTCAACCACTAAATGTGCTTATTTCAATGAAATTCCCTTTGAGCTTCTCCGATTGGTTAGAAGGGTGAGCCTCTCTGTGAAACGAGAATGGAATATTTCTGTGCTTCTGCTACACTGGTCAATGAAACTCACTCACAGTAGACGGAGAGTCAGGATGTCCACGTTAACCCTTTCACTACCACACGACAAAGGGTTAACACTTTCACTACGAGAATACAGAAGGTTAACCCTTTCACTGCAACATGACAAAGGGTTAACCCTTTCACAACCACACTACATAAGGTTAACCCTTTCACTACCACACTACAGACGGTTAACGGTTACGTGTGGTAGTGAAAGGGTTAAGATATGTTTTGGAGCTAAATTAAAACAAAGACATTTTACTCATTGCAGCTTTAACATGATTTGGCCAAAGTCAATGTGCTACATAGAGTACTGTTGGCCAACAGGCATTAACAGCTGCTACTGGCATTAACAGATGGTACTGGCATTAACAGCTGCTACTGGCATTAACAGATGGTACTGGCATTAACAGCTGCTACTGGCATCAACAGCTGGTACTGGCATTAACAGCTGGTACTGGCATTAACAGCTGCTACTGGCATTAACAGATGGTACTGGCATTAACAGCTGCTACTGGCATTAACAGCTGGTACTGGCATTAACAGATGGTACTGGCATTAACAGCTGGTACTGGCATTAACAGCTGCTACTGGCATTAACAGCTGGTACTGGCATTAACAGATGGTACTGGCATCAACAGCTGCTACTGGCATTAACAGCCGCTACTGGCATTAACAGCTGGTACTGGCATTAACAGCTGGTACTGGCATTAACAGCTGCTACTGGCATCAACAGCTGCTACTGGCATCAACAGCTGCTACTGGCATCAACAGCTGCTACTGGCATCAACAGCTGCTACTGGCATCAACAGCTGCTACTGGCATCAACAGCTGCTACTGGCATCAACAGCTGCTACTGGCATCAACAGCTGCTACTGGCATCAACAGCTGCTACTGGCATCAACAGCTGCTACTGGCATCAACAGCTGCTACTGGCATTAACAGCTGGTACTGGCATCAACAGCTGCTACTGGCATCAACAGCTGCTACTCATTAACAGCTGCTACTGGCATCAACAGCTGCTACTGGCATTAACAGCTGGTACTGGCATTAACAGATGGTACTGGCATTAACAGCTGGTACTGGCATTAACAGCTGCTACTCATTAACAGCTGCTACTGGCATTAACAGCTGCTACTGGCATTAACAGCTGGTACTGGCATTAACAGCTGGTACTGGCATTAACAGATGGTACTGGCATTAACAGCTGGTACTGGCATTAACAGCTGCTACTGGCATTAACAGCTGGTACTGGCATTAACAGATGGTACTGGCATTAACAGCTGCTACTGGCATTAACAGCTGGTACTGGCATTAACAGCTGGTACTGGCATCAACAGCTGGTACTGGCATTAACAGCTGCTACTGGCATCAACAGCTGGTACTGTCATTAGAAATACTAAAAGAATATACAGTAGAAGAAAACGTATTAGCATTGGAGATACTAGAAAGTATACAGTATGAAACCACGTCTCCCACACACCGGGTTGCGAACATCAGGCACCGTGAGCCACAAGGGGAAGACGATGGGCAGCAGAGCGACGTAGGTGGCCTGCTTGCGCCTGGTGTCGGGCCACTCCAACGACAGAGGCTCCTCCACGTCCTCTTCCTTCTCCTCATCTTCCTCAGCTCCACTGGCATCATCATCATCATCATCACCACTGGCGTCGTCACCACCGCCGCCTCCCAGGTTGTCTGACCGCCCAGCCACTGCTGCCCCCTGCAGGAGACCAAGAGACCAGGAGAGAAGAGAGACAATCAGAGAGAGAGAGAGAGAGACTCAGGAGACCAAGAGAGAGGGAGACAATCAGAGAGAGAGAGAGAGAGAGAGAGAATAGAGACAATCAGAGAGAGAGAGAGAGAATAGAGACAATCAGAGAGAGAGAGAATCAGAGAGAGAGAGAGACTCAGGAGACCAGGAGAGAAGAGAGACAATCAGAGAGAGAGAGAGACCCAGGAGACCGAGAGAGAGAGAGAGAGAGAGAGAGAATAAAGACAATCAGAGAGAGAGAGAGAGAGAGAGAGAGAGAGAGAGCGAGAGAGAATCAGAGAGAGAGAGAGAGACTCAGGAGACCAGGAGAGAAGAGAGACAATCAGAGAGAGAGAGACCCAGGAGACCAAGAGAAAATAGCGAGCGAGAGAGAGAGAGAGACCTAGGAGAGAAGAGAGACAATCAGAGAGAGAGAGAGAGAGAATCAGAGAGAGAGAGACTCAGGAGACCAGGAGAGAAGAGAGACAATCAGAGAGAGAGAGAGACCCAGGAGACCGAGAGAGAGAGAGAGAGAGAGAAAGAGAGAGACCCAGGAGACCAGGGCCCTCATGCATCAACGTGTTCTACGCACAGATCTGTGCTTACCCTGTGCGTACGATCATTTCTAAGCAAAGAGTGGGATTCATCAATTTGAACTTGAACTTGACTTCGTGCTTACATCTACGCACAGTTCAGACCTGGCGTACCTAGCGCGCAGTGGTAGAATATATTATTACAACAAGGAAATTAGCTTCTGTGCATAATAACACTGGCACGTTCTGTACGAACCGTAGTTCATTATAGTTCATTGTAAAATAGCAACAGTAGTGTAATTATGGTCAAAACCCTATAAATAGCATTTGGAATAATAGATCTTTCTCTCAGAATGAATGCAGCATGGTTTATATAGCGTTATCGGAATATACGGGGTGTAGGCTACTGACTGACTGCGCTCCGCGTAGCTTGATTGATTGATTGAAAAGTTTATTAACAGATTGCAGAATGGGTACAGTACAGTACAGCTCAGTACATACAATTGTTAATTGGGGATGCAGACCAACTTTCGTCCTGTTTACATCAGGGTCCCCCATTTTCAATTCATCATAAATCATAAAGCTCAACTCGTTATTATTTTGCGCACAGACCGCCGAAACACGGGAACGTTTTGATTATATTTAAAAGGCTTTACGTTAAACGAAACAAGTGGAATTTCGAAGCTGTAAGCAGAATAAGTCATATGAATATAGTGTTCTTCCCCCTTTTTACTGTACAAGAAAGAATAGAAAACGCATTGCAATGACACCATGCAGATAGTGGACAGACTATATGATGGGATTCAAGTTCGCGTTTTTGTTGCTCATAGGCATGCTGTCAGAGTATGATATCTTAATCAAACATTCTAGAACATTTGTCGTCACAGATCATGTCCTAATGGAACATAGGCTATGGCATGGATCGTGATATTGTGTGGACTGTTATTATTACTGTACGGCGGTACCACCCATTGTGACAGCAGCCTTGAGTCCCGCACACAAACATGATGGAATTCAAGTTCATGTATTGAAAGGCAGGCTACATCATACATGCAGTGAGATTCATTGTTCTTGTATATGCTCTCGTATTATATTGTTTATATAGGCTACCCAATACTGACATCAAAATAGATTGTAGTATGCCTCTAGAAATCATATGCAGCAGGTAGAAAATTGACGGGAGATCCATCGCGATTTGGAATAGAATTGAGGAGAACTTTAATCCGTGGGTATTAATCAAACAACACGGGAAAAGGCAGTCATATTCCAGCGCGGTCTTTATTAGCCGACAACAAAATAGATGCCTCTAAAAATCATATAGCCAATCGAACACAACTAATAAAGGCATTCATATTACAGCACGGTTATAATGACACACAACCAACGCCAAACAGTGGTCAACGAACGGTCTTTATTAGTATTTTGAGCTGTCCAGGCAGAATTGCAGCAATGGTCTTAGGGAGCCGTTGATATCTGACATCACCGTTTACAAGTCCGCCTTTTATTTATCCCATAAATCATAATACGCGATAGTGTCTTCTTGGTTCGACAGCAGTGAATTCTCCGTGGAGTTTCTCGGAGTCCCGCTCGCGTGGGTCGGTCCATTATTTCACATCCCATGGGGGGTGTTTCCTCATTTTCATGACCATATATGGATAATCATGCACGAGCATTGACGGTAGAACAAAGTGGTATTCATCAACACGGAGGACCATAGAGCCTGCGTACGCACGTGTGATGAATGCCGACTTCCCTGTGCGTACGCTAGTTCTACATTCCGTGCTTACGTGTGGAAGTAGGTCAAGTTCTACGTCCACGTTGATGCATGAGGGCCCAGGAGAGAAGAGCGAGAGAGAGACAATCAGAGAGAGAGAGAGAGAGAATCCATTCAACAAAATGTTTTAAGTTAACGTGTCTCACATTTTGATTGGTGCGTAATATATCTATTCTCTAGTATAATATCTAGCTCGTATTATGAGAGCTTAGGCAAGTTGCAGTGTTCAAGTTGTTTTATTTGTCATGTACATTTACATTTAGTAATTTAGCTGACGCCTTTAATCCAAAGCGACTTACAAGTTCTGTACGACAAGTCATCAGGAAGGGCACAACTCTATCAGCTGAGTAACAATGTTCATGTATAAAGTACATGTACATTACAGTGAAATGCTTGGTTCTGTATGAGCCCCCTGATAATGTGCTTCATACAGTAAAAAAAAAATAATAATAAAGTTACTGGATTTTGCTACAGTAGCTACATGATGACAATACATTTGAATCTAATGTAATCTAATTATCTGTGCCCTCCCATTTCAGACTGTGATGTTCACGGGATGACTTTAATTATTATTAAATAAATAATAATAATAATGACAACAGACACAAAGTTTAACGAATTCCATATAAATCGATAGTGCAGCAGGCAGCCCTCTGGGCAGACAGACACACACACCTTACTGTATATGCTTATTCTTATAATTATAATAATAAATACGACTATATATGTTTGTATTGGTGTGCATCTGTGTTTTTAACGTCTTCATTTGCAGTGATTCTACAGCCTAGGAATTAAATATTTTTAGACTTTGTGCCTCCTGGTAGCACATAACAGAACCGCAATCGACCTCAAAATTAACCCATCAGCACCGCGGTAGTATGGTGGAGAGTCCTAATGTCTGTAACTGTACAGTATGTACCAAACCAATGATTCTAGTTATAACAACATAGTGTAAGCTAAGAAGTGTTGTGTTCTGTTGTGTTCTATTTTTTTTTTTTTATTCAGCTTAAAGCCGCTGGTGTCTCAGTCTGGGAGTCTGTGGAAAACCCTTTGTTGCGTGATTTTAACCCTTTCACTACCAAATGGTTAACCCTTTCACTGCGACAATACAGGTTAACCCTTTCACTACCACACTACAGAAGGTTAACGGTTAACCTTCTGTAGTGTGGTTGTGAAAGGGTTAAGTTGGGTAAGGGTTAGACTCAAGTTCCATCAATAACAGCATTTGGATCAATTAACTTTCAATTCAACCAATAAAAAAATTTAAACAGAAATTCCCATTGAATTGCTGATGATGGAACATTCATTATCATTTACTTGTCAATGGGTTGGATATCACATCCTTTTCATGCCAAATTATTTTCAGCATCTGAATTGGAACGAAAATCCATTTCCTGAATTAATTGAACTGAAAGTGAACAACAACAACAACGACGACGACGACGACGACGACGACGACGACGACAACATGGTGACATGGGACCATGGGACAAGCACTGGGACCTTTTGGACCAGGTGCAGACCATGCTGGTTTTGGACCAGGTGCAGACCATGCTGGTTTTGGACCAGGTGCAGACCATGCTGGTTTTGGACCAGGTGCAGACCATGCTGGTTTTGGACCAGGTGCAGTCCATGCTGGTCTGACGACTGCCCATGAATTGTTTACTACTGCAAATCATGACTCAATCTCACAATTTATAGACTTTGGCTATAGGCTTACATGCAGTCTAATATCCTCTCATATATCTATTGTATTAAATATAGATAGCATGAAATATGGATTACTTCCGGATATATAACACTTTATTTAAAAAAAAAAATTAACCAGAATATGGAGAAATTATGCAAAACCAAACATATCCTACGTTTGATCTTGATGGATACGCTGCTCAAACTGAGAAAATAGATTGAAACACAGATAGAGTAGAGTAGAGTAGGCCAGTGACAAAACATATTGACATCAGGTCTGTATGCGAGATTGATGGTCACAGGCCCTTAAAGAACCCATTACATGATTGAGCCTGGCATAGAGGCTATAAAACCCGCTGTCATTAGATGATGAACTGAGGTGTCCTGCCACCTTCTGTGTGTTTCTTAAGGATTCTGACAGGTAACATTATTTTTCATTAGCATCTCAGACGACATCATCACATTTGACCACCAGGCAAATGAAGAGGATGGCACGGATACCTGTTAATAACCCTTTCACTACCACACTACCAAAGGGTTAACCCTGTCACTGCGACAATGCAGAAGATGAACCATTTCACTGCCACATGACAAAGGGTTAACCCTTTCACAATCACACTACAGAAGGTTAACCCTTTCACTACCACACTACAGACGGTTAACCTTCTGTAGTGTGGTAGTGAAAGGTTAACTGTGAGGATTCGCCTGTTTCCCTGGACCTTATTTCCCTGTCCTCTCCTCACCAGCCCCCACCTTTGGACATTCCCTGTCTACTCTCCTTCACCAGCCCCCACCCTTGTGAGAACTTTTGCCTGCCTTCTACTCTTCACCAGCCCCCACCCTTGGACATTCTGTTCCTCTACCCTCACGCACCTGTTGGGAGTTTGCAATCTGCTGGAGAGTACTTAGGTTGCAGACTCCCCTCCAGTCCTTGTCGGGTCGTTCTGTGTTCTGGACTCTGTGTTCGTTCTGTATCTGTGTACACTCTGTGTTCATGGAGTTCTGTACGTTACCATCCTGTACGTTACCATCACCTGCCGCGTCTCCGGCGTGAGACGACGTGCCAGCCATCACCACCTGTCGCCGTTTGCCTGGAGTGGGACACCGTCTTCGCTCTCTAATTCTCTACGGGGGGTTTTCCAGTGTTCCCACTCCAGACGTCAAGCCGGCGCGCATCGCTCCCTATTTCCACGGGAGGATGCGTCTCATCGCCCCGGTCCCCTGGGACCCCTGTGTTCTGCGCTGCCCGTCTGCAGCATCTCCGTGCCAGGCCTGGAGTGGTGTTCCCACTCCAGACGTCAAGACGGCGCGCATCGCTCCCTATTTCCACAGGAGGATGGCGTCTCTTCGCCCCGGTCCCCTGGGACCCCTTTGTTCTGCGCTGCCCGTCTGCAGCATCCGAGGAGGATCTCCGTGCCCAGGCCCCCGCTGTCCTGGTCCTTGACATTTAGCCCTGGCCCTGTCCCTTAGCCTTAGTCCCTTAGCCTGTTCGCCTCTTAAAGGCACAGTGCCGCATTTTCCATATTTCTTTGACTCTAGTGTTTTTGTGTTCTCCCTTAAAGGGACTGTGCCGCTTTTTGTTATGTAATAAATAAATGCCCTGTTTTGGCTCACTCTCATACCTGTCTTGTGTTGTGCGATCGGGGTCGGTTACAAACCATAACATTAACCTTGGTACCAGACACCAGTGTTTAGAACTCTAATTATGATTAATTGAAAATGGGGGACCCTGATGTAAACAAGACGAAAGTATTTCTCTGGTCTGCATCTGGTCTGCCCTTAACAATTGTGTGTATTGAGCCGTACTGTATTGTACCCATTCTGCAATCTGTTAATACAATTTTCAATCAATCAATCAAAATGTCCTGCCAGACACCAGTGTTTAGAACAGGAATGTCCTACCAGACACCAGTGTTTAGAACAGTAATGTCCTGCCAGACACCAGTGTTTAGAACAGTAATGTCCTACCAGACACCAGTGTTTAGAACAGTAATGTCCTGCCAGACACCAGTGTTTAGAACAGTAATGTCCTACCAGACACCAGTGTTTAGAACAGTAATGTCCTGCCAGACACCAGTGTTTAGAACAGTAATGTCCTGCCAGACACCAGTGTTTAGAACAGTAATGTCCTGCCAGACACCAGTGTTTAGAACAGTAATGTCCTGCCAGACACCAGTGTTTAGAACAGTAATGTCCTACCAGACACCAGTGTTTAGAACAGTAATGTTCTACCAGACACCAGTGTTTAGAACAGTAATATTCTACCAGACACCAGTGTTTAGAACAGTAATGTCCTGCCAGACACCAGTGTTTAGAACAGTAATGTCCTGAATAGAATGGATGGAAGAATAGAATGAACTGGTTATAGGTAGAATCACTATTGTGCTATATCAGTTGGCGATAGAGAATAGCAAAATAGACATTTATTTATCTGAAAATGGTTGAGATTATTACTTTCACTGCCACACGACAAAGGGTTAAACAGTCCTATTAACCTTGGCAACCATAAAAAAAAATGGCACACGCATCCATATTTTAATACGCCACCGTCTCTCTGTGTTACCGTGGCTTTGTCGGGCCGCTCCGTGGTCCCGCCGGTCCTCGGGGGCTGTGAGGTGGAGGGCTCGACCACCGTGACAGAGTTGGCCTCGTCGGCTTTGGCATCATCTAAATGATGATGAAGGAGGGAGGATGAAGATCAGAGTCTGGGACATTCTGTTCACATACAACTACTATAAATCAACAAGGACACAGAGTCGGCGACGTTCTCCACATACATGTTAACCGTCTGTAGTGTGGTAGTGACATGTTAACCGTCTGTAGTGTGGTAGTGAAAGGTTAACCGTCTGTAGTGTGGTAGTGAAAGGTTAACCGTCTGTAGTGTGGTAGTGAAAGGTTCACCGTCTGTAGTGTGGTAGTGAAAGGTTAACCGTCTGTAGTGTGGTAGTGAAAGGGTTATGTAATGTTTATAGATTGTTGTTATTTGTAGGCAACTGTAGACCAGGGACTGCACAAAGCTTTGTAAATTACTAGTAAATCATTGATTCATACATAAGCAGATGCATTACATTATTTTTATTAAATTTGTATTAACATTTACAGACATACAACACACAATACCTACAATGACATCAATAACATAACAACACACTAACATGGGCCCCTTGAATATGGCTGCGTTCAGCCTCCCAGACCCCCATAAGAGGGACCCCCCCCCCCCCTCCCACCATCCCCCCCCTAAATAGGGCTCCCATACATCCCAGGTCCGTCCCACGCGGGGCCGAGCACTCAGTGACACGGGTTCCTTGAATTAATTGGGCCAGGCCCAGTAGAGGGGAGGGAAGGGGACTCCCCCCCCCCCCCACTGAGCCAAGCCCGCTACCTCCCATGTCACCGAGAGCCCCACCCCACGCACACCGACCCCGCAACACACAAGACCCCACTGGGCAAAGCTCAGCCGCTCTGACCCCCATAAGAGAAACCCCTCCCTCCCGCCCTCCTCCCCGAGAAACAGAACACCCCCATATCCTGGTCCACCATGCGCGGAGCCGAGCACCCAGAGCCCCCACCCGCCCTCGCCCAACCGCCAGGCCAGTGATGCCACAGATTACTTGTAAAATTATCTGATTACTGATTACTGATTACTCCTTTAAAAAGTTATCTAGTTACTTTACTGATTACTTGATTATCAAAGTAACTTAGTTACTTTGAAAGTAACTAGGTTACAAAGTCATCGTCTTTTTTGCACATCACCCGTCTCACATTAGGTAAGTGATAACGTTATCCAGTCTCTCTCTCTCTACCTCTACCTCTACCTCTCTCTCTCTCTACCAAATCCATTCTGAGACAACGGACTCAGTGTGTACTCCGCAAGTCGCGCGTAACATGAATCTCTCTCTCTCACTCTCACTCTCTCACTCTCTCTCAAGTAGCCAAAGTACACTATAAAACGAACTGGATAGTTGATTTAACTTCATGCTGAAGCCATTCTAAAATCAGCTATGAACGTAAACATGTGTGTGTGGCTGTGTGCGTGGGTGCGCGAGCGCACGTCCCATCTCCGGTCTAGCTGACTGTACCCCTGTCTCTCTTATCATCAGCATTATGAAATAGTAACTAAATAGTAATGCACAGCCACTTGGAAAAGTAACTGTAATCAGATTACTGGCTTGTAAAAAATAACAAGTTAGATTACTATTTACTGAAAAAAGTTATCAGATTAGAGTAACTAGTTATTAGTCTATTGCGCAAAATACCACTCCCGACTCAGGCTGCAGTAGTTCCGTCAATCTAGATCCGATCTCGAAAATGATTGTGGATTGTTGTAACCAATGAGTGTGGCTTTCCAATGATACCCCACATGGGGATCTAAATAAAAAAAATTAAAAAACACAAAGAAACACGAAAACAGGAAGAGCAAAACAGCCGAATGAATTGAACTCTATGAGAAAACTTCGTTTTTCTTTGTACACAGTTTACCAAAATCACTCCTAATCACTCATTTCTGAATGGATCTTTATGAAATTTGGATATGTACTACATGAGGCTTCAGGCTATGGCTCCGTCTGGATTTGTAAGCCATACCACCTTCTGGGGAAATACTACCTCTGGACTACTAACTACTACAGAAAAACTTGAGTAACAAGTTTTTTTACAACTCAAGTTCAGACCTATGTTACGTTAGCACTAAAAGTTAATTTTTTTTCTGGAATCAGAAACTTCAGAATGTCATCTTTCAAAAGAGACCAGGCTCATGCATGTGCTATACAGTGCAAGTATAAAGTATGTTGTTTTGGTTTGCAAAAAAAGTATGCAGTCCTCAAGTTCAAGTAAAAAAATTGCCACTTTTCTGCCCGCTTGTATTCTAACATAACTCAGATTCTAACATAACTCAAAGAAAAAAGACAATATTGGTGCTCCCATGGTGTTAGAGGATCTTAATCGTATCCCTCTGTTCCCCGTTGGAAGGGTGAGGAGTAATGGCTCTCCTAATGAGAGGGCTCCCCCTAGTGGCGAAGTGTGCACTATATAAGTCCAACATTCGTTCTGTGGACGGCCTCAGAGCTCCCGGTCAATGTTCTGAATTTGTCTTTTTTATGCTCATGTTTATTTGTATTGTGTGTCACATGTAATCCTGTAGTTCCTTCATATCAGTCCTGTGAGGGCTGGAAAGGACTGCATGCTGCCCAACGAGGGGGCGTGCCACTTTTCTGCTTCACACACCTGAGAGGAGTTTGCAATCAGCTCGGATGAGAGTACAAGTATTGCAGACTCCCTTCCACTCCTTGCCGGGTCATCTTGTTACCACCATCTACTGCCGCGTCTCCGGCGTGAGACGTCGTGCCACCTACATCCTACCACCTGCTGCCGCGTCCCCTGTGTGAGATGTCGGCGGCGTTTTCCTGCTCCTGTGGAGATTCCCTGTGTCCTACTGCCGTGTCCCCTGTGTGAGATGTCGGCGGCGTCCTCCCGCTCCTGTGGAGATTCCCTGTGCCGTATACTCCTGTGTCTCCTGTGTGAGACGTTGCATCGCTCCCCACCGTCCCATGGATGTTTTCCCTGGGCGCTCGCTCTCTTTCCTGGGATCCGTGGTTTTGAATTGCCCGTTCGGCAGTTGCCCCCTGGTGAGTCCTTCACTGACGGCACTCCGAACCGTGACATTATTATGTTGACTGTTTTTGCCTTGAGAGGACTCGTTTTTCTTCACGTAAATTTTTTCCTTAAAGGAACAGTGCTGCATTCTTTGTTGTTCATGATTCCTGGACTCTAGTGAGATTTACCCTTAAAGGAACAGTGTTGCCTTTTTTCTGTTGTTTAATAAATACGCTCTTGGTTTTGGCTAACTCTGAATACCTGTCTGTGTCGTGCAATTGGGGTCGCATTACAAACCATAACAGTATGACCCGGCCAGTCGACGACCCCAGCCGGCACAGACGGTGTATGAGAGAGCCCCTGCAGCTAACCGGCTTCCTCAGCTAGTCCAGCCGTCTGCTAGCTTAGCCCCTGCAGCTAACCCCATGTGTTCTCATGCTAGTCCAGCCTTCTGCTAGCTTAGCCCCTGCAGCTAACCGGCTTCCTCAGCTAGTCCAGCCGTCTGCTAGCTTAGCCCCTGCAGCTAACCCCATGTGTTCTCATGCTAGTCCAGCCTTCTGCTAGCTTAGCCCCTGCAGCTAACCCCATGTGTTCTCATGCTAGTACAGCCTTCTGCTAGCTTAGCCCCTGCAGCTAACCGGCTTCCTCAGCTAGTCCAGCCGTCTGCTAGCTTAGCCCCTGCAGCTAACCCCATGTGTTCTCATGCTAGTCCAGCCCTGTCTGCTAGCCTAGCTCCGGCAGCTCAAGTTCAAGTTCAAGTTCTTTAATAGTTGTCATACAGAAGTACAGAATACTTTCATACAAAATGCTTCTTACTGTTACGCTCCAGAGACTGTGCTAGACAAGATAGTATCAAATAACATAATAACATAATATAGCATGAATTTAGAAGAAGAAAATGAGGTCACAGTGTTCGGTATAGACATATGTACAATGTTCTGAGTTACCATATAATATACAATACACAATACTATGCAGTGTACTAATGTACAGTACTATCTAGTGCAAAGCAGAAATGGGATGAGGTACAATTTTAGGTACAATTTACAGTAAGGTGTACGAGTTGTAGTGCAATCCTTCATCCATAAATATAAAGTGTGGGGAGTGGGTGCTACAGTGTGTTTGTTTAAAGTGGGTGTGTGCTATAAGTGTGTGGAGTGGGTGCTACAGTGTGTTTGTTTAAAGTGAGTGTGTGCGTGTGGATGTGTGTGCTATGTGCGTTTGGTGGTTGTTGTTGTGTAGTGTTCATTCATTGTTCGTTTAGCAGCCTGATGGCCTGGGGATAGAAGCTTCTTCTGAGTCTTTCTGTGCTCGCCTTGAGACTCCTGTATCGCTTGCCTGACCGCAGCAGTTCAAAGAGGCAGTTGTTCGGGTGACTGGAGTCTTTAATGATTCTCTTAGCCTTGCCCTTGCAACGCTTGTAGTAAATGTTCTGGAGGGTGGGGAGCCCCCCTCCAATTGTGCGTTCGGCTGAACGTGTCACTCTTTGTAGTCTGCTTTGGTCTTGTGCAGTGCTATTCCCAAACCAGGAGGTGATGTTGCCGGTCAAGATGCTCTCTATTGTACATGAGTAGAAGTTCTTAAGGATCTTCTGGCTGACTTGGAACTAGCTAGCTAGCTAGCGCAGCCTCTATGCTAATGTAGCGTTACAGCTAGCATAGGCCCTGTAGCTAGCAATGCCCAGATAGCTACCCTGTTCCCCACTGCTAGAACTGCCCCTTCAGCTAACAAGGTCAGTTTCCCTGGTGCCTCTCTGAATTTTTTTTCCAGCGTTCCCGCCCCTGCGGGCCTGGCTGGTCACCGGGTGGCTCCCGTGGAGGGGGGGGGGTACTGTGAGGGCTGGAAAGGACTGCATGCTGCCCAACGAGGGGGCGTGCCGCTTTTCTGCTTCACGCACCTAAGAGGAGTTTGCAATCAGCTCGGATGAGAGTACAAGTATTGCAGACTCCCTTCCACTCCTTGCCGGGTCATCTTGTTACCACCATCTACTGCCGCGTCTCCGGCGTGAGACGTCGTGCCACCTACATCCTACCACCTGCTGCCGCGTCCCCTGTGTGAGATGTCGGCGGTGTTTTCCTGCTCCTGTGGAGATTCCCTGTGTCCTACTGCCGCGTCCCCTGTGTGAGATGTCGGCGGCGTCCTCCCGCTCCTGTGGAGATTCCCTGTGCCGTATACTCCTGTGTCTCCTGTGTGAAACGTTGCATCGCTCCCCTGGGCGCTCGCTCTCTTTCCTGGGATCCGTGTTTTTGAATTGCCCGTTCGGCAGTTGCCCCCTGGTGAGTCCTTCACTGACGGCACTCCGAACCGTGACATTATTACGTTGACTGTTTTTGCCTTGAGAGGACTCGTTTTTCTTCACGTAAATTTTTTCCTTAAAGGAACAGTGCTGCATTTTTTGTTCATGATTCCTGGACTCTAGTGAAATTTACCCTTAAAGGAACGGTGTTGCCTTTTTCTGTTGTTTAATAAATACGCCCTTGGTTTTGGCTAACTCTGAATACCTGTCTGTGTCGTGCAATTGGGGTCGCATTACAAACCATAACAGTATGACCCGGCCAGTCGACGACCCCAGCCGGCACAGACGGTGTATGAGAGAGCCCCTGCAGCTAACCGGCTTCCTCAGCTAGTCCAGCCATCTGCTAGCTTAGCCCCTGCAGCTAACCCCATGTGTTCTCGTGCTAGTACAGCCTGTCTGCTAGCTTAGCCCCTGCAGCTAACCGGCTTCCTCAGCTAGTCCAGCCGTCTGCTAGCTTAGCCCCTGCAGCTAACCCCATGTGTTCTCATGCTAGTCCAGCCCTGTCTGCTAGCCTAGCTCCGGCAGCTAGCGCAGCCTCTATGCTAATGTAGCGTTACAGCTAGCATAGGCCCTGTAGCTAGCAATGCCCAGATAGCTACCCTGTTCCCCACTGCTAGGACTGCCCCTTCAGCTAGCAAGGTCAGTTTCCCTGGTGCCTCTCTGAATTTTTTTCCAGCGTTCCCGCCCCTGCGGGCCTGGCTGGTCACCGGGTGGCTCCCGTGGAGGGGGGGGTACTGTGAGGGCTGGAAAGGACTGCATGCTGCCCAACGAGGGGGCGTGCCGCTTTTCTGCTTCACGCACCTGAGAGGAGTTTGCAATCAGCTCGGATGAGAGTACAAGTATTGCAGACTCCCTTCCACTCCTTGCCGGGTCATCTTGTTACCACCATCTACTGCCGCGTCTCCGGCGTGAGACGTCGTGCCACCTACATCCTACCACCTGCTGCCGCGTCCCCTGTGTGAGATGTCGGCGGTGTTTTCCTGCTCCTGTGGAGATTCCCTGTGTCCTACTGCCGCGTCCCCTGTGTGAGATGTCGGCGGCGTCCTCCCGCTCCTGTGGAGATTCCCTGTGCCGTATACTCCTGTGTCTCCTGTGTGAAACGTTGCATCGCTCCCCACCGTCCCATGGATGTTTTCCCTGGGCGCTCGCTCTCTTTCCTGGGATCCGTGTTTTTGAATTGCCCGTTCGGCAGTTGCCCCCTGGTGAGTCCTTCACTGACGGCACTCCGAACCGTGACATTATTACGTTGACTGTTTTTGCCTTGAGAGGACTCGTTTTTCTTCACGTAAATTTTTTCCTTAAAGGAACAGTGCTGCATTTTTTGTTCATGATTCCTGGACTCTAGTGAAATTTACCCTTAAAGGAACGGTGTTGCCTTTTTCTGTTGTTTAATAAATACGCCCTTGGTTTTGGCTAACTCTGAATACCTGTCTGTGTCGTGCAATTGGGGTCGCATTACAAACCATAACAAGTCCATCGTGTATTATTCCCCAATATGTTTCAAGTTCAAGTTTCAAGTTTCTTTAATAGTTGTCATACAGAAGTACAGAATACTTTTGTACAAAATGCTTCTTACTGTTGCGCTCCAGAGACTGTGCATGACAAGATAAGTATGAAATAAAGACATAGTAAAAATTAGAAGTAAAAAAAGAGGTCACAGTGTTCAGTTTAGACATATGTACAATGTTCGTAGACGTAGTTACCATACAATATACAATACTGTGCAGTGTACTAATATACAATACTATATAGTGCAAGGCATAAATGGACGAGGTGCAGTTTAGGTACAATTCACAGTAGGTGTACGAGTTGTAGTGCAAATCCTTTATCAATAAATATAAAGTGTAAGTGTGTTTGTGTGATCTAAAGTGTGGAGAGTGGGTGCTGCAGTGTGTTGTTTGTTTGAGTGAGTGTGTGCGTGTGGGTGTGTGTGCTGTGTGCATTTGATGGTTGTTGCATAGTGATTATTGTTCGTTTAGCGATTATTGTTCGTTTAGCAGCCTGATGGCCTGGGGATAGAAGCTCCTTCTGAGTCTTTCTGTGCTCGCCATAAGACTCCGGTATCGCTTGCCTGACGGCAGCAGTTCAAAGAGGCAGTTGTTCGGGTGGCTCGAGTCCTTAATAATTCTCTTAGCCTTCCCCTTGCACCGCTTGTTGTAAATGTTCTGGAGGGTGGGAAGCCCCCCTCTAATTGTGCGTTCGGCTGAACGTGTCACTCTTTGTAGTCTGCTACGGTCTTGTGCAGTGCTATTCCCAAACCAGGAGGTGATGTTGCCGGTCAGGATGCTCTCTATTGTACATGTTTCCTAATCAGCGTGTCCCTTTTAAAAATAAATTTCAAATAGTTTGTCTATAACGTGTGTATTGTAAATCATAGTGTTAATTATTCTAAATTCTGGTGTTATAGTTTTATACTTCTTGGGGTAACAATTATCAATTATCTTTCCTCTGTTGCGTCTATTCTCATCCCCAGGTCCCCCGTGTGTATGTTTGTATTGGGTACTCTTCCACGTTGGTTTTGTCTTGTATCTTTCCTTGGATCACTGTGGCCCTTCATGCCCCTTTCTCGTGTCCCTTTGTCGTTCTTCATTGATCTGCTTTGAATCGGTTCAGGTCCCCTCTTTTCCTCCTCCCGTCCTCCTCTCCTCATCCTCGTCTCTCGGTTCTGGTCCACCTGTGCTCCCTCTCCATCCTCTGCGTCAGCGTAGGCCTCTATCCTTCCCCTCCCGGCACCTTCCATCCTCTCCTCGCCGTGTCCCTCGCCGCCTCCTGCACGTTGTTGGGACCTGGTTCCTTTCTTTTTCTGAATTTTCTTTATTTCTACATAGCTCCGACGCTTCATTGCCACCTCCGTTGGATTTTTCAGTGTTAAATTGTATGCTCCGCATTGCTCCTAATCCAATCTGCGTGGTGGCCTGGTTAGCCTCTATGTTAGCTTGTAAGCTAGTTTGTATGTTAGCCTGTAGCTTCTCTGCACTGACATTCAGTGTCCCAATAGCTTGTTCTACCTGTTGCATCATTGCCTCGTGTTGAGTCTTTTCCATCTGGGTATTTACTTCATCTGGGGTTGCTTTTCTTTCATTTGTCCTCGTGTTCATTCTTCCTTCTTTCTTTTGTCCTCGAATCTTCACTTTTTATTTCGTTTTGAATTGTTTTACTTCCTTTTTTTGATATTCATTGACTGGGATTTCTTTCATGTGGCTGCTTACCAGAACGTCGCAAACCGGAAGTCTCTCTGCATTACATTTTTAACAGGTGAGGAACTAAAGGTAGACCACAAATAACCTTAAAAGAACATGCCAACATTTTGGGAAATTAGCTTATTGTCTTCTCCAGAGAGAGACAAGAAGATAGATACCAGTTTTTTCTCTGTGCTTTCATTAGAAGCTATCTGGCTGCATGTTAGCCTAGCCATGTCCGCTTCCATTCATTGGGCTAAGATTGAAGATTCAAGATTCAAGAGGTTTATTTGTCACATACTGTACATACCAGGGCATACAGTGAAATTCGGGTGGCCATGCCCGCTTTGATTGTGCAATTATACTAAATAATAAAATCGACATAATAAACAGGTAATAAAATAGACATAAAATATGCATGATAAAATAGACATGCTAAAGTCCTGAGATAATGCAATACAATGTTAGCTACGAATTAAGGCACTGGGTCCTATGTACACTACTATACAATATACAGTTTTTACTCTATATCCTTATGCTATACTTGCTATTTCTAAACTATACTATACAAGAACCACATCAGTTCTTTCCTTAAAGTGACCTTTATTTTCCTCGTTCCAAGTGTCCTTTCCCTTTAGTGTAAAGTGACCGTTTGTGTGTGAGCGAATGCAGAATGTGTTGTGTGTGTGTATGTGTGTGCTCATGTGTACTTGTGTGTGGAGAGTTCAGTGTTCAATGTTCTGATGGCCTGGGGGAAGATGCTGAGCTAGGCTAACATGCAGCCAGATAGCTTTCTACTGAACACACAGAGAGGAAACTGGTATCTATCTTCTTGTCTCTCTCTGGAGAAGACGGTAAGCTAATTTCCTAAAATGTTGGCGTGTTCCTTTAAGCAATGTTTAGAGATTGTTATTTGTTGCAACTTTAGATTAGGTACCGCAAAAAGCTTCGTAAATGACTGATAAACTATTCATCAATACATGATACATAATACAAATCATTCATCAATACATGATACATAATACAAATCATTCATAACAGGTGAGAGACTCAGCTCATATAATTTATTATATATATAATATATTATATATATATATATATATATATATATATATATATATATATATATATATATATATATATATTATATTTATCATAAAGAATTTTAATACACATACACAGAGAACATTTAAAAAATGCTATACAACGTTTCATTTGTCATTTTTCAGGTTGTTTATTGAATTTCAATACACTTTTTTAAGCTTCAATTTATTGAAGCTTTGAGTGAGGTTATGGTGGCCGGCAATAGCATTAGCATGTATATATGAAAACACACTGCTAACAGAGGAAAAGAGACTCACCTCATCTCAAGTGCATACGTGTAAATGCACACCCACGCACGCACACCCACACACAGGGCCCCATCTGCATGTTAATTCTAAAACTGATTGAGTCTGGTTAGTGGAGGCCACTCCAAACTCCTTTTGCCCCCAATGTGCTTCTCTTCTGCAACAAGCAATAATAATCATCACCCCAGACACTGAAGCACCTCATTACTCTCCAGAATGACACACACACACACACACACACACACACACACACACACACTCTGAAAGGCCCTCTGATTGTAGAGAAAGACCCTTCAAGCCCAAACCATTGCACTCAGGCACTATAACTACTGATGGTCGACGACAAACAATATCGCAAAGAAGATTCTGACAAACCTCCTGGTCTCAAGACTGAATCTTGACAAAGATGATTATTTACAGGGTACAAGACATGCAAATACAGCATTTGCTTGTTGTAAAACAGGCTTGACAGTGTATGTATTCGTTGAAGATATATATCGGAAAATCCCACCCGACAAGGTCCTGAGCAGCTGTACAGTATGTTACTGCCAAACTTGCTGGTGTACAACCTTGAGTGAAGAGTGAATTAGGGCCAGGATTACATGCCGTGTATAACTCACCTTCTGTCTGACGGGAGCTTGACTTGCTTTCTAATTTCCGTCTGACTGGGGGGTTCAGTGGCTTCACTTTATTCCCTGTTGTTTGTTAAAAGAAGGAGTCTTCTAATACAGCCTTCAGATAATACATTCTTGTATTCCAAGAGACAAGACATGACTGCGCTTTGGAATAAGAAACAGCTGTAGTATATTAGGCACAGCAGCCAAGTCAACAAGCAACAACAAACAGATTCAGAGACACAGAGCACCACAGTGACAACACAATAGCCACAGAGTAAATCTCGCTTATACTGTATGTGAACAGCCATGATATACGTTCAGCAACAATTCTGATATAGAAACAGATTCTGATATAGAAACAAAGATACAACACAGCCAACCACGAGTAGGACAAAGATACAACACAGCCAACCACGAGTAGGACGAAGATACAACACAGCCAACCACCAGTAGGACAAAGATACAACACAGCCGGGGGGGGCAGGTGGCGCACGGAGATTACGTTCGTCACCAACACCGGGAGACACTAGGATTCGCCTGTTCGAATCCAGCTCCCGGCGTTGCTATCAGCTTGGCTGGCCTCTCACACTGATACAATTGGCTGTATCAGGGGGTGGGAAAGCTGAAGGGTGGGTCCTGGGCGTTGTGGACAGCGACCCCTACAGTTCGGTCGGGGCGCCTGCTCAGCGAGGGTTGGAACTGAGGAGAGATAGTGTGGCCTCCCACACGCTACACTCTCCCCGGTGAGAACCTGCGCGGCCAGGTTGGCCTGCCCCAGGCTGCACATGCGTCGGAGGAAAGCATGTGACAGTCTCCGGTCTCCCGGACCAACAGTAGGGGAAAGTACGCAACAACCAGGAAGGGTGGGATGGGAGAAAAATCGGGAAAAAGGAGGGGAAGAAAGATAATAAAAAAAAAAAAAAGATACAACACAGCCAACCACGAGTAGGACGAAGATACAACACAGCCAACCACGAGTAGGACAAAGATACAACACAGCCAACCACGAGTAGGACGAAGATACAACACAGCCAACCACCAGTAGGACAAAGATACAACACAGCCAACCACGAGTAGGACAAAGATACAACACAGCCAACCACGAGTAGGACGAAGATACAACACAGCCAACCACCAGTAGGACAAAGATACAACACAGCCAACCACGAGTAGGACGAAGATACAACACATCAACCACGAGTAGGACAAAGATACAACGCATCAACCACGAGTAGGACAAAGATACAACACATCAACCACGAGTAGGACAAAGATACAACACATCAACCACGAGTAGGACAAAGATACAACACATCAACCACGAGTAGGACAAAGATACAACGCATCAACCACGAGTAGGACAAAGATACAACGCATCAACCACGAGTAGGACAAAGATACAACACAGCCAACCACGAGTAGGACGAAGATACAACACAGCCAACCACGAGTAGGACAAAGATACAGCGCATCAACCACGAGTAGGACAAAGATACAACGCATCAACCACGAGTAGGACAAAGATACAACACATCAACCACGAGTAGGACAAAGATACAACGCATCAACCACGAGTAGGACAAAGATACAACGCATCAACCACGAGTAAGATAAAGATACAACGCATCAACCACGAGTAGGACAAAGATACAACGCATCAACCACGAGTAGGACAAAGATACAACGCACCAACCACGAGTAGGACAAAGATACAACGCATCAACCATGAGACAAAGATACAACACAGCCAACCATGAGTAGGACAAAGATACAATGCATCAACCACGAGTAAGATAAAGATACAACGCATCAACCACGAGTAAGATAAAGATACAACGCATCAACCATGAGACAAAGATACAACACAGCCAACCATGAGTAGGACAAAGATACAACGCATCAACCATGAGACAAGATACAACGCATCAACCACGAGTAAGGCAAAGATACAATGCATCAACCACAAGTAAGACAAGGATACGACATCCATTATTCACCTTACCTTTTCTATAGCCTGACCCCTCACCTCTGACATCACCATTGAAGGATGTTTCTGATTGGCAGAAATACACAAATAATTATTACTACTAATTGTATCGGCTCCCACTATAGTATTTGAATTCTGGGACTGAGCATGTGCTTTAGCCGTAGCCAGGGACACACACTGAAACAATGATGAGACATCTTACTGTCCCTCTTACCTTGTCTGGTTCCTCGTGCACCTGAGGTTTTAAGGGCCCGTTTAAAGGCAGTGTCTAGAATGCAAACCACAAAAAGACAGATCTAGACTGATCACTGCAACCAGAACAAAATGTATGATACCATTTAGGTATTATATCAATAAGGGTTTCGATTCCAAATCAATAACAAAATGGTAGAAATGTAATTGATAGCCCTTTGCCAGATAAAGTGTGTGATGACAATCTCATTCTAGGGTAAAACCCTGTTTCCGGGTTGAAACTAATGTGATAAACTAACAATATATAAAGTTAATATTTATATCCATGTATAACGTTTAGGTAATGTCATATCAAGCTGACGAACTGAAACAATATGGTTGTATTGTTAATTTGTAAGGCCCTTATTGGTAAGTCCTTATACTACATCATTATTGGAATGGAATTTTGGAACCTATGGAACCCGTTCTAGTGACTGGCTGGTCCTTAACCTCTTCCGCCTGTGCGGTCCGGCACCGGACCGCAAATGACATCACGTCATAGTCTGACTGTCTGACAAAATTATCGTTTTTTTTCCCAAATGTTTTCGCTGTGCACTTCTAGTTTAGTTACTAGACTGATACCAGTCACTCTTCCTGCCTGCCAGCTTGTCTTGCTCTCCCTGTCTCCAGGATACCTTTAGCCTTGATACATGACACTGACACTGAAGTTCTTAAACTAATGAATGGATGAATGAATGAAAACTTTTATTTAAAATGGACACCACAGCTACATTGGACCAGTCACAGTGGACAGACCAGATGTGTTGTTTGCGTGTTTATAGCATGAGTGCTAGTTTTCAACACCAGTCCATTGAGGCATTTCTAAAAGATAGAATAAAATGAACAGTATAATACAGAATTAAAATCACAAATCAGAACAAATAGTTACCAGAACAAGAGTCCATGATCAAAACAACAAAACCAGTCTGCGTCTACATATGTGAGCACTGCTGCTTTGATTTCAGCCATACTTTGAATCCTCTGTTGAAGACTGAGAAGGCAGACTGTCCAAACGAACTCTTGCACATGGGAACAGTACAGTCACCGTTATTCAGTCCAGAAAATAAAGATGAGACATGATTGTGCAAACATTTTTAAAAAACGAGTCGAAAATTACAAAATGTTCAAACTAGGGCTGTCAGTTTATCGCGTTAATTAGATTAATTAATTACACAGCAAATTATCGCGTTATGAAAATGAACTCAAAATTAATTACAATTTATTTATTTTTTATAATTTTTTGTATTCCCAGTGTCAGAAATACTGTGTCTGTTACTAGGCTTGAGTAAATTGTAATGAACCAAATGAGAATATCAATTAATTTTTTTTATCTTTAACTGTGAATAACACCATGCTAAAATTGACCAGACCTGAAAAATCTAAGCAAATTAATAGATGGAAGATGATTAAACAGAAGGTTTTGTAGATACAGTACTGAATTCTGCCATCCGGACACATGCAATTTGAAATATGATTATAGAATATAGAATATCAGGCATAAAATGGTTATGCAATTAAAATGCGATTAATTAGATGAATTAATTACAAATCCTGTAATTAATTAGATTAATTTTTTTAATCGCCTGACAGCAGGCCATGTGAGCGGATCGGAGCGTGAGCGGCGCGGGGCGCGGAGCGGGCGGTTTTGACGTGAGCGAGGAGTGGGTTTTAAAATGGGTCGGCGCGACGTCCGGAGCGAGAGTTCTCCTCCGCTCCAATCCACTCCAGGTCGCTCACAGTGGTTTAACACTGTTGATGTAATATACATGCAGTACAATGCCAAAGCAACAGATGGCGATGTACAAACATGAAGGCCATTTTCAACCAATGAGAAGGGTGAACCTGTGATATCCGGTTCAGGCTTTGTCACTGTAGAGACGCCCACACTCACTCCTGTTAGAAAACGTATCGACGCCATTGTTGTTGACGTTAGCTTACATGCTAACGTTAATGGCAGCGACCATAGCATTGTGGCTCGGCTAGCCTATCATCGCTTAATATAGCTAGTGAATGAATAAACAACGTTATTTAACATTGCAGAATGGGTACAATTACAATGCGGCTCAATACAAACAATTGTTAAGGGGCCCAGGGGGTGTAGACTGTTGTAGTTTGAGCTGATTTACACCATGCTCCAAAAAAAAAAAAAAAATCTGCCGAGCGATCTGGCGCGGGGCTCGATTCAAGGTGAGCGGGGAGCGAGCGGAGAGCGACTTGGGGGCGGGGTCAACATGATCGATTAGCGGAGCGGACCAAGCTTTAAAGAGCGAAGAGCGGATTTCTCGGCCGCGCCGATCCGCTCACGTGGCCTGCCTGACAGCACTAGTTCAAACGTGAAAAGATTGTGCTTACTCAAAACACTGCAGTGATGCCATCGCATTGGTTTACGGTCCATGATTTATAGCCTGTTTGTATATTATAGTTATAACTTATGGGTTTTAGTATTAATGTTACTCTATGAAACTGGTTAAGTTTTCAGGGAACCAAAGCCATTCAGAACTGCCTTTAATAGCCGGAGGTGGGACCGGCCAGTTAATTTGATGGTGATTTGCAGTTTGATGGCATTAGGTCAGTGACAAACCCAGGCCAGCAAACACTAGTCCTATTCAGATAAAGGGATTGGAGAACCAGCGGGCTGGCTCTTATCCAGCTTTTATTAACCCCGTATTGTAAAGCTGATTAAGGATCAGTGCTGCTGGCCAAGAGACATAAAGAAGGCCCGAGGAGAAAGCCTGGCTAGCCTGAGGACAGGCTGAAGGTCATTATGCTACAATAAGTTATGGGAAGGGAAGGTACACATGACAGATAGGCTACTGCAGGATAAGAGCTAAAACAATATGTATGTAAAGTTTAAACCCTTAAAAAGATATTGAATAACAATTTGTACAAATATGTTTTTTTCCATCAAACTACTGAAAGTGGCTTAGCAGCATCTCTACACCTTTACCCTCGTTGAGATGCAAGGATCTATGAATATGCAAATTAGCAACAAGCATCCATTGATATTGGCCACTGGTCAATATCAATGGATGCTTGTTGCTAATTAGCAGCATCTCTACACCTTTACCCTCATTGAGATGCAAGGATATATTAATATGCAAATTAGCAACAAGCATCCATTGATATTGACCAGTGGCCAGTTGCATGAAGCATCTTAATTAGACAAATTGCACGGATGTCTTGTGGTAGGGAATTCCATAGGCGGGGAGCACAGCGGGAGAAAGCTCTGGATCCCATGGTAGTCAGACAGGAAGGGGGAGTGAGAAGTTGGAAGGAAGAGGAGGATCTAAGTGACCGAGAGGGAGTGTAGGACTGGAGATTCTGTGAGATAAGGATGGGCTAGGTTATGGAGGGCCTTGAAAGTGAGTAGTAATACTTCAGACAGTGCGTAGTCAGTGCGTGACTTAACAGGCAGCCAGTGAAGTTGGTGGAGAACAGTTAGTGTAACTTAATGTTATGACTACTGCTGTCTGCTTAGTGTAACTTAATGTTATGACTATTGATGATGTCTGCTTAGTGTAACTTAATATTATGGCTACTGTCACAAAATGCTACAGAAGTCTTTGGTCAATACAACAATTTTCTAAAACTAGGAAAAATAAATCTTAATAAAAAAATAGGAATATGAATTCCAAGTCAGCAGCTTATATTCAGTCAATAGGGAGGTGTAGTGGTTACGTCATTAGTGTTTCCCGCGCGGTCCACCCTCCTTGAAATGGCAATGTATTTCCAATGGACCCATTTCTAAATCGTCTCATTTAAAACAAATAAAGCATGAACATTGGCATGGTGTACCTTTCTGTGTGTATTCATCCACAATCTATTAGCGCAACATGAAAAAATGTGCAATTAATCGTAAAAGTTGCAAAATAACAACGTTTCCGTTTTCGTTCACTGAGTAACTACACTTCTCTCTGGCGCTGCTGAATGACGTCACCACAGCGTAGACTTCTGGCTGTATTAGGTAACCGCACTGAACGACAGGCGTTCTACTGGTAAGAGTAGTTATTTTTTAACGACAAATTACAAACCAGTTATAACTAACTTTATTTCAACCGAAAATGCTTAAACAATAATGTTAGTGATAGAAGGGAACTCATTTTGTGCAAAAATGGAAAGCTTGCCAATGTTCATGAGGCAGAATTATTACAATAGCCGATAATATATTTTCCCAATGATAAATCCCTATACGGGTGTCATGGTCCCAGCCGGGGTTCCTTCCTGAACAATGTGAACAGTGGTTTTCTGCCGCCCTCTGGTGGCCAAACGCAGCAGCTCCAGATATTGAACCTTCTCAGGCATTTAGGCCTAGGTTTGAATACTATTATTAATGCTATGCTGCCTCTGTTCATGTTGTGTTTCCCCGGTCTAGCTTGTGTTTAAAAGGTTATCTCTTTACATATGTTTCCTTTAAGGGTTCTCTTTACATTGTTGTTTCTGTTAAGGGTTAACCTCTTTGCATGTGTTTCCAGTGAGGGTTGTCTCTCTACATATGTTTCCAGTGGGGTTATCCCTTTACATATGTTTCCATTAAGGGTTGTCTCTTTACATATGTTTCCAGTAAGATAATCCCTTTACACATGCTTTTATAGTGTGAGATTTCTTTTTACTAATACTTTGTGTTCACCAGTCTTGGCCATGCCTGGCCTTAAACCAGCTGGCACTCATTAGTAATCACGGGCAATATTTATTCCTGCCCGTTTCTCACTTCCCTGTCGCGCCATTGCCATTGTTTTGTTGTTCTACACTTGTGTTCGGTCGTACTCTCTTCACCTTCACCTTTGTATTTCCCAGTGAGTCCGTTCCTTCCACGTTTTTCCAGCATTGCTGAGTTTTATTTTCCGGGTTTTGCAGTTTGCTTTTGTTTGTTACCGTTTTAACGTGTATCACTGTTTGTTTGCAACTGCTAAGTAAAAGCCTGTTCATTTTCATTCCGTCGTCTCTGCCTCTACTCTTCTGTTATCGTGTTCAGCATTTGGGGTCTCCTCACCTATCCTCACACCGAACCCTTACAACGGGTGGACCGCGCGGGAAACTAAAGTGACGTCAGACTACACCTCCCTATACCTAATCAGCTTTCTGTGTAGCTGAAGCTAAAGGTGGCGCTTTAGATCAGACTCCTACACAGAGTCTCTACGCCTGTACGTCACAGCCTCTGGCCCAAGAGGGAAATGATTTGTACCAAATCAGGACATCCACGACCAAGTTACTTTAACCCTTTCACTGCCACACTACAGAAGGTTAACCCTTTACTATCACACTAGTGACGGTTACCGCTATAACGTTATAACGTTGAATACAGAGTATCATTATTAATAACCAAATATTAAGCTTGTCTGAACATTTGAGTTACGCAGTGATTATCAGAAAGGTAAACAGATTATAGTGCTATGTCTTTTCTGCATCAGCTAAACTGAAAGCAATGTGGAGCGCTGGGCTCGTGACCAGATGCAAAAAGTCCAAAAGTGGGACAACAGTAAGATTTTGGTGGGACAAAGTGGGACAACAGTACGATTTTGGTGGGACAAAGTGGGACAGATAGATAATGTAAAAATTTGTATTAGAATAACTGCCATGGTCTTTACTGAATAGATTTAAATCAAAGGTTAAAGGTTAAATCAAAATAAATACAAATTAAATACCACCTAACATCTGTTTTAAATATTCAAACGTCATCACTTGACAGGAATGTCTTGTGTTTGATATTCCCTGTTAACACAGAACTAGGGAAAACAGTGTAGTATAATACAAAAATAATAATACAAATAAATTGTGTTTCTATATTAGAATAACTGCCATGGTCTTCACCGAATAGATTTAAATCAAAGGTTAAAGGTTACCACAGTCGGCTGACCTGTATGAATGGGAGTGTTGTACTGTGTGATAGACACTTGTTATCTCAGCTGCAGTGACCTTGTCCGTCTGGCTATCATTGTTTGGTTTAAAAAGAAACGTATCCATAGATCTGGATGTTTCTTTTTGGTGAGCCACTTTCAAGTGAGACTCACGTCCACTGTGGCGCTTCAAGTTGTATTCTCCTCCATGCGCAATTGAAAACGAACTATGACACAAAACACAGAAAGCCTGCTGCGGATTGCCTGCCATCTGCCTCACCCAGTCATGTGTCATTTGCCAGTCTTGGTTGTAACTGCAGGTCCGTTTCTTTTTACTGCTTTCCATCTTGAACTAGTTCGCTTGTAATGTTGTTGTGTTTTTTTTTACCAATCAGATTTGCGATATGAGGTAGCGTCACGACTCAGTCTCAGTCACGTCACAAGCAGGCAAGCAGCACGCTAAAGTACTATAACCAATCAGAGCAATGTGTGTGGACAAGAGGCGGGTTGCTACGTTTACTGTCTGTAGGGAGGGGCTTTTAGACGCATGTTTTTTTTGGCTTCGAAAAGAGGGACATCCTCTCAATATGAGGGACGCGGGACATTTGGTCAAATGGTGGGACAGTACAACCAAAAGGGGGACACCTGGTCACCCTAGCTCGAACAGGCAAGCCCAGCGTCTCCGTCATTCGTGGCGAGCGCCTTGCCCACTACGCCACGTAGCCGCCCAAGTATTTAACTTTTTTAAACAAATTTCCACTTCTTATTCATAAAAGAGACTAAGAAATATGGGGGTAAGGTGCGGCTGAGTGGCGCAGTGGGCAAGGCGCTCGCCACTAACGCAGGAGATGCTGGTATCGAGCCCAGCTCTCTGCGTTGCTACCGGCTTGGCCGGCCGTCATACTAACACAATTGGCAGTGTTAGAGGGTGGGAAAGCCAGTGGGTGGGGATTGGACGTTGTGGAGAGCGACTCCCACAGGTCGGTTGGGTGACGGGGAAGTATCGGGGGCAGCGTGAGCCTCCCACGCGTTACTCCTCGCCACTGAGAGTTCGAGCTGTTGCGGTGAAAAGATGCGACAGGCTGCCTCCTCGTGTACCGGAGGGGACACGTGATGCAAGGCTTCTATCCTCACTATAGCCGACCAGTGGGAGGCATAGTCTAGCAACGTTCAAGACAGGGGAGGGAAGAATTGGAAATACGGAATTGGGATGGGAGAAAAATAGAAAATAAGGAGAAAAAGTGGATTAAAAAAAAAATATATATGGGGGTAACAATAATATAATATTATTTATTCAATATGTTAAAGGAAAATATGATGAGTAAAGGTAGCACCGGTTAGTTTACTTCCTGTTCTGGCAGAGATGTTAGTTTTGAGTGTGAAGTTAGTTACCACATATTGGACCATGATGGGTTAGACCTATTAGTGACATCACACATGCAACTCAGGTTTCAGGAAAGTGCAGACAAGCTCTCCCTCTTCAGGGGAGGAATGTGAATAAGGTGCTCTTGTGACAAGTTCTGCATGAATAACAATCTGTATAGCCAGAGTCATGCCTCAGAGAGGAGTTGACCATGAAAACACAACAACATTTGGAGTGGAGGGGACCTTTAACAACTGCACTGAATTATTATATAACAAAAACCAGAACTCAAAAGTATATTACAAATGTTGTGGACTTCAAGACCGTGATTCAACATGTGTGACATGATCTGATTATAGTGTTGATATAATTTCTTAACATAATGGACATCCAACATATATCACCTGAGTGCCACTCCCTTAGATAAGATGAAAGTGAGGACGCTGCACTCAGCTTTCATCATTTATTAAATCAGGTACAACCAATCTGTGACACTGGAGACCTGATGAAAACCTAACGTCTAAACGTTGTACATAGTTGACATTTCTAAACTTCTGAACATGAACTTGACCAAAAAAACAACAGCGATTTATTTTCACACATATCCCAAGGCTAAAGCTTCATTTGAGCTTCGTCTGTAATGAGACAATATATTCATGCCTGAAATGCAATTTTGTTATGCAAGTGCCATTATATCATCAATAAAAAATAAGGATGTTTCAAAATAAAAGAAGACGGTTGAGTCGTTACCTTCTCCCAGCGGGTCCAGCGTGTGGATCATGAGCTGGAAGATGGTGCTCCTGAGGGAGGTGTTGTGGAGGGAGGCGGAGCTTCCTCCTCGCTGCAGGGCGGGACGAGGCTGGTGATTGACACACAACATTGAATCAGAATCAGAAAGGTCTTTGTTGCAAAGTAGTTTACACATACAAGGAATTAGATTTTTGTTATTTGGTGCGACATTAACGGACAGACAATTACGGTAGAATAAAATAAAAGGTAGAATAAGATTAAATGGAATATAAACTAAATTAAAATAGAAGTACAATAGAATAGAATTATAAAATTAAAATTAAATTAAAAAGGCCAGGGCTGTACAATTGTGCACAATATGGTCGAGTATCCATTAATTAGAATAAAAGGGGTTGTGCAATTGAGCAGTAATGTGCAAAAAGAATGAACAGTGAATTATGAACAAGTATGAAGAGTTAAAGCGTCCACATGCAACAAGCTTGTCCTAGAGAAGACAAGCTAAGTCTGATCATACAGAGCCATGTAGCTCCTCCACAGTTTTAGATTAGATTCAATGGCCTTTTATTGTGACCAGCCTAAGGCACACCTGTGAAATAATCATGCAGTCTAATCAGCATCTTGATATGCCACACCTGTCAGGTGGATGGATTATCTCGGCAAAGGAGAAGTGCTCACGAACACAGATCTAAATAAGTTTGTGATTTTTTTTAGAGAAATAGGCCTTTTGTGTACAGTCTTAGATCTTTGATGAAATTTTTCATGAAAAATTGGAGCAAAAACAAAAGTGTATATTTTTGTTCAGTATTTGGATTAGTGCAGTGTCCGTTCAAAACGTTGTCATTCCAGAGCGCATGCCCATGTGGAACTGGCCGATCGCTTGGCAACCCCAGAAGTGCTGCTTGCAGCATCGCGTTCAGAATGTACCCGTTCGGAGTGTGTGCCTGCGTGGAACACGTAACTCCCTTGGGTCCTTCCACCAAGTGTGAAGTCAATTGGATGAACGGTTCTCGAGATATGCATAAATCTTTTTTATTATAGTGCCACCATCTGGCCCAATGACATGCAAATGGGGGTGGCTTACATGGATAGTTTCCATCTGGACCCACAGAATCCAGAAAAAAAAACATTTTGTTTCTGAGAGTTACAGGTTAAGTGCATTGTTATAGCGCCACCCTCTGGCCAAACGGCACCACGTTCGACACTGCACTCCCTTGGGTCCTCAGCAATACACCTGCTAAGTGTGAAGTCAATGGGTTCTTGAGATATCCACGCCATTAACATGCACACATGCACGCAGACAGAGATTCCTTCCTTTTTACTTAGATTAGATGTTCAACCTTCCTTCAATTTGACCTTCGTTCAAACAAAAAAGAAATATATGTGTGTGTGTGTGTGTGTGTGTGTGTGTGTGTGTGTGTGTGTGTGTGTGTGTGTGTGTGTGTGTGTGTGTGTACAGTATATTGTGGCATATATCACCGCCCCTCTCATGGATATGTGAAGGATGGGAGATATTACTGCCACGGAAGGAGTGGAAACAATTAGGTAGCTGATTAGTACTGATAGAACACACCTGTGCATCATTAGTTCACTCACACCCCAGACACACACACTACAAATACACTAGGATAGAGAGAGTTGAGTTGAGTGGAGGTGAGGTTGGAGTTGTTGTATTGAGAGAGAGATTGTTGTGTACGGAGTTTTGCAAGGTGAGAGGAGAGGTGTGAGAGGAGAGGTGAAGGCGAGAAGGTGTTCATTATGTACTGGACCCTAGACTGGCTGAGAAACCCCCTTGTGTACTGACCCTGGACCGGACGACTACTTTGAGTATTGAACAATTCCTTTTTTGTACGAGAGCCTGTTTTTGTGTTTTGACCATCGGACTGTATTACAACCATTCTATTTGCCCATCGAACCATATTCTGCCTGTAATCAATAAATATTCTTATTGATTGATATTGCACTTGTGTGGACATTTGAATTTTTTTTGTTTTTGAACCGTGACAAGTCTGAACACCACCAGGCTCGTCACAATATATATATATATTTATCCCTGTGATCCTTTGATGAACCATGTTATTATGTTAAGTGTTTTGTGTTGTTGTAGTTGTTTATTGTTGTCTTGTTGTAATTGCTTATTGTATCTTTGCATTGTGTTTCATGTTGCAGGGGACCCCCTTGAAAAACGAGATGCTACATCTCAAGGGGTTCGTCCTGCGAAAGAAACAAACAAATAACTTCCACAATACTGTATTATATCAAACTACGACAAACCAAACATTGTGCACCAACAACAGTACGTCACTATTCAACAAGGAAGTGTTGCTCTCGTACCCGTAATCTGACCCCGTCCTCCTCTGAGGAGGCCTTGTGCTGCGGGCTGTTCACTGCTGACTTGGGTCCAGGTTCTGGTTCTGGTTCAGGTTCAGATATTTGTGGGGCAGGAGCAGGAAGTGCTGGAGGAGGTGCTGGAGGCTCGCTCTCCTGCAGAATACAACAAGGAACACACCAACATTATGGCAAATGAGGGGCGTTGTACATATTTGACCCCACAACGATTCGGTTACGATTCTTCAGGCAACGATTCAATGCATCATGAAATCAGTTAATTCCCCCAAAAATGTTGAATACACTAATGTGGCTGGGGGAACTGATTCAGTCAGCATGAATGGACTGTCTATAGGTCAATAAAAAATCTACCCATAATCTTTTTTATAATAATTGTAAAAAAAAAAGAAATTATAATTTAAATGTATAATAATATATATTTTTTTTTAATCTTTTTCCCCCTCCTTTTTCCTCCGATTTTTCTCCCATCCCAATGTTAGTCGTTATGCCAATTCCCAATCCCCTTCCTGGTCGCTGCGCACAGTCAGTCTGGGAGAGTGGAGGCTATCACGTGCTTCCTCCAACACACGTCTAGCCAATCAACCGCTTCTTTTCACCTGGCAGCGCGGACTCTCACTGAGAGGGTGTAACGTGTGGAAGGATCACACTACCTCCCTTAGATCCTATCCGCGCTGAGCAGGCGCCCCGACCGAACTGTAGGAGTCGCTGTTTACAACGACCCGGACCCACTCCGCCAGCTATCCCACCCTCTAATACAGCCAATTGTATTAGTGTGAACGGCCAGCCAAGCTGGTGACAACGCCGGAGCTGTGAGCTGGATTCGAACAGGCGAATCCAGCGTCTCCGGCGTTTGGTGACGAACGCAATCTCCGCTACGCCACCTGACCGCCCTCATGTATAATAATTCTAATCGATTATAACATTTTCGATGCAGTTGAATCGTCACCTTAGGGTCGATGCATTGCGATGCTTCGATGCATTGTTGTTACACCCCTATGGGAAATATTCGTACCCTCTTCTCCAGAGTCAGACAAGAAGATAGATACCAATTTACTATCTGCGTGTTCAGTAGAAAGCTATTCGGCTGCAAGCTAGCCTAGCTTAGCACAAATTAATGGAAGCGGATACGGACCAGCTAGCCTAGCCTAGCTGTTGGCCAAAAACACCTCTCCTGGAGTTTTAAGCTATAGGCTAGTGGTCTGTATCCGCTTTCTACTGAACGCTTAGAAACATTTACATTTAGTCATTTAGCTGAACGCTTTTATCCAAAGCGACTTACAAGTTCTGTACAACAGGTCAGCAGGAAGGGTACAACACTGGCAGCCGAGTAACAATGTTCGTCAAACAGTGTTGAACTTGGGTGAACTTACAGTCTCGAGTGCGTAGTAGTAAAGACATATTAGCATAGTAGGTAGTAATAATAGGCAAGGAAGATTAATTGATGGAAGAGTAGTAGAAGACAGTTTTTTCTTCTTCTTCTTTGATTGATTGAAGAAGTGTGTTTTAGTCGACCGCGAAAGATTTGTTGAAAGGTTTCGAGCTGTCCTAACAGAATGGAAAGATGGGTCAGGTTTCGGCTGTCCTAACAGAGAAAGATTGGTCAGGTTTTGGCTGTCCTAAGTCCTAACAGAGAAAGATTGGTCAGGTTTCGGCTGTCCTAACAGAGAAAGATTGGTCAGGTTTCGGCTGTCTTACGAGAGAAAGATTGGTCAGGTTTCGGCTGTCTTAACAGAGAAAGATTGGTCAGGTTTCGGCTGTCTTACCAGAGAAAGATTGGTCAGGTTTCGGCTGTCTTACCAGAGAAAGATTGGTCAAGTTTCGGCTGTCTTACGAGAGAAAGATTGGTCAGGTTTCGGCTGTCTTAACAGAGAAAGATTGGTCAGGTTTCGGCTGTCTTACCAGAGAAAGATTGGTCAGGTTTCGGCTGTCTTACCAGAGAAAGATTGGTCAGGTTTCGGCTGTCTTACCAGAGAAAGATTGGTCAGGTTTCGGCTGTCTTACCAGAGAAAGATTGGTCAGGTTTCGGCTGTCTTACCAGAGAAAGATTGGTCAGGTTTCGGCTGTCTTACCAGAGAAAGATTGGTCAGGTTTCGGCTGTCCTAACAGAGAAAGATTGGTCAGGTTTCGACTGTCTTACCAGAGAAAGATTGGTCAGGTTTCGGCTGTCCTAAAAGAGAGGAAATCGGTATCTAACCTCTTGTCTGACTCATAAGACGTGCATTTCCTATAATGTGTTCCTTTAAGGACTAAATGTCGTCTGTGTTCAGAATCCCTTCCGATACTTGTGATGCCTGTAGAATCACAATGGGCCTCATTAATAAAGCAACGTAGAAACATACCGTTTATGGAAATGTGGTTTTTTTAACATCTACAACGAGGGCAGGAAAACGTCTACGTGAACAAATTGAAACCAATGGTTTATCACTGAACAACACGGCATAAAGCCCCATATCCACACTTAGGCGCAGGGGAAGTGGAAGAGGCTGAATGCAAACATGAAATTGAAGTGTACTCATTCTGCAAGTATAATGCAGAGAGCGTTGACCCAGGGAGCCTGGCTGGCTGCCTCCATACCCATCGTGTTGTGATTACAGGAGTATGTGCTCCATGAACAAGTGCTTGAGCCAAATTGCACAATGTACTGGTGGTTATACAATGAATATTGGAGGACAATTTAGCATGCCATTATTTCACCATTGATGCAGTGCTGCAGTGGTAGAATTAAAGGTGGGTAGATTCATTCTAGCCGATAATCAAAGTACCACCAATAATCAGATACACAAAAAATAAAGATTATTTTTTAAATTGTATCTGATAGTACTGACTATAATATATACCATGAACTTCAATCATGAAGATTTGTGTCAGCTTGAAAACATGGGTAAATTCTATTATTAAACAAAAACCTGGTCCGGCCAATAAAAAGGTGGGTAAGCTGAGTTTAGGTGGGTTTACTCTACATCCCTGCGTTGATGTCTATATTGCAGAACGTTGCACAGCACACAGACTGTCTAGGAAACTGACCTATCTCAAACCCCCTCCAAATCACAACTGTCACAAACAAAGCGAAGCGACAGTTATGTTTGGAGGATCAAGAACAGAGAGGGGCAGGGTTTGAAATAGGTCAATTAAGTGAGGCACATATTTTTCTATACAAAATACAATAAATTAGCTTCATTTCACAAAAGGATCTCAGGGTTGTTATTGTGACAGAGACACACTGTAACGTTTACATAACTCAGTGTCCCATCGCCGTCACCCTGTCTGCCAACACCTGTCTCCCCTCTGTTCAGAATCATCAAAGGACGCTGTACAAAATAATACAGAGTGTATCACATGCAGAGAGGTTCGCACAAATCCTAGTCCTGCTTTCACTGTCTCTGAGCTGCTGATAGCCCCCACTCTTAATGAGGAAAGAGCACAAATATAGCATGTACCGGTGGAAATGGAAATGCGTTGATTGTTTTGTCTGCGGACACATTTGTTCTCTCAGCAGACAAAGCTGTTCTGTCTCCCGTTAGCAGCCAGATCAGAACAGCCAGATCAAGAGTCTGGTTACTACCAGTGGTTACTACTGGTTACTACTGGTTGTGGTTTACTTTTGGGTAAAGCTGTTTGAGCCACTAACCAGGACAGCAGGAATATCTTATCTTATCTTATACATACATGGCAGCCGGTTTGCTCTTATGTCGTGCTTAGGTTGAGATTCCTTTCCACCCTGTTCCCATGGTGGGAACAAGGTGGAAAGGAAAGGAATCCCAACCTGAGCATGACATAAGAGCTAAATTGACCCTATTCACACTTCGCCATTTCTCTCTTATGTCGTGCTCAGGTTGGGATTCCTTTCCGTCCTGTTCCCGGGGGGGGACACAGAGGTGGAAAGGAAAGGAATCCCAACCTGAGCACGACACAAGAGCTAAATCGATGATACTCAAACGGCAACCGTTTCCTGACCCCCTCCCCCCCCCTATGTCACGCTCGGGTTGGGATTCCCCTCCGCCCCGTTCAACACTGACCTTCCCCGGCTCCTCCTCCTCCGCGGTCCAGACCTTGACGACGCTCATGTGCTTGTTGAGCCGCTTCTTGACCGCCCGCTCTATCTGCAGGTTGAACTTCATGAAGATCACATAGACAACGTAGCCCATCACCAGCATGACGCTCTCCCACCACACGATGGTGCTGTCCAGGAAGAAGACGATGAGCATGACGAGGTCCAGGATGTAGAACGACACGTCCCGGAAGAGGGGCCACCAGGTCAGGTGCAGCATCTCCCGGGAGAAGACGGCGCACATGCCGATGACGAACAGGATGTTGAAGACGGCGGAGCCCACGATGGTGCCGATGCCCACGTTGCTGTGGGCGATGAACACCCCGATCAGGGAGGTGAAGAGCTCGGGGGCGGAGCCTCCGGCCGCCATGAAGGTGGCCCCGGCCACGTCGTCCGAGATCTGGAGCCTGTCGGTGATGACCCCCAGGGCGGGCACGAAGAACTCGTCGCAGACGATGGCCAGGGCGACGAACATGTAGACCATGCCGACCACGTGCAGCACCACCCAGCCTTGTTTCCGCTGCTCCACGGAGAAGAGGTCCTCTGGGTACTCGCCCTTCCTGTGCGGGACTACAGGTGGCGCTGTGGGGGTCGGCGGCGGTGGTTCGGTTGGAGGAGGTTTAGGAGGCGTGGGTTCCACGTAGATACACTGCTCGATGTCTGTCCTGTTGACGACTATCACCAGAGGAGCCTCGGTGCCGTCTGGTAAACCTACGTCCTCCTCTGTGATGTTAGCCGGTACTACTTCCCGTGGGTCTACCTTCAGTACCACGTCCCCCGCCGTCTGAGAGAGCCTGGTCCTGAGGGTCAGCGTGTAAACACAACACAGTGCCACGCTCGAGACCAAGAGGAGAACGCGACTCCGCTGTAGTCGTCTCCTCCTTTGAGGAAAATGCATTTTCGTCGACCTATGTGGTTTTTAATTCCAAACATTGCATTTGGACAATTTCGACAGTTCCAAGCGAGAGCATAGCTGAGGGAGCGGATGCAAACACACACACAGTGTGTCTCTCATCTTATAGGGTTGGCATTGGAAGGCTACTGTCCCAGTGTCAGCCTATGGAATGGACATAGGAAAATACATGAAATGACTGGAATCACATGATTGTGAATATCACAGTAATATTATCAAGACACGTGTTGCTTGCAGCATACAGGTGCAGGAGCATCACTAACAGACCGGGTGTGGGTGGTGGTGGGGATTGCTGGGAGATACAGCCCCGCCACCTGTTACTATGGCTACATAAAAAACACAGGAATAAAAACAGTAGGTCCGTGCAAAATAAACAGCAAGTATCAATCGGTAATAAATGAAAAGGCGAATGGCAAAACGAGACGTATAGATCAGTTGCGATTAAAATGGATAATACAACAAGGATGACCGGGGGAAGAACGTGATGATATGGACAACCGTGAACTATGAATGACAATTACACGGAATACAGAATAGGATCAATGTGCTGAAAAAATATTTATGATTAAAGAAAAAAGAAAAAAAACTATGCTAAATCTGAGATATTAAATAATTGAGGCCAGGGAAGAATAATACGGATTGTCATTGAATGCAAGGTCAATGGCAAACTGTTATTCCTTTTTCATCCAAGAGCCCAATCTAACCCCTGAGCGATAACATTTGTATGTCTCTTACCTCGTGTCGCTGCCGGTCTCGCAGTTGTGCGTAAAAGAGGAGATGCTCATCATGACTCTAGGTTTTGGCTGCGAGGGCGCACCGCGTGTCTTCAACCAGGCTCAGCATAATACCTACCTGGAGTCTCGTAAGAGGATTACCGAATCACCTCTAACACACTCACCTCACGTATAGCCCTGTATTAATACGCCAACATTCAAACACATGTGCTCGTCGTGTCGTGATACAGCTCTTCTTTGCAACACGGTGTTAGCGCGCGGGAGCGGCTGGGGGAGAACATTGTGTCAGTGGGCCGCGCGCAGGGGGGGTTCGGTTCGGATATAGAGGGGCATTGATGGACACTATGCTCTTTATAGTCTTAAAAAAATTAAGGCAAGTCATAATTGCGCCAGTTAATTTCATTGCTCTCGGAAACAGAACGTGTTTTCTTTACTTTTCTGAACTTTTTGTAATGTCTTACAGTCTTTGCATGAGTAACACGCACCCACCGCTCCCGAGCGTGCCACTGCTGTAACTAACCAATTGTAACAATGCACCTTTTTTCAGAATGCCTGTTTCCCTGAGGTTCTGTTTCCCCTGAGGTTCTGTTTCCCTGGGGTTCTGTTTCCCTGGGGTTCTGTTTCCCTCTGGTTCTGTTTCCCTGGGGTTCTGTTTCCCTGGGGTTCTGTTTCCCTGTGGTTCTGTTTCCCTCTGGTTCTGTTTCCCTGGGGTTCTGTTTCCCCTGTGGTTCTGTTTCCCTGAGGTTCTGTTTCCCTGTGGTTCTGTTTCCCTGTGGTTCTGTTTCCCTGGGGTTCTGTTTCCCCTGTGGTTCTGTTTCCCTGAGGTTCTGTTTCCCTGTGGTTCTGTTTCCCCGGGGTTCTGTTTCCCTGGGGTTCTGTTTCCCTGTGGTTCTGTTTCCCCTGAGGTTCTGTTTCCCCCTGAGGTTCTGTTTCCCTGGGGTTCTGTTTCCCTGTGGTTCTGTTTCCCTGAGGTTCTGTTTCCCTGTGGTTCTGTTTCCCTGCGGTTCTGTTTCCCTGTGGTTCTGTTTCCCTCTGGTTCTGTTCCCCCTGTGGTTCTGTTTCCCTGAGGTTCTGTTTCCCTGTGGTTCTGTTTCCCTGAGGTTCTGTTTCCCCCTGAGGTTCTGTTTCCCTGAGGTTCTGTTTCACCCGGGGTTCTGTTTCCCTGAGGTTCTGTTTCCCTCTGGTTCTGTTCCCCCTGAGGTTCTGTTCCCCCTGTGGTTCTGTTTCCCTGAGGTTCTGTTTCCCCCTGTGGTTCTGTTTCCCTGAGGTTCTGTTTCCCCCTGAGGTTCTGTTTCCCTGAGGTTCTGTTTCCCCTGTGGTTCTGTTTCCCCCTGAGGTTCTGTTTCCCTGTGGTTCTGTTTCCCTGAGGTTCTGTTTCCCTCTGGTTCTGTTTCCCTGAGGTTCTGTTTCCCTGTGGTTCTGTTTCCCTCTGGTTCTGTTCCCCCTGAGGTTCTGTTCCCCCTGTGGTTCTGTTTCCCCTGAGGTTCTGTTTCCCTGGGGTTCTGTTTCCCTGGGGTTCTGTTTCCCTGAGGTTCTGTTTCCCCCTGATGTTCTGTTTCCCTGGGGTTCTGTTTCCCTCTGGTTCTGTTTCCCCTGAGGTTCTGTTTCCCTGGGGTTCTGTTTCCCTGGGGTTCTGTTTCACCCAGGGTTCTGTTTCCATGAGGTTCTGTTTCCCTCTGGTTCTGTTTCCCTGGGGTTCTGTTTCCCTGTGGTTCTGTTTCCCTCTGGTTCTGTTTCCCTGGGGTTCTGTTTCCCTGGGGTTCTGTTTCCATGAGGTTCTGTTTCCCTCTGGTTCTGTTTCCCTGGGGTTCTGTTTCCCTGTGGTTCTGTTTCCCTCTGGTTCTGTTTCCCTGGGGTTCTGTTTCCCTGGGGTTCTGTTTCCCTGTGGTTCTGTTTCCCTCTGGTTCTGTTTCCCTGGGGTTCTGTTTCCCCTGTGGTTCTGTTTCCCTGAGGTTCTGTTTCCCTGTGGTTCTGTTTCCCCGGGGTTCTGTTTCCCTGTGGTTCTGTTTCCCTGAGGTTCTGTTTCCCCCTTATGTTCTGTTTCCCTGGGGTTCTGTTTCCCCTGAGGTTCTGTTTCCCCCTGAGGTTCTGTTTCCCTGGGGTTCTGTTTCCCTGTGGTTCAGAGGGGATTGTGAGGTCCATTTTAGAAAGACCGCCTTCAGCAAAAATTGTCTATCGATAAAGGGAAGTGGAACATGGAACAGCCTTCCGGTCCCCTTAAGGGAATGTCCCACCCTGTCCACCTTTAAGGGCCAACTCAGGAAATGGCTGTTAGACAGCCAAATATGCACTCATTAGGGATGTTAGTGATGTTGTACTGACTGAATGTCATGTTAGTGTGGTCATGTCAGTGATGTCAGTTTTTATGAATGAACGTTGTATGGTCCGTTTTGTGTTTGTTTTATGTTAGGACTACGGGTGGAAATTAGCCCTGTGCTATTCCCGGCATATTTACGTCCTTATCATGCTGTGATGTTATGCATACACATGTAAATGATGTTCATTAATTTGCATTGTCCTTAATAAACAAATCTTAATCTTTTTCCCTGGGGTTCTGTTTCCCTGGGGTTCTGTTTCCCTGGGATTCTGTTTCCCTGTGGTTCTGTTTCCCTGGGGTTCTGTTTCCCTGAGGTTCTGTTTCAATGTGGTTCTGTTTCCCCCTGAGGTTCTGTTTCCCTGTGGTTCTGTTTCCCTGAGGTTCTGTTTCCCTGTGGTTCTGTTTCCCTGGGGTTCTGTTTCCCTGTGGTTCTGGTTCTGTGGTTCTGTTTCCCCCTGAGGTTCTGTTCCTCAGAAACTGAGCCACTGAACCCTTTCAGGTGTTCTACATCACAGAGAGATTAGAGGGAGCCACTGCACATTAACCCTTTCAGGTGTTCTACATCACAGAGAGATTAGAGGGAGCCACTGAACATTAACCCTTTCAGGTGTTCTACATCACATAGAGATTAGAGGGAGCCACTGAACATTAACCCTTTCAGGTGTTCTTCATCACATAGAGATTAAAAGGGTATGATGATGACAACTGAACAGTCTAATGGTGACGTCGCAATGGCTACTGTGCTGAGGTCGAATTCTGGGGGGAAACGTAACATTTGAACGAGTGTAAGGGAGCATATTATGTAAAAAGGGTTTCGACAATAATAATAATAATAATAATAATAATAATAATAATAATAATAATAATAATAATAATAATAATAATAATAATAATAATAATAATAATAATAATAATAATAATAATAGATAATAGTGCCTTTCATAGAACCCAAGATCGCTTCACAATCAGGAAAAAAAATAGGGCTAGGGAAATAGGGGGAAAAAAGGGGATGAGGGAAGGTAAGGGATAATGGATAATGGACCTAATCTAATCTAAACTAATTGATGGGGAAAAGCCTTGGTGAAGAGGTGTGTTTTTAGAGCAGATTTGAAGGTGTCCAGGGTTGGGGCGTTGCGGATTTCGGGGGGGAGAGAGTTCCAGAGGGTAGGGGACGCCACGCTGAAGGCTCTGTCCCCGAAAGTCCGTAACCTGGTGCGAGGGATGGAGAGGAGACCTAGATCAGAGGATCGTAGGTTCCGGGATGGAGTGTGCTGGTGGAGGAGATCAGACAGGTATCGGGGGGCGAGGGCATGGAGGGACTTGTAGGTGAAGAGCAGGAGTTTGAAGGTGATGCGGAACTTGACTGGGAGCCAGTGGAGGTGGATGAGGGTGGGGGTGATGTGCTGCCAGGGCTTGGTGTGAGTGAGAACCCTGGCAGCTGAGTTCTGAACATACTGGAGCCTGTCCAGGGCTTTGCTGGGTACCCCAAACAGGACTCCGTTACAGTAGTCCAACCGGGAGGTGATGAATGAGTGGATCAAGGTCTCAGCCACATAGTCTGAGAGTGAGGGTCGGAGACGGGAGATGTTTTTGAGGTGGTAGAAGGCAGACTTGGTGACGGATTTGATGTGGGAGTGAAATGAAAGTGTGGAGTCAAGGGTGACGCCCAGGTTACGGACTTCGAGAGACGGGGAGATGGAACAGCCGTAAACGTGGAGATCTCCAATCTTCCCGAGCAGTGCCTTGGGGGCCACAACCATGAGCTCTGTCTTTTTGCTGTTCAGTTTCAGTAATTTGGTTGACATCCAGGTTTTTATGGCTAACCAACACCTAATAGTAATTAGGTATACGGCAGTGTTTCTGGCTCTAAAAAGTACAACTAATATATTCATTAATAATGTATTGCTTGTGTTTCCTGTGTGATATCATAAAGTTCAATCATTCTGAACAGCTTGTTTAGGCTTTGTATGGATTCGTCAGTCTGAAATGTTGGAGAAATACGACATAAATTTGGCCAGGGTTTGAAGTCTTCAAAACAAGCCTAAACAAGCTGCTCAGAATGATTGAGCTTTATGATATCACACAGGAAACACAAGCATGAGTGAACAGTTTTAAGTACCTTGGAGCCCACATATCCGAGGACTTGACATGGACCACACACATTGACAGTGTTGTGAAGAAGGCACGGCAACGCCTATACTTCCTCAGACGCAAGGAAGTTCCAAGTCAGTCAGAAGATCCTTAAGAACTTCTACTCATGCACAATAGAGAGCATACTGACTGGCAATATCACCTCCTGGTTTGGGAATAGCACCGCACAAGACCGTAGCAGACTACAGAGAGTGGCCTGCTCAGCCGAACGCATAATTGGAGGGGGGCTTCCCACTCTCCAGGGCATTTACAACAAGCGGTGCATGGGCAAGGCTAAGAGAATTATCAAAGACTCGAGCCACCCAAACAACTGCCTCTTTGAACTGCTGCGGTCAGGCAAGCGATACAGGAGTCTCATGGCAAGCACAGAAAGAATCAGAAGAAGCTTCTATCCCCAGGCCATCAGGATGCTCAACGAACAATAACACCATGTAACAACCATCAAATGCACTCACAGCACACACACATGCACACACTCACTTTAAACATACAACTCACTGCAGCACCCACTTTAGTACACCTAAGCACACTTTATATTTATCGGTAAAGAATTTGCACTACAACCCATACCTCATTACACCTTACTGTAAATTATATTGTACCTAAATTGTACCTCATCCCACTTCTGCTTTGCACTGTATAGTATATTGTATGGTAACTCAGTTACTTCTACTCTACATAGAGCATTGTACTATATGTATATACTGAAAATTTTTGTCTACGTACTTGACTTCTATTTTATACTTGCTATACTTATTTTATTATCTATTTTTGCCTAGCACAGTCTCTGGAGCGAAACAGAAAGAAGCATTTTGTATAAAAGTATTCTGTACTATATTGTATTATATATGTATATGCATTAACGTATATGCATCTTGGTTATATATGCACATATAGTAATGTTTTTTTTTTTTAAGTATTTTTTATAATTTCCATGTCTGTTCTTGGTATGTCTGTATAAGTCTTTTGTATGTTTTATATGTCTATACGAAAAAGAAAAAAAAACAAATCTTGGAATTTGCATATTATGCTGTTGAAATATATCGTTGAATATTTGTAAGATTTGTGCAAAAATATCAATAAAAAAAAAAGAGAAGCAAAAAAAAAAAAAGTATTCTGTACTTCTGTATGACAACTAATAAAGAAACTTGAACTTGAGCAATACATTATTAATGAATATATTAGTTGTACTTTTTAGAGCCAGAAACACTGCCGTATACCTAATTACTATTAGGTGTTGGTTAGCCAGGCAGGGAAGGACATAATCCACTCAAGATGTGGTGTCGCTATATACCATCCACACATGGCGTGTTCGATACAAGAGAAGGTGGTGGAAATGTTCTAAACGAAAGTTCAACTGAGAGATTGAACCTCTTTCCGCCTTCAAGTCACTTTTAACCAATCACATCATCCTCTTATACACGGTCCTATCTACTCCCACTAATTGTCTCCTGCCAATCTAATCCCCTGCACTACATTTAAAAGGCTCTCAGCCCTCCTCCCTTCATGTTGTCTCACTCTCCCATCACCACGGGGGCCCCCAGGGTCGCTCTTAAAGGGGCGGCATCTGGAGCTCCCTGCCGAGAGCCTGGCAGGACACTACCTCTCCGGAGCCCCCCCCCCCCCCCCTGCTATTATGCTCCTCGTCAGCGATGGGGCCAGAGATTCAGCATTATTCATTCTGCTATGCTACATACAAGATATATAAGATATATACTGTACCATCATTTCATATAAATGTTTTGCATTATTCCTTCTGCAATGCTACAGTCATGATATATTCTGCTATGCTAAATGCATGATATTTATAATTTTCATATTAAACTGATCTCTCATTAGTTGAATTAAATTCGATTTAGACTAGTTTCTCTGCAGAAAACCTGTTGGAAGTTGTAGAAAATAGTTGTAAAGATACATATAATGCCCCCTTAAGCAAGGGTGACATCTGAAGACAGAGACTGGGTTGCAGAATCCTTGGTTGTATTTTTTTATTTGCAGATAAAAAAGAAAGTCACAACAAAACACCCACAGGGCCTCATTTATAGGGATGGAATCTATCATAAAGTCAAAGGGCATTCTGACAAATGAGGCCTTGAAGAAGGAAATAAAAAAAGCAAGACATAACATGGTATCAGGTACAATTTACCTATATCAAGCCCCACCCTCTTTTCTTGATCCACCAATCACAACTTGTCCCTCGGACAAAAGCAACAGTTGCAATTGGAGGATCAAGAAAAGAGGGCAGTGTTTGGGATAGGTCAAGGTCAAACACAATGTGTGTCGGTGGATTCAAAAAACCTCACGCCATGCTGAGTCACGTTCTCATCACGGCGGCATGACAAGATGCACGATACTCCTACGCAGAGAGTTGGATGACGTTCCGTTAACCTTTCCGATAACTACATCACTGCATAAGTCATAAATGTTCTGGCAAGCTTAATTTCTGGTTATTATTAGTGATACTCTGTATGCACCCAATTCAACGTTATAGCCACATTTTGGATGTCCAGATTTGGTAAAAATCTTTGCCCTGTGTTTTTCGGAGGCTGCGACGTACAGGCGTAGAGACAGCTCTGCGTAGGAGTGTGGTTGAAGCCACGGGGACTATGACATCACAAGTGGGCATAACAGTGGTTCTGGAACGCTGTGCCCGCTTACATATGCATTGTTCCTGCATTAGACACACGTATTAGTCATGATACAGTGAGAGCAAATAAATATAATAGAAGTCAAAATATAAGAAAGTGTAAACTGTAAACAGACTGGACAGAGGTAAAGACACGTCACAGAAGCATTGGGGTAAAAGTGAGGTCAAAACGGCCCTTATTGCTGTAAACATGACATATTTATGTCTGATCTAACATAGGAGGCAAAAGCCTAAAAGTCACTGTTGCTATTACTGTCATGTTAAAAACATTGTGTTGTTGTCTCATCTCAATGCGAAACCAACCCGCCATCTTTACCATAAGCCCCTGAAGAGTGAGCGCCAGAAGAGAAGGTTGTACATTTCTCGTGCTCCTCATTAGACCTAGTAGTTTTGCTATTTGTATTGTTTTTTTTTATGCACAACCATCTGTAGTGTGGTAGTGAAAGGGTTAACCTTCTTTTTTTTATCAACTTTTTCTCCTCCTTTTTTCTGTGATTTTTCTCCCCATCCCAATTTACCTCTTGTGCCAATTCTCCCTCCCCTGTCCTGATCGTTGCTCGCATATGCCCCCCACTGGCCGGTTGTAGGGAGGATAGAAGCCTTGCATCACATGTCCCCTCCGATACATGTGGAGGCAGCCTGTCACATCTTTTCACCTGCCAGCGCGGACTCTCATTTGGCGAGGAGTAACGTGTAGGAGGCTCACACTGCCCCCGCCATTTTCCTGACTTTGCTGTGCAGGCGCCCCAACCGACCTGTAGGAGTCGCTGTTTACAAGGACCAGACTACCACCCTTTCGACTTCCCACCCACTAACTCTGCCAATTGAGTTAGTATGACGGCCGGCCCAAGCCGGAGGCAACGCCGACAGCCAGATTCGAACCCGGTGTCTCTTGCGTTGGTGACGAGCGCAATGTCCGCTGCGCCACCCAGCCACAAAGGGTTAACCTTCTGTAGTGTGGTAGTGAAAGGGTTAACCATCTGTAGTGGTAGTGAAAGGGTTAACCTTCTGTAGTGTGGTAGTGAAAGGGTTAACCATTTGTCAAGTGGCAGTGAAAGGGTTAACCTTCTGTATTGTCGCAGTGAAAGGGTTAACCATTTGGTAGTGTCGTAGTGAAAGGGTTAAACATGTTTCGATTAATTCGTTTATAGTTAGCTTATAGTTATAGTTTGTATAGATAGAGTATACGTTGTGTACTATGTTTACAAATCTACTACAGTTGAGGAGCCGGGAAAAACAAGCATCTCAGGTTTTTCTGAATGTATGTACATTTAAAAAAAAAGCTGTGACAATAAAATGATCTGAATCTGAAAAGGTGCACTACGCAATCCTGGGGGAGGGGCATTCGTTTACTTTAGCAGAGCTTGCGATTATTTTACAAAACATGTCATTCTTAGGATGATTCTAGGATTATCATCATTATTTTGATGTCATAAATCAAAACCAAATCATTCTGAGGCGCACAGTGATCAAATGTAAACCTATAAAGATACTTGTAAGCAGAATCATATATATATATATATATATATATATATATATATATATATATATATAAAAAAAGTGTTTACAGCAATAATCGTTTTCAGTCTACTATCCCCAAATACTTGAGCTGTTTTTCATATGGCCGGGACAGAGCCTCTCAGGGCAGACAAGATCTTGCGATATTTGTTCACAATGCTCAAATGAACTATGACTGACAATGGATGGGTAACTGATTGATTTTGTGGAGTCATAATGTTCACGCTTGAACCCAAATCAGTTGTTTTCATTTGTAGTCGTGTTAACCTTTCTGTATCAGAACATTCAGCCATGGAAAGTGATGCAGTGGTGGAATACAAGGTGGGCAACAACGAACTCCAACTGATGATCTCATTAACGGCAATAATAACATATGTATGTATATACAGTGTGTGTGTGTGTCTCTCTCTGTGTGTGTGTGTGTGTACATTCTATTTTCAGAATTGTATTTTTATTTCTTCAAAAATTACTTATTATTCATGTAACTTGCATCAATCAGACTTTAATCTGTACTATGACTTTCAATCAAAACGATTCATATCAGCTTAAGAAGGTGAATCTACTACTTCCCTCCGTTTCACAAACAAAAATTGTTTTGAGGGGGATTTCCGTTCCATCACATCCATGTACTCATCCCATAAATCACCCCACTCGCTACGTCACAATATCCACAAAGTCAAGTCTTCCATTCATTGACAGCTCCCGGCAGAGTCAGATGACATCTCAGGAGGTCTTGGCCGCCTCACTCTCAGGCTTTGAGACTCATGTCTATGAATGTATGAGCAACACATGGACACTACAACAAGTCACAGGATCTCTGTAAAACACTATCAGAGTCATCAGGTGTTTACATGGTAATGTATTGTACTGTCGTTCCATCAATACAGCCATCGGCCAATGGTTCATTCAGCATAGGCCTTCATAAATAAATAAATACATAATTGTGTGTTCTTTCTGGACAAGAGAAGCTTGTATGGCTTGGTCAATATTTAACAATATTTCAATCACCAGGATTTTGCTGAGGTTTTTTGTGTGATTAAATTGCGAGAAATTGTGCATCCGTGAAGAAGAGAAGTTGAAAAGTGACAAATGAAGATCATCACTTGTCGCTACAATGTTGCAAGGTAACATTACCAGATATATTTTCAAATGAGCGCAAAGCGGAATGTGGGTATAAACAGGCGGATACGTTAGATCTCTCTGATGGGCAAACTGGCTTGGCTTGCAACCATCCTTTTTTTTTTTTTTTTTTTAACTTTTGGCCATTTCCCCTGGCTCTTTTATGTGTTTATCACATTTATACTGGTCAAGGATGACCGACAGAAACAGGCTGAAAGGGTTCAGATGGGGGGGGAAGACACTCTGGGAAAGGCACGGCTGCAGTCGGGATTCGAACTCGCTAAGCCCCAGATCCGTGACGAGCACGGTTGTCCACGGCGCTGAAATAGCGCTCGCGGTACGTGGTGAGCTACTGGAGCTCCCCCAGCTTGCAACCATCCTTATACAGTTCAACGCCTCCTCCACACAACAGGGGTAAACTATGTCAACTTAATCTTGTAGCATTTCATTGGGTGAGACTTTATACACTGTTACCAAAATTGTCATCAACACAGGATATAGTCTGAAGGATGGGCTACAAGGTTATGTCATCTACGTATGTCAAAAGGCCAACTGCAGGGCGCCCACTGGATACTTCCCCTTCTTTTGAAAACAAGATTCCCAACAGATTACACTTGCGTTCTTTTGAAAATGTACCTGTACTGTAAGTGGCCAAACTAGATACATTTATAACCAGAACCCCAAAATTGCGAGGAGCTTGACAATTATATGGGGAAACATTGCAGAGATTGGGATCGGGGGGGGTTTGGTTGAATTTGTGTCAAATGTTGCAGATTGAAAAATCCTGGAGGGTCCGCCAAAGCCCTCCTACTCTCGACAAGCTTGATGAATATAAATAAATGTCACGGGGCACTGGAAATGCAAGACAATCAACATGGTAATACCTCTAATCAGTCCTAGTAAATACATTTCATTGCCCAGTTGGTGGGATTTACAGGACGTGGTTTGGAACAGAACAGTTCTCCTAGTGGAGCTGTGAGGTGAGACACGTATAACACTCGTTCCTAACATACAGCGATGCAAGCAAGCGAGCGGCAGAGTAAAGAATAAATAGCTTCCAGTATTTCCAGTGAAGCAAGCCGTCCAGATGGCGTGTATGCTTTCCGCAACGCAGTTCAGTTTCCTCCGATTGGCCGCGACCCCCACGTGACCCGCGCTAGCACGCCCCCTTATCCACCGCTGCCGCTCTCGCTCTGTGTGTTGTGTTGCAGCTCGCACCAGAGCGGCAGAGGTCGCTGCCTTCCTCAATTTATACGCATGGAAGTATTGACTACGCCGTAACGAATCATTAAAAAAATATACCGTTAACTGGAATATGTTGTGCCTTTACACATATGGCACAATATGGTTTGTCATGACAAACCAATAAAATATCGTTTCGCCTGGCGGTCTCTGGCTTGCTCCAGCGGACACCAGAGCTCAGCGATGCCGCTCGCGGCAGCATATTCTCGCCGCGGGCTGAGCTCTGGTGTCCGCTGGAGCAAGCCAGAGACAGCCGGGGCGATGCGATATTTTATTTGTTTGTCATGACAAACAATTACACAATCCAACATATGTGTAAAGGCACAACATATTCCAGTTAACGGTATCTTTTTTTAATGATTCGTTACGGCGCAATCAATACTTCCATGCATTCGGGACCTCCATGTTTTGGGGGGTATTCATCAGACAAATCGGATCCGGGGATTCGGCTCCCATCAGTCGGGCAAGAACTGCAGGTTTTCAGCCTCTCTCCTCTCTCCTGGAGCTTAAGGGGGAGCTTAGTGTTCCTGCCTCTGAGGAGGTGGCTACAACAACTACATGCAGTCACTGTGTGTTGTTGTAGCCAGCGGGTAAATCGCGATTTTTTTATTTGTTTGTCATGACAAACCAATTACATAATCCAACATATGTGTAAAGGCACAACATATTCCAGTTAACGGCGTATTTTTTTATTGATTCGTTACGGCGTAGTCAATACTTCCATGCGTATAAATTGAGGAAGGCAGGGACCTCTGCCGCTCTGCCGCGCGCTGCAACACAACACACAGCAGAGCGGCAGCGGTGGATAAGGTGGCGTGCTAGCGCGGGTCACGGCCAATCAGAGGAACCCGGAAACCGAACTGCGTTGCGGAAAGCATACACGCGTCCAGATGGACAACGCAGGCAGAGACGTTGGAAAGGGGGGTGCGGCAGCACCCCCTATTGGCAGCTTCAGTTACTGCACAAAAGACGCCTCACGTCATTTTCAGTTAAAGGGTCATTAGAAATAACTTATTTCAAAGCCATTCTAAACAACAAATGTTCCTCTCACTCGCCTCCCTGCCACGTTGTCATTTTGATAAAAATAAATAAAAATACATTAGAATTCACGTATAGTAGGCTATTTCAAAGCCATTCTGAACAATGTACGTCTCACTCCCTCACGTCATTTTCATTTAAAAGGACGTTAGGCGGTCTGAATTATTATTATTATTATCATTTTATTTTTTTCGCAGATAGGCCACACCCCCTGTCGATTTAAAGTTCCAACGTCCCTGAACGCAGGACAGCGAACAGAGTGCGCGTCGTCATCCTGGCTTCAGAAATCGGTGACGCTGGTATCCTGCCTCCAAACTGTGGGTTTTGGTGGAAAACCAAACCAAACCAGACTTCTAGAAAATTTTTGATTGTCTGAGGTGAATTAACCTGTATGCTGCAGTTTAGTTTAGTGGTCGTATAGCAACTTACTGGTTATAATTAATTGTGCAAATTAGAGAAGAGGTACAGTTGTAATAATGAATTACATGGTTAGCCGACATTATGCGTATGACATTATGGCAATAAATGCCTCCAAGCTTTGCTAAATAAGATTAAGGTTGCCTGCTCACAGAAAATAGAGAACACCCATAAAAGCTTGTTGGTTCTCATCCTTTATCTCTGTGATATCCTTCATAAAGGCTGGTTCCATCCCTCATCTCTGTGATATCCTTCATAAAGGCTGGTTCCATCCCTCATCTCTGTGATATCCTTCATAAAGGCTGGTTCCATCCCTCATCTCTGTGATATCCTTCATAAAGGCTGGTTCCATCCCTTATCTCTGTGATATCCTTCATAAAGGCTGGTTCCATCCCTCATCTCTGTGATATCCTTCATAAAGGCTGGTTCCATCCCTTATCTCTGTGATATCCTTCATAAACTCCCTGGAAGAAGAGATCTTGTATCTCAATGGGACATTCCTGGATAAATAAAGGATAAATAAATAAAGGCTGGTTCCATCCCTCATCTCTGCCATTATTGTTCGGATCAAGATAATTTTCAACGTGATATCTTGGAGCATTCGCCGGCTTGCAGTTAGGATGCACAGTTAGCGGTTAGGAACAGGTTTCAGAGGGAGTGGAGAGAGAAGGTAGCCAGCAGTGAGACAATAAAAACAAGATGTGTGTGGGGGGGGGGGGGGGTTGTGTGGTGTTCATAATCCTATCCTTTAGTTGGCTTTCCTCTTCCTGGAGCGGAAGCGTCTCCTCCTCTGCTTGTAAAGGTGCCGGAAATTGACAAAGAGGCCTGAGGAGGAGGAGAAGAAACAGTAAATATTTTGTTTAGTTCATCTCATCATCAACGTTTCATAGGAGATAGAAAATGAACACATAAATAACAGCCTGCAGGGCTCCAGCTAGTGGCGTTTTGAGCACACCTGCTCCTCATCAGACTTATTTATTTATTATGTTTATTTGTTTATTTTCTGTATTTGCTTGTACTTGAAGATTCTTTTGCAGAAATGTTCTAGCAGAGTAGAGAGGGTGACATTAAGGTTCTGTTGCAGCTAGCAGAGAGGGTGGTGTTAAGGTTCTGTTGCAGCTAGCAGAGCAGAGAGGGCGGTGTTAAGGTTCTGTTGCAGCTAGCAGAGCAGAGAGGGTGTTGTTAAGGTTCTGTTGCAGCTAGGAGAGAGGGTGATGTTAAGGTTCTGTTGCAGCTAGCAGAGCAGAGAGGGTGGTGTTAAGGTTCTGTTGCAGCTAGGAGAGCAGAGAGGGTGTTGTTGAGGTTCTGTTGCAGCTAGGAGAGAGGGTGATGTTAAGGTTCTGTTGCAGCTAGGAGAGAGGGTGATGTTAAGGTTCTGTTGCAGCTAGCAGAGTAGAGAGGGTGATGTTAAGGTTCTGTTGCAGCTAGGAGAGTAGAGAGGGTGACATTAAGGTTCTGTTGCAGCTAGCAGAGCAGAGAGGGTGATGTTAAGGTTCTGTTGCAGCTAGCAGAGCAGAGAGGGTGTTGTTAAGGTTCTGTTGCAGCTAGCAGAGAGGGTGATGTTAAGGTTCTGTTGCAGCTAGCAGAGCAGAGAGGGTGATGTTAAGGTTCTGTTGCAGCTAGCAGAGCAGAGAGAGTGATGTTAAGGTTCTGTTGCAGCTAGCAGAGCAGAGAGGGTGATGTTAAGGTTCTGTTGCAGCTAGCAGAGCAGAGAGAGTGATGTTAAGGTTCTGTTGCAGCTAGCAGAGCAGAGAGAGTGATGTTAAGGTTCTGTTGCAGCTAGCAGAGAGGGTGATGTTAAGGTTCTGTTGCAGCTAGCAGAGCAGAGAGGGTGATGTTAAGGTTTTGTTGCAGCTAGCAGAGCAGAGAGGGTGGTGTTAAGGTTCTGTTGCAGCTAGCAGAGCAGAGAGGGTGGTGTTAAGGTTCTGTTGCAGCTAGCTAAGCCTAAAGGGCAGCCCTGGCTCAATGATAACACCAGAGCCCAGAGAAAAGAGTATAGGAAGGCAGAGCGGAAGTGGAAACGTGACAAACTTCAAGTTTCACTTGAAATGCTTAGGGACAGTCGCATTAACTACCAGCTAGCGGTTAAAGCGGCGAGAATCACATATTTTTCTGACCTCATCAACAACTCCCACAACCCCAGGACCCTGTTCACTACCATCAACTCTCTCATTAGCCCCCCCCCCAGCACCTGCCTGGATGTGTCCCCAGCTAAGTGTGAGGAATTCTCAAATTTTTTCACCACCAAAGTTGAAAATATCAGAAGGAACATCTCACCCCCCACACGTAATGTAGCTGTCCCTCTGGTCTGCTCATCTACACTGACCTGCTTTCAGCCCATCAGTCTACTCACCCTCACAGAGATAGTTTCCTCTATGAAACCTGCAACCTGCCCCCTTGACACTGTTCCCACTGCTCTCCTGAAACAGGTTTTTCACACAACCGGTCCCAGCATCCTCTCCATTATTAACAGCTCCCTGGCAACTGGTACTGTTCCATCCTGCTTTAAACATGCAGTAGTCCAGCCCCTATTGAAAAAACCAAACCTTGACCCCACCCTGCACAGTAATTACAGGCCCATTTCCAAGCTTCCTTTTCTGTCAAAAATACTTGAAAAGGTTGTTCTGTGCCAATTGTCTCCCTACCTGCACCAGAACAGCATCCTGGAGACATTTCAGTCAGGGTTCAGGACTGGCCATAGCACAGAATCAGCCCTCCTTAAAGTGTCAAATGACCTACTCCTCGCCGCTGACAACCGTGACTGCTCTATTTTAATGCTGCTTGACCTCAGTGCAGCCTTCGACACTGTTGATCACACCATTTTATTAGATCGTCTCCAACATGGGGTTGGTGTCAGTGACACTGCATTAGCATGGTTTTCCTCCTATCTCACAAATAGAAGCTTTGCTGTCAACATCGCCAACTGCTCCTCCCCCTCAACCTCCCTCTCCTGTGGGGTCCCACAAGGGTCCATCCTTGGCCCGATCCTGTTCTCCCTTTACATGCTACCCCTTGGTCCAATCATTCAGAAACACAACATCTCTTTTCACTGTTATGCTGACGACACACAGCTTTATGTTTCCCTGAAACCCAACAACCAGTCTCTACTTAACAGTCTCATATCCTGCCTGGATGATGTTAAATGTTGGATGGCACAAAACTCTCTACAACTAAATCAAAACAAATCCGAAATAATCCTCTTTGGTCCCCCAGACGCTGTCACCACCCTTACCAACAGCCTTGGCAACCTGTCCTCCCTGGTCAAGCCGTATGTCAAGAACCTAGGTGTCATTTTTGATCCACAATTTAAATTTGACAGACAAGTAAACTCAGTGGTAAAGGCATGTTTTTTCCAACTACGCACCATTGCCAAACTCAAAGCCCTTCTCTCCCCTGCAGACCTTCAGAGAGTCATTCACGCCTTCATTTCATCTAGATTAGACTACTGCAACTCCCTCTATATAGGCATTAACCAGTCTTCCCTGTCCCGCTTACAACTGGTACAAAACGCTGCTGCCAGACTGTTGACCGGAACCCGCAAGAGAGACCACATCACCCCTGTCCTTGCCTCCCTTCATTGGCTCCCAGTACGCTACAGGATAGATTTTAAGGTTCTCCTATTTGTTTTTAAAGCCCTTAATGGTCACACACCCTCCTACATCTCAGACCTCCTATCCCCCTATTCCAACACCAGGTCCCTCAGGTCAGCCGATCAGAGGCTCCTGACAGTCCGGAGGTCTAACCTCAAGCTCAGGGGGGGCCGTGCCTTTGCTATCGCAGCCCCTGAACTGTGGAACAGCATCCCCACCTCCATTAGGCTCGCCCCCTCGATAGATGCCTTCAAATCGAGGCTCAAAACCCACTTCTACCTACTAGCCTTTCCCGTTCACTGACTCATGCCCTGTTTTTCTATGTGTTTGCCTGTGTGCCCTCCCATAAAACGGAGTGTGATTGTTGTCTATATGTATCTTATGTATTTATGTATTTACCCTCTGTACAGCACTTTGGTTGACACGCGTCATGTGAAATGTGCTTTATAAATAAATTTGATTGATTGATTGATAGCAGAGCAGAGAGGGTGACATTAAGGTTCTGTTGCAGCTAGCAGAGCAGAGAGGGTGGTGTTAAGGTTCTGTTGCAGCTAGCAGAGCAGAGAGGGTGATGTTGAGGTTCTGTTGCAGCTAGCAGAGCAGAGAGGGTGATGTTAAGGTTCTGTTGCAGCTAGCAGAGAGGGTGGTGTTAAGGTTCTGTTGCAGCTAGCAGAGCAGAGAGGGTGTTGTTAAGGTTCTGTTGCAGCTAGCAGAGCAGAGAGGGTGGTGTTAAGGTTCTGTTGCAGCTAGCAGAGCAGAGAGGGTGATGTTGAGGTTCTGTTGCAGCTAGCAGAGCAGAGAGGGTGATGTTAAGGTTCTGTTGCAGCTAGCAGAGAGGGTGGTGTTAAGGTTCTGTTGCAGCTAGCAGAGCAGAGAGGGTGGTGTTGAGGTTCTGTTGCAGCTAGCAGAGCAGAGAGGGTGTTGTTAAGGTTCTGTTGCAGCTAGCAGAGCAGAGAGGGTGGTGTTGAGGTTCTGTTGCAGCTAGCAGAGCAGAGAGGGTGTTGTTAAGGTTCTGTTGCAGCTAGCAGAGCAGAGAGGGTGATGTTAAGGTTCTGTTGCAGCTAGCAGAGCAGAGAGGGTGGTGTTAAGGTTCTGTTGCAGATAGCAGAGAGGGCGGTGTTGAGGTTCTGTTGCAGCTAGCAGAGAGGGTGGTGTTAAGGTTCTGTTGCAGTTAGCAGAGCAGAGAGGGTGTTGTTAAGGTTCTGTTGCAGCTAGCAGAGCAGAGAGGTGGTGTTGAGGTTCTGTTGCAGCTAGCAGAGCAGAGAGGGTGTTGTTGAGGTTCTGTTGCAGTTAGCAGAGCAGAGAGGGTGTTGTTGAGGTTCTGTTGCAGCTAGCAGAGCAGAGAGGGTGTTGTTAAGGTTCTGTTGCAGCTAGGAGAGGGTGATGTTAAGGTTCTGTTGCAGCTAGCAGAGAGGGTGATGTTAAGGTTCTGTTGCAGCTAGCAGAGCAGAGAGGGTGATGTTAAGGTTCTGTTGCAGCTAGCAGAGCAGAGAGGGTGTTGTTGAGGTTCTGTTGCAGCTAGCAGAGCAGAGAGGGTGGTGTTGAGGTTCTGTTGCAGTTAGCAGAGCAGAGAGGGTGGTGTTAAGGTTCTGTTGCAGCTAGGAGAGCAGAGAGGGTGGTGTTAAGGTTCTGTTGCAGCTAGCAGAGCAGAGAGGGTGGTGTTGAGGTTCTGTTGCAGCTAGCAGAGCAGAGAGGGTGGTGTTAAGGTTCTGTTGCAGCTAGGAGAGCAGAGAGGGTGGTGTTAAGGTTCTGTTGCAGCTAGGAGAGTAGAGAGGGTGATGTTAAGGTTCTGTTGCAGCTAGGAGAGCAGAGAGGGTGGTGTTAAGGTTCTGTTGCAGCTAGCAGAGCAGAGAGGGTGGTGTTAAGGTTCTGTTGCAGCTAGGAGAGTAGAGAGGGTGATGTTAAGGTTCTGTTGCAGCTAGCAGAGAGGGTGATGTTAAGGTTCTGTTGCAGCTAGCAGAGCAGAGAGGGTGATGTTAAGGTTCTGTTGCAGCTAGGAGAGTAGAGAGGGTGATGTTAAGGTTCTGTTGCAGCTAGCAGAGAGGGTGGTGTTAAGGTTCTGTTGCAGCTAGCAGAGCAGAGAGGGTGATGTTAAGGTTCTGTTGCAGCTAGCAGAGAGGGTGATGTTAAGGTTCTGTTGCAGCTAGCAGAGCAGAGAGGGTGGTGTTAAGGTTCTGTTGCAGCTAGCAGAGCAGAGAGAGTGATGTTGAGGTTCTGTTGCAGCTAGCAGAGCAGAGAGGGTGATGTTAAGGTTCTGTTGCAGCTAGCAGAGCAGAGAGGGTGTTGTTGAGGTTCTGTTGCAGTTAGCAGAGCAGAGAGGGTGTTGTTGAGGTTCTGTTGCAGCTAGCAGAGAGGGTGGTGTTAAGGTTCTGTTGCAGCTAGCAGAGCAGAGAGGGTGATGTTGAGGTTCTGTTGCAGCTAGCAGAGCAGAGAGGGTGGTGTTGAGGTTCTGTTGCAGCTAGCAGAGCAGAGAGGGTGGTGTTAAGGTTCTGTTGCAGCTAGCAGAGCAGAGAGGGTAACGTTAAGGTTCTGTTGCAGCTAGGAGAGCAGAGAGGGTGTTGTTAAGGTTCTGTTGCAGCTAGGAGAGGGTGATGTTAAGGTTCTGTTGCAGCTAGCAGAGCAGAGAGGGTGATGTTAAGGTTCTGTTGCAGCTAGCAGAGCAGAGAGGGTGGTGTTGAGGTTCTGTTGCAGTTAGCAGAGCAGAGAGGGTGGTGTTAAGGTTCTGTTGCAGCTAGCAGAGCAGAGAGGGTGGTGTTGAGGTTCTGTTGCAGCTAGCAGAGTAGAGAGGGTGATGTTAAGGTTCTGTTGCAGCTAGCAGAGAGGGTGATGTTAAGGTTCTGTTGCAGCTAGCAGAGCAGAGAGGGTGGTGTTAAGGTTCTGTTGCAGCTAGCAGAGCAGAGAGGGTGGTGTTGAGGTTCTGTTGCAGCTAGCAGAGTAGAGAGGGTGATGTTAAGGTTCTGTTGCAGCTAGCAGAGAGGGTGATGTTAAGGTTCTGTTGCAGCTAGCAGAGCAGAGAGGGTGGTGTTAAGGTTCTGTTGCAGCTAGGAGAGTAGAGAGGGTGATGTTAAGGTTCTGTTGCAGCTAGCAGAGAGGGTGGTGTTAAGGTTCTGTTGCAGCTAGCAGAGCAGAGAGGGTGATGTTAAGGTTCTGTTGCAGCTAGCAGAGCAGAGAGAGTGATGTTAAGGTTCTGTTGCAGCTAGCAGAGCAGAGAGGGTGGTGTTGAGGTTCTGTTGCAGCTAGCAGAGCAGAGAGGGTGGTGTTGAGGTTCTGTTGCAGCTAGCAGAGCAGAGAGGGTGGTGTTAAGGTTCTGTTGCAGCTAGCAGAGAGAGTGGTGTTGAGGTTCTGTTGCAGCTAGCAGAGCAGAGAGGGTAACGTTAAGGTTCTGTTGCAGCTAGGAGAGCAGAGAGGGTGTTGTTAAGGTTCTGTTGCAGCTAGGAGAGGGTGATGTTAAGGTTCTGTTGCAGCTAGCAGAGCAGAGAGGGTGTTGTTAAGGTTCTGTTGCAGCTAGCAGAGCAGAGAGAGTGATGTTAAGGTTCTGTTGCAGCTAGCAGAGCAGAGAGGGTGATGTTAAGGTTCTGTTGCAGCTAGCAGAGCAGAGAGGGTGGTGTTAAGGTTCTGTTGCAGCTAGCAGAGCAGAGAGGGTGGTGTTGAGGTTCTGTTGCAGCTAGCAGAGCAGAGAGGGTGGTGTTGAGGTTCTGTTGCAGTTAGCAGAGCAGAGAGGGTGATGTTAAGGTTCTGTTGCAGCTAGCAGAGAGGGCGGTGTTAAGGTTCTGTTGCAGCTAGCAGAGCAGAGAGGGTGGTGTTGAGGTTCTGTTGCAGCTAGCAGAGAGGGTGATGTTAAGGTTCTGTTGCAGCTAGCAGAGCAGAGAGGGTGGTGTTAAGGTTCTGTTGCAGCTAGCAGAGTAGAGAGGGTGATGTTAAGGTTCTGTTGCAGCTAGCAGAGTAGAGAGGGTGATGTTAAGGTTCTGTTGCAGCTAGCAGAGTAGAGAGGGTGGTGTTAAGGTTCTGTTGCAGCTAGCAGAGTAGAGAGGGTGATGTTAAGGTTCTGTTGCAGCTAGCAGAGTAGAGAGGGTGGTGTTGAGGTTCTGTTGCAGCTAGCAGAGTAGAGAGGGTGATGTTAAGGTTCTGTTGCAGCTAGCAGAGTAGAGAGGGTGATGTTAAGGTTCTGTTGCAGCTAGCAGAGCAGAGAGGGTGGTGTTAAGGTTCTGTTGCAGCTAGCAGAGCAGAGAGGGTGGTGTTAAGGTTCTGTTGCAGCTAGCAGAGCAGAGAGGGTGGTGTTGAGGTTCTGTTGCAGCTAGCAGAGCAGAGAGAGTGATGTTAAGGTTCTGTTGCAGATAGCAGAGCAGAGAGGGTGGTGTTAAGGTTCTGTTGCAGCTAGCAGAGAGGGTGATGTTAAGGTTCTGTTGCAGCTAGCAGAGCAGAGAGGGTGATGTTAAGGTTCTGTTGCAGCTAGCAGAGAGGGTGATGTTAAGGTTCTGTTGCAGTTAGCAGAGCAGAGAGGGTGGTGTTAAGGTTCTGTTGCAGTTAGCAGAGCAGAGAGGGTGGTGTTAAGGTTCTGTTGCAGCTAGCAGAGCAGAGAGGGTGGTGTTGAGGTTCTGTTGCAGCTAGCAGAGCAGAGAGGGTGGTGTTGAGGTTCTGTTGCAGCTAGCAGAGCAGAGAGGGTGGTGTTAAGGTTCTGTTGCAGCTAGGAGAGTAGAGAGGGTGATGTTAAGGTTCTGTTGCAGCTAGCAGAGCAGAGAGGGTGATGTTAAGGTTCTGTTGCAGCTAGGAGAGTAGAGAGGGTGATGTTAAGGTTCTGTTGCAGCTAGCAGAGCAGAGAGGGTGGTGTTAAGGTTCTGTTGCAGCTAGCAGAGAGGGTGATGTTAAGGTTCTGTTGCAGCTAGCAGAGAGGGTGATGTTAAGGTTCTGTTGCAGCTAGCAGAGAGGGTGATGTTAAGGTTCTGTTGCAGCTAGGAGAGCAGAGAGGGTGATGTTAAGGTTCTGTTGCAGCTAGCAGAGCAGAGAGGGTGATGTTAAGGTTCTGTTGCAGCTAGCAGAGCAGAGAGGGTGATGTTGAGGTTCTGTTGCAGCTAGCAGAGCAGAGAGGGTGGTGTTAAGGTTCTGTTGCAGCTAGCAGAGCAGAGAGGGTGGTGTTAAGGTTCTGTTGCAGCTAGCAGAGAGGGTGATGTTGAGGTTCTGTTGCAGCTAGCAGAGCAGAGAGGGTGATGTTAAGGTTCTGTTGCAGCTACCAGAGCAGAGAGGGTGATGTTAAGGTTCTGTTGCAGCTAGCAGAGCAGAGAGGGTGGTGTTAAGGTTCTGTTGCAGCTAGCAGAGCAGAGAGGGTGGTGTTAAGGTTCTGTTGCAGCTAGCAGAGCAGAGAGGGTGTTGTTAAGGTTCTGTTGCAGCTAGCAGAGCAGAGAGGGTGGTGTTGAGGTTCTGTTGCAGCTAGGAGAGCAGAGAGGGTGATGTTAAGGTTCTGTTGCAGCTAGCAGAGCAGAGAGGGTGGTGTTAAGGTTCTGTTGCAGCTAGCAGAGCAGAGAGGGTGTTGTTAAGGTTCTGTTGCAGCTAGCAGAGAGAGTGATGTTAAGGTTCTGTTGCAGCTAGCAGAGTAGAGAGGGTGATGTTAAGGTTCTGTTGCAGCTAGCAGAGCAGAGAGGGTGATGTTAAGGTTCTGTTGCAGCTAGGAGAGCAGAGAGGGTGATGTTAAGGTTCTGTTGCAGCTAGCAGAGCAGAGAGGGTGGTGTTAAGGTTCTGTTGCAGCTAGCAGAGTAGAGAGGGTGATGTTAAGGTTCTGTTGCAGCTAGCAGAGCAGAGAGGGTGATGTTAAGGTTCTGTTGCAGCTAGCAGAGAGGGTGATGTTAAGGTTCTGTTGCAGCTAGCAGAGAGGGTGATGTTAAGGTTCTGTTGCAGCTAGCAGAGCAGAGAGGGTGATGTTAAGGTTCTGTTGCAGCTAGCAGAGAGGGTGATGTTAAGGTTCTGTTGCAGCTAGCAGAGCAGAGAGGGTGATGTTAAGGTTCTGTTGCAGCTAGCAGAGCAGAGAGGGTGATGTTGAGGTTCTGTTGCAGCTAGCAGAGTGTGATGCTGTCTTACCGAGGAACATGAGGACCAGGTAGACCTGCAGGGTGTAGGAGAAGCTGAGGGACGTGCCCAGAACTCTGGGGAGAGGGAGGCTGAACAGGCCAGTCTCATCAAAGATGGGAAGGGACTGGATCACAGCCACCGCTAGACACACACAGGAGGACAGATTGAGACTGGAACAATGGTTTTTAAACATAAACACAGAAATAAATACATCTGTCTGTCTGTCTGTCTGTCTGTCTGTCTGTCTATATATATCCATCTATCCATCAATTCAACGGGTGACAAATGAAAGGAAAGTCCTTAATAAATGAGTGAAGAAGCATAACAAATGCAGATGCTTCCAGAGAGGTGTAACTGCATGATACATATAAGCAATTATGATGTGTGTGTGTGTTGGGGGGGGGGGGGGGGGCATGGTTTTGGTCCACTTGTCCCCTTAGAGGGAAGGGTCACTGCAAACCAATACAAAAGGTATTCTGAGCGATCACCTTTACCCTATGATTCCAGGACGACAACGCCCCCATCCACAGGACACGGGGGAGTTACTGAATGGTTCGAGTATGACAATGATGCTGTGGCCTTCACAGTCACCAGATCTCTACCCAATTGAACACCTACAGTATGGGTGATTTTGGACCGACGTGTTAGACAGCGCCTTCCGCCACCTTTGTCAAAACACAGAATGAGGGAATAATGTTTTGAGAGAATGGTGTCGCATCCCTCCAGTAGAGTTCCAGAGACTTGTAGAATCTATGCCAAGGTGCATTGAAGCTGTTCTCGCGGGTCATGGTGCCCCAACACCTTTACACTTTATGTTGGTTTTTCCTTCCATTTGTCACCCGTCCGTATATCCGCCTAGCGTGTACACATCCATTCCTACAGCAATGCACAGTAACTTATAGATCACATTATTCATAACTAGATGAGACAAAACCTGACAAACCTTCTGCTAGAACCCCTAGGGGGTAAAGAGGTATCCAGATGGTGTATCTCAGCCAGGTCAGGAGCTTCCACTCCGTCTCAATGCAGGCCAGCATGTAGAATGGGTACCTGGAGCACAGAAGGAAGAAACTCCTCTTACAGTAATGGAAAGCAATGGACTAGGGCTGCACGATTTTGGGAAATAATCTAATTGCGATTTTTCTGACAGATATTGCGATTGCGATTCAATTTGCGATTATAAAAAAAAAATGTAAGCAGCCCCACAGAGGTTTATTGTAAAATGCGGCTTGCATCTGGCCAACGCGGTGGGTCTTTTCGGGACACCGAGCCTGAAAATGTTTATTTTTATCTGGGAATCAGGGCGGCTACGTGGCGTAGTGGGCAAGGCGCTCGCCACAAATGCGGAGACGCTGGGCTCGCCTGTTCGAGCCCAGCGCTCCACATTGCTTTCAGTTTAGCTGGTCGTCCGTACTAATACACATTGGCCGTATTAGGGGGTGGGAAACTGATGGGTGGGGATCGGGCGTTGTGGACAGCGACTCCTACAGGTCGGTTGGTGCGCCTGCGCAGTAGAATCAGGAAGTGTCGGGGGCAGCGTGAGCCTCCCACGCGTTACTCCTCGCCACTGAGAGATCGAGCTGCGCAGGTGAAAAGATGCGACTGCTGTTACCTCAAGTACCGGAGGGGACTTGTGCTATGTGTGACTTAGTCCACATTGCAGCCGGCTTGTGGGAGGCAAGAAACAGCGTTCGTGACAGGGGAGGGTTGAATTGGATGATACGAAATTGGGATGGGAGAAAATATAGAAAATGGGAGAAAAAGTGGATCAAACATTTTTTTTTATCTGGGAATCGATACCGGTACCCAACGGTACCTTTTTTTCTGTACTTTACTCTCCCTCTCTGAAGTCTAAACTTCACAACACACAATCTAAAACCCCTTACCTCCCTCTCCCAAGCCGATCTTGTATCTCAATGGGACTTCCTGGTTAAAAAAAATATATAATAATAATAATAATAATAATAATAATAATAATAATAATAATAATAATAATAATAATAATAATAATAATAATAATAATAATAATAATAATAATAGCGATTTTTTTTTTTTGCGATTTGATAATTGCATCATTCCAAATCGCGATTTTTATTTTAAATCGATTAATCGTTCAGCCCTACAATGGCCCCATTTTAAACCCCGCCCTCTTTTCTTGATCCTCCAATCACAACTGTTGCTTCCCTTGGACAAGCTGTGTGGGTTTAAAATGCGCTTACTATCTCCTCCAAAGTCAAGACAACACAAGACCAATTTCCTCTCTGTGTGCGTTCAGCAGAAAGCTATCCGGCCGCAAGCTAGCCTAGCTTAGCACAAACTAATGGATGCGGATACGGACCTGTTGGGGCCAAAAAACACATCTCCCAGAGTTTTAAGCTGGGCCAGCTGATCCGTATCTGCTTCCATTCATTTGTGCTAAGCTGGGCTAGCTGGCGGCCGGATAGCTTTCTGCTGAACCCACAGAGAGGAAACTGGTCTCCACAGTATCTTCTTGTCCTACTCTGGAGGAGACGGTAAGCGCCATTTCCCATACTCCCGGGCAGCGTGACGAAGTGTCCTTGAGCAAGACACTTAACCCCTAATTGCTCCCGATGAGCAGGTTGGCACCTTGCATGGTTTGGCCTCCGCCATCGGTGTGTGAGTGTGTGAGTGAACAAGTGAATGAGTGAGGAACAAAAAAATTCTAAAGCACTTTGCATAAAAATAAAAACGCTATATAAATGCACCATTTACAATTTTAGTATCAAAGGGGGCAATATGACATCACATCAGTGGGGATGGGTGAGAGAGTGCAACAGGGTGAAAACATCAAGCACTATGGCAGCAAGGGTTCAGTGTTTCATTACTCTTTAACCCTTTCACTGCCACACTACCAAATGGTTAACCCTTTCACTGCGACAATACAGAGGGTTAACCCTTTCACTGGCCCACGACAAAGGGGTTAACCCTTTCACAACCACACTACAGAAGGTTAACCCTTTCACTACCACACTATAGATGGTTAACCCTTTCACTACCACACTACCAAAGGGTCAACCCTCTCACTGCGACAATACAGAGGGTTAACCCTTTCACTGCCACACGGCAAAGGGGTTAACCCTTTCACAACCACACTACAGGGGGTTAACCCTTTCACGACCACACTACAGACGGTTAACCGCCTGTAGTGTGGTAGTGAAGGGGTTAACCTTCTGTAGTGTGGCAGTGAAAAGGTTCTGTATCGTTAGTGGCTTAGCTTGGCTTCGCCTTCTGCACTATCTCGCGTACGTGCACGCGTACTGAATAAACCACAAATGTACCTCTAATACCAGTATTAGTCTGACCACACCCCTCATCAGCTTACCTTCATAAGCAGGTGTGTGGTCACCTGCTCTCCTCCTTCTCGCTTTCACCACAAGGAAGAGGTGCCTCGGTAGATCCCCACACTTGACACCATGATGGAAGAAATTGGATTAGGAACAGCTTGGGAAACAAGGATACGTTGACATCATATCTTTATTTTCTCTCTCACTATTTTCGAGAAAATACGGCGATATTGTCTTCGTACTGGAGTGTCTAGAAGATGTTGATCATTCTACAAACCCTCCACCGGTTTTCGTATTGGGAGCACGCCGCTGCATGCTTCTCAACTGCAGTTCCTTGCTGTGTTTGTTGGGGTGAAACCTGTCAGGCCACAGCTGAACTGTCGGACATGCCGCTGTTGTGAGGAGCGGTGCGTTCCAGGTTGGGTGAGTAGTGTTTGCTGGCGGGCTCCACTTGTCTGTTAGTGCTATGGGGGCTACTAGACAAAGTTTATGGAAACCGGCCCCAGGCTAGGGTCCTTTGTTTAGCCGTCTAGGCGACAGAAGGCCTTGGTCTGGCGACCATTATAGTTTAACTAGTGGGCCGCGACCATTGACACTGGTGATCCCTGTGTGTTCTGGACGAGTGGATTCTCTCTGTCACCGTGTTAAGACCCCATCTTTCATATCCAAATGAGAGTATTCCTTCACGAGGGGATATGTGCATGTAATGTGCGATAGCGGCAGATTCATGTTCAAAGTCAGCTATACAGGCCAGTTGGTACTGTGCTGATTCCGCCGGACGTGTTATTGTCACCGTTGTGAAGCGGTGTTGACGTCTTGTTTTTCCTTTTCTCTTAAAAAGTGAGGAGGGTTCAGAACGGCGGCCTGTCTGGGTGAGTGTTATGTCATTGTTTACATGTTCATAGCTTACGGTTAGCCGGTCGGTGGCCTGGCGCGGGGTAGCTTGGCTTCTCGCGCGCCGCCGGGAGCTCGCTCCTGATCGCGTGCGTCGTAGATCGGCGTCTCGCGAGCGGAAGCGATAGCACCCGAACGGCTGGAGCAGCCGTTAGCTTGATGCTATTCTGTTGAACGTGCTTTGATTTTTAACATGTTTTACACTTTTGACCACGACGTCATCCTTGACAGGGGATGTTCGTCAACCCTGCCCGAGCCTAGACGGGGATTGCGTCAACAAAGGGGACTGTAGCGACTGGTGGAGCGGCGACGCTGCCCGGATCGAACAACACGGGACGCTTGTGACTGCACTTCGCTGATCTGCGTTCCGGGCAGGTACGGGGTTGGCCAGACCCTCATAACACGTCTTCTGGTTTTACCTTGCTAAATGTATTGTGAATGACGGTGTTTTTTCCCAAAACGTGTGTTGTTGCAATGCATTTGAGATACGTTGCGGGTTGTGTGTGAGCTGTTTTTGTCACTGGCAGTAGCTTCTCCGTGCAGGTCGTGATGTATTGATCTGGTTGTTGTGTGAGAAACATCATGGTGTTTATGTGTACCGTGTACTCACTACTAAGGCAACTAACCTATGAAGCTATGCTTGGTGACGAGTGAGTAAAAGAATGTTCTTTCTCAGACTGTAATGACAATGGACAGTGAGTTCACACATTAACAGGTTTTCCTGTTTTAACTGGCCGTATTGAGGGTAAAATAGGAGGATTGTGTTTTTCCCCCCCCGGTTCCCTGGGGACTTTATCACCTCCTATCAGACATGTTGTGCATTAATTGTGTCTTTTGTGTGGTAGGGATACGATGTAACTCTCAGCTTGATTGCTGAGGTTGTGCTAAATCTGCTGGAGAAACTTATTTCCTAAAGGGAAATTGGTTTGGTTGCTGTCGTGTGCTTAGCAAGGCCTGTGGTCGATACTAATCAAGAATGATGTATTCTCTCATTGTGATGATGATGGGTTGTGTGTGTCATGTGACCTACAACTGGGTTGTACTGGCCACAGAAGCACATGTGTATGTTGGACCGGGGTTCTTAGAGCCCTCTCTATTCTGTGTTTTTCCTTAGTAAAAATCAGATAGCAGGTTAGCTCGTGCGCTGTGTGGAGCTGTGAAACGCTTCATAGAGCTGACTATGACTGTGTCATATTCTCTTTTTGTCGTTACGTCGTATCATGGGTGTGGGGTCGTAAAGGGGTGAACTGGTAACCTTTCCTCTCCCCATTGTTCTGTCGGTCAGGGGTACACCCCCTGTCCTTCAAGGTTCCCGTCACGTGGCGGTTCGGCACGTTACGGGGGGGGGGGGGGGGGGGGGGGGGGAGGGGAGTTCCTGGTCCCACGGCCTGGTATATTGGGCGTGTGCACCGCAGGAATTCCCCCGCCATAGAGTACGTCACCGTGCGCGTCTCTGTTGGTAGGACTTCCGTGTGCTGTTCAGGTCCATGTGATGGATCTGTTTTCAGGGGGGGTGGTCAGGGCTCCTCCTCACCAAGCGCCTACTCAGGCCTTCTGTGAGTTCGGACTCCTTCTTCCATGTGATCCATGTGAGGAAGCCTCCATCAGAGTACAGAGCCTTCCTCCTCAGATTGTCAAAGTGAGTGGACCCTCTAGAAGGGTCCTTTTCTATTGTATGTATATTCGATTCAATTCGTTTATTGAGTGTGTATGGGTTCGGTGCCTCTTCCCCGGAGGCCCTAAAACCAGTTTTTTACATGGCTCAAGGTGCAATATATTCTTTTCAATCTGTACAGCTCGCGTGGGAAGTCTCTCTGGGGATCCCCGTCTCTTTCCTATGGGAGGGTGGTGGGATGTAAAAATGTGAACATTTTTTACCCCGGCTGTGTAGACTGGGATACATACTGTTGATGCTTCCTTCTTTCTATTCCAGAAGTGTTGGAGTTAGGGAGTGTCACACCCCTCTTGTCGTTCCCCTGGGCGCCTTGGGGATTCAATGGCAGGTCTAAATAGCCTGTTCATTGATGGGGGTGTGTCCCGACGCACGTATAGTGCTAGCTCGCTGTAAACAGGCGATTGACTGGCACGCCTTAGTTGCTTGTGGTTGAAACAGCGTTTTTATAAAGCAACTGAGATGGGGGTTTTTCCTCTTCCGGCGACCACATCCCATGACCTGGGTGGGTTGTCGACGGATCCTCGTTCATGTCTGGGGGATGATGACGGGATGGATCTGAACATATGTAGTGGGGTCTCACGCCCTTGGGGTGGGCCACCAGGCGCGGTTCGTCCCGACGTCTGGGTGGCGCCTTCTTTTCATGTTAAGATCAACACGCATATCTGCCCTTTTCCGGGGGCATGTCGGCGTGGTTAGGGCACGGGACTGGTTCTGGTCACGCTGGTCCAGATCAGTTGAACCCGTTGTCCGCCGGGGATGCAGATCTGCTGTTCTGGTACCCTGAGGGACTTGGGCTTTTTTCAGGGGGAAAAATGCCAGGTCGGTCTGGGTGTCACAGGGTTAAGCGCTATGGAGACCCTGGTTGGGTATGTTTTTACTCAGCACTGTCGTCATGGTTTACAGCCATGCCATTCTGTACGCGCTCGATCTCGTCGGATCTCGGCCGCTACACAGGTTGGTCCTGGTTAGTACTTGGTTGGGAGACCGCCGGGGAATACCAGGTACGGTGTGCTTAGGGGCTGGTTCTCCATTGTTTTTCGCTCCTCTCTCACGCATGGCGAAGAGGGGCCTGTGGGGGTGGTTTTTTGACCTCCTCTGGTGACCCTGTGCTTCCCGTACCGCCAGGCCCGGTCCGAAGTGATGTTTGCGACCCGTAGGCCTGGGTTAACCCTTTTTGGAAACTGAAACACTTGTACTGCGGTATAGCCGGTGTATACCCGCAGGTGTGTTTTGGAGTTTTTTCTTGAGGGGTTATAGGAACAACCACCGCATTGGGTAACACCGAGGTGGTTGATTCCCTGGTGTGTTGGAGCAGTGTCAACTCCCGGGTTCACCGGTTGAGGGTGCCCCTGCACGTTCATGACGTCTGCCAATCGTGTCAGCCTTCTCTGCCTCGACCCCTCTGGGTGGGGGTTGTTAAATGGAGGCTTGGTCATGCAACACCGCCAGCTTACGCTCCTTCCGCCGGGGCGGCTGTGTTCAGCTGTCCCCTCTGGCGCCTGTCTCGTCCGCAGTCTCCAGGCTAGGGTTAACAGCCTGTTGCCTGGTTTTTTTCCCCGGTGCGCTGCCTGCTTCCGTTGGTTAACCTTTTTTGTGTGCTTACGGCCATGCTGACTGCCTATTCTGCAGGGTCAGTGTGCCAGGCGGTGTACTATTGGGGGGACGGGGCCCGCTCGGCTTACTGGCCTGGTTGGTTCCGCCTGGGAATACCAGGTGCAGTAACTGAGGGGCCTTTGTCCGAATACGCTGGCGATGTGGGGGGCGGGGCACTACGTGCCCACCTGGTGGGGTCTTGATGCTGGCATCATGGACTTCTCCGGGCCCCCATTCCAGGGAGTCCAGTCCTTTTGGTGGGTCTGGGTCTTCCTTCGTGCTCCGCTGCTACGGCCTTGCCACGGGGTTGGGTTTGCCCTTGACCCCGTGATTCTGGGGGCAGTAACGAGGTTGTTCCTCCGTTCGTTCCCGGGTGGCATGCGGGTTGTGCGTGTGTGTAGTCGTGGGTCAAGCCACGGTCTGCTCACCCTGTGCGTTAAGTTGCTTGAGAGCTCTTCGCACGGTCGGGTCCGTCGCCTTCCCGTGAAGCCTCTAATAGGGGGGATACCCTCCATTAGGGGGGGTCGGGGGGGCTCGGCCCTCCCTGTTCTGATGGTTTTGGGGGGCTGTCAGCGGGGTGTATTTGTCAGCCAAGTGGCTCCGCTTGGCCTCCCTTGTGCAGAAGGCGAAGCCAAGCTAAGCCACTAACGATACAGAACGTTAGGTTATGACTATAACCAAGTTCTGTTAGTTAGGGGCGATGCTTGGCTTCGGACGGCCGCTGCAGCCCTTGACCTCACCTTGTGGTGAAAGCTTGGGAAGGAGGAGAGCAGGTGACCACACACCTGCTTATGAAGGTAAGCTGATGAGGGGTGTGGTCAGACTAATACTGGTATTAGAGGTACATTTGTGGTTTATTCAGTACGCGTGCACGTACGCGAGATAGTGCAGAAGGCGAAGCCAAGCATCGCCCCTAACTAACAGAACTTGGTTATAGTCATAACCTAACGTTAAAGACACATATCTTCCTATACTTGTGGCACCACCGTTGACCAATGAGAGCAGAGGAGGATGAAGCTGACCTGAAGATCTCAATGGTGCTCCACAGGTAGAAGACGAAAAACACCACGGGTCTGTTCTGCATCTCCTCCAGACTGCCAAAGATGACAAACAGAATGACGTTCCTTCCCGCTACCTGTCACAGAAACACAATAAAGAGATTAGAGATGCAACTGTTCATCACATTATTATTAGAAATAACCACAATCTGAGAGATGGTCTGTTTTTGAGCTTCTCTGATCATTGTTTCCTTCCCGTCTTCCATTGACTGAACGTTCTGAAGGAACTTCCTGGCTTTAATCTACACCTCGGAGAGAGCCAGGTTATTCTCCATCCAGATCTACAGTATTATGATCACTTGGGTTCCTTCATAATGTCTGATCAGACCTCTCTGACCTGGTATATTAACTCTCTCTCTGACCTGGTATATTAACTCTCTCTGACCTGGTATATTAACTCTCTCTCTGACCTGGTATATTAACTCTCTCTCTGACCTGGTATATTAACTCTCTCTCTGACCTGGTATATTAACTCTCTCTCTGATCTGGTATATTAACTCTCTCTCTGACCTGGTATATTAACTCTCTCTCTGATCTGGTATATTAACTCTCTCTCTGACCTGGTATATTAACTCTCTCTCTGACCTGGTATATTAACTCTCTCTGATCTGGTATATTAACTCTCTCTCTGATCTGGTATATTAACTCTCTCTCTGATCTGGTATATTAACTCTCTCTCTGATCTGGTATATTAACTCTCTCTCTGATCTGGTATATTAACTCTCTCTCTGATCTGGTATATTAACTCTCTCTCTGATCTGGTATATTAACTCTCTCTCTGACCTGGTATATTAACTCTCTCTGATCTGGTATATTAACTCTCTCTCTGATCTGGTATATTAACTCTCTCTGATCTGGTATATTAACTCTCTCTCTGATCTGGTATATTAACTCTCTCTGATCTGGTATATTAACTCTCTCTCTGACCTGGTATATTAACTCTCTCTCTGATCTGGTATATTAACTCTCTCTCTGATCTGTCATATTAACTCTCTCTCTGCCCTGGCATATTAACTCTCTCTGACCTGGCATATTAACTCTCTCTCTGCCCTGGCATATTAACTCTCTCTGACCTGGCATATTAACTCTATCTCTGCCCTGGCATATTAACTCTCTCCCTGCCCTGGCATATTAACTCTCTCTCTGCCCTGTCATATTAACTCTCTCTCTGCCCCGTCATATTAACTCTCTCTCTGCCCTGGCATATTAACTCTATCTCTGCCCTGGCATATTAACTCTCTCTCTCTGCCCTGTCATATTAACTCTCTCTCTGCCCTGTCATATTAACTCTCTCTCTCTGCCCTGTCATATTAACTCTCTCTCTGCCCTGGCATATTAACTCTCTCTCTGCCCTGTCATATTAACTCTCTCTCTGCCCCGTCATATTAACTCTCTCTCTGCCCTGGCATATTAACTCTCTCCCTGCCCTGTCATATTAACTCTCTCTCTGCCCTGGCATATTAACTCTCTCTCTGATCTGGTATATTAACTCTCTCTGATCTGGTATATTAACTCTCTCTCTGCCCTGGTATATTAACTCTCTCTCTGATCTGGTATATTAACTCTCTCTGATCTGGTATATTAACTCTCTCTGATCTGGTATATTAACTCTCTCTCTCTGATCTGGTATATTAACTCTCTCTCTGATCTGGTATATTAACTCTCTCTCTCTGCCCTGGCATATTAACTCTCTCTCTCTGACCTGGCATATTAACTCTCTCTCTCTGCCCTGTCATATTAACTCTCTCTCTGCCCTGTCATATTAACTCTCTCTCTGCCCTGGCATATTAACTCTCTCTGCCCTGGCATATTAACTCTCTCTCTGCCCTGTCATATTAACTCTCTCTCTCTGCCCTGTCATATTAACTCTCTCTCTCTGACCTGGCATATTAACTCTCTCTCTCTGCCCTGGCATGTTAACTCTCTCTCTGCCCTGTCATATTAACTCTCTCTGCCCTGTCATATTAACTCTCTCTCTGCCCTGTCATATTAACTCTCTCTCTGACCTGTCATATTAACTCTCTCTCTGCCCTGTCATATTAACTCTCTCTCTGCCCTCGTATATTAACTCTCTCTCTGATCTGGTATATTAACTCTCTCTCTGATCTGGCATATTAACTCTCTCTGCCCTGTCATATTAACTCTCTCTCTGCCCTGTCATATTAACTCTCTCTCTCTGACCTGGCATATTAACTCTCTCTCTGACCTGGCATATTAACTCTCTCTCTGCCCTGTCATATTAACTCTCTCTCTGCCCTGTCATATTAACTCTCTCTCTGCCCTGTCATATTAACTCTCTCTCTGCCCTGTCATATTAACTCTCTCTCTGCCCTGTCATATTAACTCTCTCTCTGCCCTGGCATATTAACTCTCTCTCTGCCCTGGCATATTAACTCTCTCTCTGCCCTGTCATATTAACTCTCTCTGCCCTGTCATGTTAACTCTCTCTCTGCCCTGGCATATTAACTCTCTCTCTGCCCTGTCATATTAACTCTCTCTGCCCTGTCATGTTAACTCTCTCTCTGCCCTGTCATATTAACTCTCTCTCTCTGACCTGTCATATTAACTCTCTCTCTGCCCTGTCATATTAACTCTCTCTCTCTGCCCTGGCATATTAACTCTCTCTCTCTGACCTGGTATATTAACTCTCTCTCTCTGCCCTGGCATATTAACTGGTGAACGTGCTGATCTACTGACTGGACCACAGGCAGCACAAACACCTGTAGAGGCTCTTGGAGCTCTTAGTCTCTACAGCAGCTAGCTGTCTGGACGTTGGGACACTTGAGCTCTTAGTCTCTACAGCAGCTAGCTGTCTGGACGTTGGGATCCCTTAGTCTCTACAGCAGCTAGCTGTCTGGATGTTGGGATCTCTTATACAGCAGCTAGCTGTCTGGACGTTGGGATCTCTTATACAGCAGCTAGCTGTCTGGACGTTGGGACACTTGAGCTCTTAGTCTCTACAGCAGCTAGCTGTCTGGACGTTGGGATCCCTTAGTCTCTACAGCAGCTAGCTGTCTGGATGTTGGGATCTCTTATACAGCAGCTAGCTGTCTGGACGTTGGGATCTCTTATACAGCAGCTAGCTGTCTGGACGTTGGGACACTTGAGCTCTTAGTCTCTACAGCAGCTAGCTGTCTGGACGTTGGGATCCCTTAGTCTCTACAGCAGCTAGCTGTCTGGATGTTGGGATCTCTTATACAGCAGCTAGATGTCTGGACGTTGGGATCTCTTATACAGCAGCTAGCTGTCTGGACGTTGGAACACTTGAGCTCTGAAAGCACAGCATGGAGCCGGTCAATCACTGACCACTCCAGCGTTTGTTGTCATTTTGTTGTTATTGTTCTTTTCTGGTCTTACAAGTCTCTGGATAGAGTATAATTCTAATCTGATCATCATCATTCTGAGTAATGAAGCAACATGAAATGTAAATTCAGGAGAGTCCATGTCTGATAAACCAGGAGTTTGATTTAAATAAAAAATAAAAATAAAGATTTAATGTAAAATAGGTTTAAGATTTGAGCATTACCTGTATCATGGCTGGAATGAATCCTGTCCTAACCAAGCCTAGCAAGGGGTTAATGACCTCCACCACGGCCATCATCTGACAAAAGTACATCATGTCTGCCGTGGTGTAGAACGTGTCATAGAATGAATCTGATGAGAGAGACAGAGAGACAAGCACATTAAAAGGGACATTTCACGAGTGTTGGTGTTGACTACAGACAACGGGGACAGCAGTGGTCGCTAGCTTACTTGTAGGCTATTAACTAGAACCAAGAGGAGAGACCACATCAGTCCAGTCACCAAGAGGAGAGACCACATCAGTCCAGTCACCAAGAGGAGAGACCACATCAGTCCAGTGTTAGCTACCTTGCACTGGCTTCCGGTAACATTTAGAATCTATTTCAAGGTCCTCCTCCTTATATACAAAGCACTAAACCAAGCGACATTGCCAATTATCTTGTCCGCTATGTGCCTCCTAGAACATTACAATTGTCTACTACTGGTCTAATAAAGGTTCCCAACCACAGCCAAAAGAAAGTCTGGGAGGTTTTAATGTTAATTCTCTGCTCATCTATAATTGTGACATCTTAATGCTCATTTGATGCCTATGTCTATTTTGTGTCTACATCACCGCTGTGAAGCATGTTGAGCTGCAATTATTGTTTGAAGGGTGCTATATAAATGAAGTTTAATATTATTACTGCTGAAACTTGACACGTTTCTAATAAAGTGAAATATCCCTATAAAGAGTATGTTCAGAATAATTTACACTCATCCCTATTCCCTACTCATGGATGATGTTGTCAAAGAGTCATTTATAGATAGATAGATAGATATTTGTATTTTTCCACTTTCATAGAAATTTGTCTGTGGCTTCGCCATGGTTGCAATCCACAAGACAACACAATACAAACACCACACAGGCACAAAAAAAACAAAAACAGCCCAATACTGTACATAGGCAAAAAGAGAAACAACAACAACAAAAACAGGGACAGGGAGCTTCAGGTACCTAACCAGTACCATGGTTAAAATTAAAATCTAAGAATTCATGAGGGCAATGGCATGTGGGAGAAAGGACTTCTTAAATGTGTTTTTTGGGGCTAGAGGAACTCTATAGCACCTTCCAGATGGAAGCATGTCAAACTCACCATGAAGGGGATGCAAAGGATCCGACACTATTCGCTATCATATTATTATTATTATTATTATTATTATTATCATACTAACCCATGCTGTGCTTCATATTGAATACCTATAGCTCCTCCTTAGTTAGCCTCAAAACTAATCGTAATGGGGCCACTGTAAAAGCACTTCAACAGAGACTCAAACCCTTTGCTTAGGTGCACCGTGGGGCAGCGTTCAAGGCCACAGATCCACGGCCCCATTATGTTACATTATCTTTGTGGCAAACCACCCAAAGCTGCCGGCGCAGCAGATTGTGCTTAGAATAGAGTCCACTGATAGACATCATTGGTACTGTATGTAGGAAATATGTCTACAGGTCTAAAATGCTGTACTTATTATGACCTTGCCCATTGCGAGGGAAATGATCCAAATTAATTTGCAAAACAAACCTGCGTGCTGCAGCGACGCTCCTCTTTCTGCATATCTACAAATAGCTCTTCAGAGACAATGCGCCTCTATAACGTTGCATTTTGTTCGTGGGGTCGTGTGTGATGAGCTCATTGGTTTTCTCAGTCACACACAGTGGTGTAGTGTAGTCTAGCTTTTTGCTGGGGGTACACTGTGATTATTGGGGGGGGGGGGGGGAACTATTTCTGACAGAAAGCCAGGGAGACTTATCCCTTGTGTCTAATAATAATGATAATAGATATAAGATATATAATACATTTAATGCATCCACAGATAACAGAGCATTCAGTAATGGGTATATGAAAGACAATTACATGTACAGCTTTTACAGCTGGGGAGATTTAAATACTTTGGGCTGATTTGGACTTTTTAATTTCATTTTCAATGAAAAGCATAGATTATTATGATTATCAAGAGAGTGCAAGTGTTGTTAGAAATAAATGCTGATTATGCTTATCAGTTACAGTAGCAGTAGTGACAGTGAACATTCCTGCAGTTCTGTCACGATTCAAGCACTCGTCTATTACAGATTATTATGAACTTGGCAGTGACGACACAAACAGGATTCAAGATTCAAGATTTTAAGTCTCCCCTGCAGTTGGGAATATTTAAAAAGAATTGCAGAGGGTACACTATAGTTTTGCAGGCAGTACATAATACACAGTGTACCCAGTGTAACCCTAGACTACACTACTACTCACAGAATTGCCAAAGCCCAACTCTTCATGCCACACATTCCAAAACTACACACCCTTCTAAGTCCCTATAAAAGCACTTGAGCACTTGTTGGAATCAAGACAGGTCAGGCTACCGGAGTCTCATGGCCAGTACAGAGAGACTCAAAGGGAGCTTCTATCACCAGGCCATCGGGCTGCTCAATGTGGACTCTATGTAACACTAACCCATCCATTCTAACATTCATTGCATACAACATTCACACACTCACTTTAAACATTCACCTTTAAACACTTTTTTTTAAACATTACACCATATTGTATCTATTATTCCTAAAAAGATTTGCACGACCTCTTCTACCTAATTTAGTTTTTTTGCACTTTGTACATTTTTGTTTTGTATAGTGTTTGGTCTTTATTCTTTTAACTTTTTTACTGTATGAAGCACAATCTCAAGAGGGTCATACTGAACCAAGCATTTCACTATAATGCAAATTCTTTTTATTTTTTCCTCCTCCTTTTTCCGTTTTTCTCCCCTCCCAATGTTAGTCGTTATGCCGATTCCCAATCCCCCTCCTGGTCATTGCGCACTCTACCCCCTACCGTCGGTCTCCCCCTACCGTCGGTCTGGGAGGGTGGAGACTATCACATGCTTCCTCCGACACATGTGTACCCAGCCCACCACTTCTTTTTCACCTGGCAGCACGGACTCTCACTGAGAGAGTGTAACGTGTGGAAGGTCACACTACTACCTCTCTTAGATCCTTCCCTCGCTGTGCAGGCGCCCCGACCGAACTGTAGGAGTCGCTGTTTACAACGACCCGGACCCACCCACCGGCTTCCCTCCCGCTGATTCTGCCAATCGAGCCAGTATGCCGGCCGGCCGGCCAAGCCGGGAGCAACGCTGACAGCTGGATTCGATACCAGTGTCTCTTGCGTTGGTGACGAACGCCTTGTCCGCTGCGCCACCCAGCCGCCAATGTACATGTACCTTATATGTGACAAATAAAGCTAAACTTGAACTATGTGTGAACGGAGCTTAACCTTGGCCAAGGATGAAGAGGCGAACGGTCATGTTGATGAAGATCCAGGAGAAGCCCAGAAACTGCACCAGGTTGTACATGAACAGGTAGCCCTTCTTCACACCCAGGTAGGCTGAGGAGACAGAGGACAGAGAGGTTTACGTTTACGTTTATTTGGATCCCCATTAGCCACAGCAGTGCTGTGGCTATTCTTCCTGGGGTCCATAACACGTAAAATACAGTTACAGACTTTATACACTCACAAACATTCACATGGCATACAGACAATTAAAACAACAATACATACTCCTAATCCATTCATAATACAATACAACAATACATACTCATAATCAATTCATAATACAATACCTACTCATAATCAATTCATAATATAATACAGCATAATATGCAATTTAGCTTTTTCATAATTATCTATGTTCATATCAACCAATTATACAATCTTCTAATAATATATCCATATCAGACACATACATTTTAATTTACATATATCCCCATCTCTTTATCAGACAGACACATACATTTTAATTTACGTACACACTATCTAATTAGGGAATGTCAATTCCTTTGGTTGAACATTTTGTTTTACCAAGATTCTGAAACAACATTTACTATTCTCCTGCATAACATGTCTGGGAAGAGAGTTCCATTCCTGCATACCACGGAACATGACAGTTCGCTTCATTGCATTCGACCTCACTTTTGGAAGAAGTGTAAAACCTCGTGCAGAGAGCATGTCTGGTGGAATGGTTGTGTCTGTCAAGACTTATAGATAAATTGTTATATAAAATTGAGGACGTTAGATCCCGGGAAGAGGAGCCGAATGCTACGTCTTCACGAATAAAACAAATACAAATAAACACATTTCATTAATACGAAGAAGATTTGCAAAAAAAAATTTACTATAAAGATGATTGTATTTGTGTTCCTGTCAGAACGCTCCAGTACTTACGGTCCTTGCGAACTCTCGACTCCACACAGATCTTGTTTATCCTCTCCTCCTCCTGAAGCCAAACACACCATGGACAGCCTCACTTTACAAAAGCCCAACATTCCTGAGATCATTCCTAGCAGATGTGGTGTCTGTATTTAGGGCTTGGTTGAATAAATATTTATTAATGCACACAAGGTAATTGAAACTAGTCTTTTTGCATATCCCTCCGAGTCCTAGTTACACAAACACACAGTCCACCACACAAATGCATTTCTTTAGAGAAATATACAGAGCCAGACTTACTACAGTACAACAGTCCTAATATACACTTTATTTATTTATACGTTTCATTTGAATGGGATCAAATGGGATGGCGAACTTACGATAATTAGTTAGGACGAGTTTCTGACTTAACCCTCAGAATCTGCCGTGGGTCATTATAGAGCTTTGTATATATATATAATGCATACAAAGCTCGTCAATAGAGCTAGTAAAAATAGTAATATTCTGATTCTGATGTAGACACGGTTCACTTCATTTAGCAGTCGATTTGAATGATTTCAGATGTCGATGAACTATTCTCCGCGTAACCGCAGCTACCAACGAACTTCCCACCACGGTTAGGACAGCCGTCGAGACTAAAAACACACTTCTTCAATCAATATCTGAAATTAATAAGAAAATATATAATAATAACCTTATTTTACTATCATGCACTCTTCCACTAAATAATCTTCCTTGCCTATATTACCTACTATACTCATATGTCTTTACGACTATGTACTCAAGACTGTAGCGCCCAAGTTTGATGTAAAACTGTTACTCAGCTGAAGGAGTTGTACCCTTCCAGAACTTGTAGGTCGCTTTGGATAAAAGCGTTCGGCTAAATGTAAAAAGTAAATGTAAGGGATTTGATTCCAACTGGAGCCAACCGCTCTGACAGTCTAATCACTCGCAGCGCTGTACGCTCATTCGGGCAAAAGCATTCACCCAGTAGGTATATGTCGTCTCATCGTCTTCACACAGGGTTAGAAACATCTCAACAGAGACCTCCTCTCTCTCTGGACCAGAACCGGTCCTACCTTGGCCTGAAGCTCTCTCTCTCTCTGGACCAGAACCGGTCCTACCTTGGCCTGAAGCTCTCTCTCTCTCTGGACCAGAACCGGTCCTACCTTGGCCTGAAGCTCTCTCTCTCTCTGGACCAGAACCGGTCCTACCTTGGCCTGAAGCTCTCTCTCTGGACCAGAACCGGTCCTACCTTGGCCTGAAGCTCTCTCTCTCTCTGGACCAGAACCGGTCCTACCTTGGCCTGAAGCTCTCTCTCTCTGGACCAGAACCGGTCCTACCTTGGCCTGAGGCTCTCTCTCTCTGGACCAGAACCGGTCCTACCTTGGCCTGAAGCTCTCTCTCTGGACCAGAACCGGTCCTACTTTGGCCTGAAGCTCTCTCTCTCTCTGGACCAGAACCGGTCCTACCTTGGCCTGAAGCTCTCTCTCTCTGGACCAGAACCGGTGCTACCTTGGCCTGAAGCTCTCTCTCTCTGGACCAGAACCGGTCCTACCTTGGCCTGAAGCTCTCTCTCTCTGGACCAGAACCGGTCCTACATTGGCCTGAAGCTCTCTCTCTGGACCAGAACCGGTCCTACCTTGGCCTGAAGCTCTCTCTCTCTCTCTGGACCAGAACCGGTCCTACCTTGGCCTGAAGCTCTCTCTCTCTGGACCAGAACCGGTCCTACCTTGGCCTGAAGCTCTCTCTCTCTGGACCAGAACCGGTCCTACCTTGGCCTGAAGCTCTCTCTCTCTGGACCAGAACCGGTCCTACCTTGGCCTGAAGCTCTCTCTCTCTGGACCAGAACCGGTCCTACCTTGGCCTGAAGCTCTCTCTCTCTGGACCAGAACCGGTCCTACCTTGGCCTGAAGCTCTCTCTCTCTGGACCAGAACCGGTCCTACCTTGGCCTGAAGCTCTCTCTCTCTGGACCAGAACCGGTCCTACCTTGGCCTGAAGCTCTCTCTCTCTGGACCAGAACCGGTTCTACCTTGGCCTGAAGCTCTCTCTCTCTGGACCAGAACCGGTCCTACCTTGGCCTGAAGCTCTCTCTGGACCAGAACCGGTCCTACCTTGGCCTGAAGCTCTCTCTCTCTGGACCAGAACCGGTCCTACCTTGGCCTGAAGCTCTCTCTCTGGACCAGAACCGGTCCTACCTTGGCCTGAAGCTCTCTCTCTCTCTGGACCAGAACCGGTCCTACCTTGGCCTGAAGCTCTCTCTCTCTCTGGACCAGAACCGGTCCTACCTTGGCCTGAAGCTCTCTCTCTCTGGACCAGAACCGGTCCTACCTTGGCCTGAAGCTCCATCTCGGCGTCGGACTCGTCCAGCCAGCGGTCAAAGTCGGGCGCCAGGAAGACGGGCTTCCGCTCCTGCCGCGTGAGCCGGTCCCACCAGCGCTGGTCCTGCTTCCTCACCTTGATGTTCACCTGGCGCTGGGTCGACTTGTGGCTCACCTGGAGCGTGACACGCACACACATACAATTATGACTAGATCCCCCACAAGGAAAACAGTACAGAAAGCACCCCTACAGTAGATGCCTCTGATTTACTTAAATACAGTCAGTGGCAGCAAGGCAAGGCAAGGCAAGGCAAGGCAAGGCAAGGCAAGGCAAGGCATGGCATGGCATGGCATGGCATGGCATGGCATGGCATGGCATGGCATGGCATGGCATGGCATGGCAAGGTAAGGTAAGGTAAGGTAAGGTATGGTATGGTATGGTATGGTATGGTATGGTAAGGTAAGGTAAGGTAAGGTAAGGTATGGTAAGGTATGGTATGGTAAGGTAAGGTAAGGTAAGGTATGGTATGGTATGGTAAGGTAAGGTAAGGTATGGTATGGTAAGGTATGGTAAGGTATGGTATGGTATGGTATGGTAAGGTAAGGTAAGGTAAGGTAAGGTAAGGTAAGGTAAGGTAAGGTAAGGTAAGGTATGGTATGGTATGGTATGGTAAGGTAAGGTAAGGTAAGGTAAGGTAAGATAGGATATGATAAGATTCCTTTATTGATCCCCTTGGGGAAATTACAATAAATATGGGCAATAAAACACTTCGAATCTGAATATACTATGGGTAAGTAAAGTAAACCGTATACACAGGTGCAGTATACATAAGTGGCATGATATACGTACGTTATACATAAAGGTATTGAGAGAGTTGTAGTACATAGTTTCTTAGTGATGTATAATTACTTAGGCTAATCTGTCTCAAAAGAAGATGAATGTGAGGGGAATTCTGGTCATCTATGTAGCAGTGGCTTTTAATGCAAGAGGCTGCATTTTTGGACTTGTAAGAGTATATTTAACCATTTCACTACCACACTACAGAAGGTTAACCCTTTACCATCACACTACAGACGGTTAACCTTCCGATAGTAAAGGGTTAACCTTCTGTAGTGTGGTAGTGAACGGGTTAACCCTTTGTCGTGTGACAGTGAAATGGTTAACCTTCTGTATCGTCGCAGTGAAAGGGTTAACCATTTGGTAGTGCAGCAGTGAAAGGGTTAAAGGGAGATATCAAGAACATGGTGTTGATGTGTCCCAAACCTTTGGACAGTCATAACATGAGCATGTGACCAAATGTTAATTCACAACGAAATACATATTTAAAATATTTAACTAAATTACTTCAGTTTACTTTACAGAATTGATTGTCTCAGCTCACACCAATCGTACATGATATATATCTCTTGATGAGGTGAAGAAATGTGAATATAAGACATGAACCAATTTCCGCCATTACAATGTTGCCACCATTAAATGATTATTAATAATAATAATAATGAGAACATTAAAAACAGATACCTCAGGTTTCACTGGCTCCAGGAACTCCAGACTGAACGCGTATTCGTTGTCTCCTTGAGCTCCATGGCCATGTGCTGAGGAACAATAGTCATACCATTTAAATATCAGGAACGATGTGTAATGAATAATGTGACTGCTCATTTAAATATCAGGAACGATATGTAATGAATAATGTGACTGCTCATTTAAATATCAGGAACGATATGTAATGAATAATGTGACTGCTCATTTAAATATCAGGAACGATATATGTGATGAATAATGTGACTGCTCATTTAAATATCAGGAACGATATATGTGATGAATAATGTGACTGCTCATTTAAATATCAGGAACAATATATGTGATGAATAATGTGACTGCTCATTTAAATATCAGGAACGATATGTAATGAATAATGTGACTGCTCATTTAAATATCAGGAACGATATGTAATGAATAATGTGACTGCTCATTTAAATATCAGGAACGATATGTAATGAATAATGTGACTGCTCATTTAAATAGCTTCCCTCCCTTTCAAAGGGCTGTCCCGAATGCTTTTCTTTTGGCTTCGAAGCTTCATCGAATATTCAAAGCTTTGCATTGAAGATGGGTATTGGCTTATAATAAAACAAAATAGCCTCTTAATACAGGTCTAATCAAAGTGAAATCGTCTCGTTATACAGGCCTAATCAAAGTGAAATCCTCTCTTTATACACGCCTAATCAAAGTGAAATCGTCTCTTTATACAGGCCTAATCAAAGTGAAATAGTCTCTTTATACAGGCCTCATCAAAGTGAAATTGTCTCTTTATACAGGTCTAATCAAAGTGAAATAGTATCTTTATACAGGCCTACTCAAAGTGAAATCGTCTCTTTATACAGGCCTAATCAAAGTGAAATAGTTTCTTTATACAGATCTAATCAAAGTGAAATAGTCTCTTTATACAGATCTAATCAAAGTGAAATAGTCTCTTTATACAGGCCTAATCAAAGTGACAGGTTGTGTGACAGAGAGATCAACACATCCACATTCTTTGGCAACAGGGAATTTCTCTCTTTTTATTTTGCCAACAATGAAGCCAGCTTTTTAAAAGTGCTCTGAAGGGGTTGTATGGAGGATTCCTACATTTCCTAAAGACCTGTTGCAACTCTCACTGGTATAGAAAGTGATGTGAGAGGACATCATGAGAGAAAAGGCTCATTATCCTGGACCAGTGAGCCCAACCACAATCTGTAACCTTTCAATAGAAAACTTACATAACATATTACATATAGAAAACTTACATATACATATTACAAATACATATTTTGGGGGTAAATACATATAATAAGGCAATACTATAGGGCATGTTTTAGTTGAAATATCCTCATTTAAACCTTTCACTGCCACACGACAGCAGGTTAACCCTTTACTATCACACAACCGACGGCGATGCTCCACCATTAGCATCATAGCATCGCCATCGGTCGTGTGATAGTAAAGGGCTAACCTTCTGTATTGTCACAGTGAAAGGGTTAATAATAATAATAATAATAATGACTTGGATTTATATAGCGCTCTTCATGACACCCAGAGCGCTTCACAGAGTCCATTATTCGTTCATACACAGTCATACCGGTGGTGGTAAGCTACAATTGCAGCCAGAGCTGCCCTGAGGCAGACTCACGGAAGCGTGGCGAATAATCAACGCCTACGGCCCCTCCGACCACCACCAACATTCATTTACATGTATACACATTCATACGAGGCAAGTAGGTTAAGTGTCTTGCCCAAGGACACAACGGCAGTGGGATGGACATGGGCTTGAGCGGGATTCGAACCACCAACCCTTCGATCATTAACCGGCTGTCGTGTGGCAGTGAAAGGGTTAAGATACGGACGATTCCCCAATTCGAATAAATAGCTAGTCCCCGTTATCGAGATGGAGGCTGAACCGAGTGAACTCCTTAGACAAACATTGCAGCTTCCATCTAATGGGAGTTCAGAACACAGAGCGGGTGAACAAACAATTCATTATGGACTAAAGGTTCAACTACTTGAGGGGAAAGGAGCCATTGGACTGTCTGTGGTCCGTGGTGAGTGTTTGGAGAAGATCGGAATAGATTAAGTGCCCTCAGGTGAGTTGCGACTGAATTGTAAGTCAACACCTAGCAACTCTGTGTACGGTCCCTGTAGCACAGGGTCGGGTTCACATGGCTAACAGCTTGTCAGCTATCCAGCAGATCAGCGGCCAACATGTCAGAATTAAGATCCACACCAGGTGCTGCCATCTCAACCACCAATGCAATCACCGGGCAGAGTCCACCCCCCTGACTTTTGATGGATGAAGTTGACACGTGTATTTATTTTGCTGCAGAAAATTACACTATGGATAAATTACAGTATAAATAAATAAATACACTTATAAATACATAAAGACAGTTAATGAATCAAAAAAAAATTAAAAAAGAAATTAATTAATATACAAATAACTGAATTAATAAATAAATACACAAATAGATGTACAGTGATATTGAATGGTTAATTACATTTCTCATTTATGCATGTATGGTGACAATAAGCATATAATTATGTATTTATTAATTGATTTAAGCATTTAATTATACGTATTTATTTATATATCTATTTAGTTTTGGTCCTTTAAGTCCTTCATATAGACAGCAAGGCACAGTGACATACGGGACAGAATAAATCGAACCTCATCGAGAAGCACGAGGTTTCAACACAAGACAAAGAGCTAAATAGGTCGATTCTAAGTTCTAAATATCCTTGTTTGAGAAGAACTGATGAATGTTGATTCGTGAATAATGTTGGGTTATTATTTCAATAAGCTAATTCTTATTTCCTGGGCTAATTACTATTTTTTTTTCTTTTTTTCTTCCTATTCCTGAGTTTGCCATTGATTACCATGGCAACAATTAAAGCTTTGAAGCATCCGGGTCAGCCCTAAATTCATATACAATAAAAATCCATTGCCAACCTTTGAACTGAAGGGTGTTCTCTTGCAGGCAGATGTCAAGATTCTGAAATGCATAGTAAAGCCATGATGATTCACAATCAATAACACACTGACTGACACACACTGACACACAGCTATTACCAACATATGAGAAGGAACTCATTTATAATCAAGTCATTTTATGCGCAGCATGGATACACTAACTTACAAGTGTTCTGTTGTCACTAGTCATTGTCTAACAGGCTTTAAACAAGACCCACCACTACCATGACAAGTCATGAATATTTTATGCAGTGGTGGAAGATGTACAAGTAGAAATCCCCCCATAAAATAGTACTCCGGTAAAAGTCCTCCATTCAATATTAAGTAAAAGTAGAGAAGTATTTGATATTGAATGTACGCAAGTATCAAAAATACAAGTTTGCATTTTACATGATGTTTGTGTATTCTAGTGCTTAAGAGCATTCACTCTAACTAACCATCGGCCTCTGAAAGGGTGCGTTAAAGTGGTATGTGGTCCAGTAATGCTGCTCCGATTATGTCCTCTTGAAGTTGTCAGGCTTAACATTTCATTTTTAATCTATTTTAGCCATATTTTCTATGCAAGTCTTTGCAAGTAACTAGCAAATGATGGGTTCGGATACATGTAGTGGAGTAAAAAGTACAATATTTTCTTTGAAATGTGGTGGAGTAAAAGTACAAAGTTCCCTATATAATGAAAATACTCAAGCACCTCAAAATTGTACTCAAGTGCGGTACTTGGGTGAAAATACTTAGTAGTTCCATCACTGCTTTCATGATGCATTCGTCTAACATCTGTGGAATGAGGCTGGAGCAGAAACGCTGGAACAAAGGCTCTTCTATCTAGTGTCATTATCCTGTACTACTAGTATACTGTGCCGAATATTAGAACTGCCGATACATGACGCTGGTGAAGGGCTAGGTAACAGTATGCATCACTGCCTGGAGCAAGGTCTAGCCAAACAAAGGAGAAAACATTACACTCTTAACGCCCTAGGCATATTTAATTCCGCCTGGATATTTTTTTTGTATTTTGGGCTGTAAAATTGTCAAATACTGCCCTGGCTAGGATTGATTGATTGATTGATTGATTGATTGATTGATTGATTGATTGAAAACTTTATTTAACAGATTGCAGAATGGGTACAGTACAGTACAGTACAGCTCAATACACACAATTGTTAAGGGGATGCAGACCAGAGAAATACTTTCGTCTTGTTTACATCAGGGTCCCCCATTCTCAATTCATCATAACATATATGACATACATGACATACAGTTTCTACATCAAATGTATATACTCTCTTTTCTGGACTCTTTATGTATCACAAACAGTACTGTATTTGCAAATCTGGTATGTCATAAATGTATCTGTAGCAGTACTGTCTATCTGTATGTCATGTATGTCATATATGTCCTGATGAATTGAAAATGGGGGACCCTGCCTGATGTAAACAAGACGAAAGTCTTTCTCTGGTCTGCATCCCCTTAACAATTGTGTGTATTGAGCCGTACTGTACTGTACCCATTCTGCAATCTGTTAATAAAGTTTTCAATCAATCAATCAACAGATGCCATTTTCCTTTGTTACTTTATCTTTCCATAATGGCAGTTATTAAAAGTGGTATGCCTGCAATGTGTAGAAAACTGTCCAGGCGTTTGACAGATGATCCAAGAGACTTGCCACTAGCTGCTGATGATGATGTTGACCAGCAGCCTGCAGGGAGCTGTCAGCTTGATGCTGCTGGGTCGCGTTATTATTATTAACGACGTTAGAGATGGACAACTTAACTATCGACATGATCCTCACCTTAGCATCGTAGAGATCCACGCGCAGGTAGAGTTCCCCGTGGCGCTGTGCCCAGTACACGTGGGGTGTGAGGGTTCGCATTATGGGAGACAATAATTTGGGGGCAGATCTCATTCTTCTGCTTCTCACCGACCGCCAGCTTTGAGATACAGATGCAGAATAGCGCTTTCACTTCCGGTCGGGTCCCTTTCGCCTACCCGCCTTCAAAATAAAAGCTCAAGAGAGAGACCGGAAGAAAGCTAGTTCGCTACTGAGTCATTAGGGATGTGAATGAATGAATGAATTAATGAATGAAAACTTTATTTAACAGATTGCAGAATGGGTACAAATTACAATACAGTACGGCTCAATACATACAATTGTTAAGGGGATGCAGACCTGAGAAAGACGTTTGTCTTTTTTCCATCAGGGTCCGTGATGTGTAGTCGTTACGTCATTTTCGTTTTTTCCTGTTCCACCCTGATTGATTGATTGATTGAAAACTTTATTAACAGATTGCAGAATGGGTACAATACAGTACAGCTCAATACACACAAGTGTTAAGGGGATGCAGACCAGAGAAAGACTTTCGTCTTGTTTACATCAGGGTCCCCCATTTTCAATTCATCAGGACATATATGACATACATGACATACAGATACATCTATACATTTATGACATACCAGATTTGCAAATACAGTACTGTTTGTGATACAGAAGGAGTCAAGAAAAGGGAGTATATACATTTGACGTAGAAACTGTACATTGGAGGAGGTTGGGTGGGGGGGGTTGGGTACATTGGGATATTGACAACCATACTGGGTAATTTACATTGGAGGTGGTTGGGGGGGGGGGGGGGGCACACTGTATAAACAAGCAAAACTGTACATTGAGGGGGGGGGGGGGGAGACACTGTACAAACAAACAAAATTGTACATTGGACTATTGACAAAACCATACTAGGTAAATGACTGTACATTGGAGGGGGTTGGGTTAGGATATTTACAGGGGAATCTGTGGAATGCAATGTATTTCCCCATTGACCATTTCTAAATCGGCTCGTTTTAGATAAATAAAGCATTAACGTTGGCATGGTGTACCTTTCTGTGCGTATTTATCCACAATCTATAGCTCAACATGAAAATATTTGCAATTAATCGTAAAGGTAGCAAAATAACAACCTTTATGTTTTCGTTCGCTGGGAAACTACACTGCTATTTTGGCGCTGCTGACCACCACAGCGTAGCCTGCCTCCTGCCTGTAGTCAGTCACAGACCTAGGATCAGATTTCCCTTACATTCCATAAGCTTAACACATCCTGCGCCATAAACGTCGTACAACGTGTTTCAAGGTCATGCTAATTCTGCCATTCCACGGCGTACAACGTTATTGAGATCATATTTAATTTTTTCGCCATGGTATTCATTATTCCCTCACAGAGCCTGGTCTGATACAGTCAGTGGGAGCCTGCACAACTCTGCAACGCTTCAATACTGCCGCCTGGTGGATGATCGGCGAGTTGCAACCGGAAATGGATCTCTGGAGATCTCCGTGCATCTGGCAAATGCGTCCGCCACTCACATATTGTTGCGGGACTCTAGACACACGTCCGTGTGTAGCGATCGCTGCCATAACGCAATAATCGATATGATTTGGGCGTTTATTATGATTATACAAACCGGAAAAGGATCTAGGAGATCACCGTCAAATAAGTGGGATCTTTTCCTCCAGTCTCATCGGAGAACGGTAAGAGGACGCTGACGTCATTTTCAGCGTGAGTGTTTATTATTATTCATGCAAGCTGCTCTGATCAATATATCACCCATACTACATAAAGCATTTACTGACGATCACGGAATTATAAACGACCCCCCCCCCCCCGTTCATCCGCGCATGATCAGTCATAACGTTTAGGATCATGTACAATTGAAATTTTTAATATAACGTGTATCGGCAACAAACGGCAGTTGATAATCTATATATGCGTTTATGCCTATACCTCACGTTCTAGGAATTACTGCAGAAAACGATAAAAACATATTTATATTCGAGACGATATTTTCGTATGAATCTATGAATGAAAAAGTATAACGTTCGTACATCCTGAACGATAGATAATCGATGTTGAATGGGCCATAGTAATGTCAATTTAGCAATACAATTTAAAAAGTTATAGCCCTGCAAAGAAGGTGAACATCTCCATAGGCTTAGACTGGTGGCAGTGATCATACATTGATGGATAGAAGCGTGGCAGGGAATGTGTTAACAATTCGTACAATGGGAAAATTTCGCTAAATAATAAAAAAAAAAATAATGAAATAGCAGCATGGGGGAGGGGAAGTACAGACATGGGCAGGGTAATAGATGAAAGACATAAATATAGGCAATATAATTAACTCTGAATATAGTAATATAAACTCATTCAAAACTCATCCAAAACCAAAATAATGCGTATCAACAGCAAGAACAACACACCCATAACCATGGAACAAAACCCATTAGAGGATGTAAACAGCTTCACTTACCTTGGAACCATCATTTCTGTGGAAGGGGGTACGGAAGACGATGTCCAAGCCAGGACTGGAAAGGCAAGGACATCATTCAACATGCTAAACATTATCTGGAACTCAAGACCAAGCTACAGATCTTCAACTCAAACGTAAAGACCACTCTACTATATGGCTCAGAATCCTGGAAAACCACCACCACTATACTCAATAAGCTACAGACCTTCACCAAGCGGTGCCTCAGACGCCTCCTGGGAATATACTGGCCCAACACCATCTCTAACGCCAACCTGTGGGAACTCACCAGACAGGACACAATAGAAATTCAAATCCGGAGGAGGAAGTGGAAGTGAATAGGTCACACACTCAGAAGAAAGAAATCAATCACAAAGTGGGCGCTGACATGGAACCCACAGGGCAGGAGGAAGAGAGGCAGACCAAAAACCACCTGAAGAAGAACCACAGAACAGGAGATGAAGAAAGAAGGGCTGTCCTGGCAAGATCTGGAGCGGAGGGCACAAGACCGGAGAGGATGGAGGAGCTTCGTCGATGGCCTATGTTCCTTTGGGAATTTAAAAGCCTAAGTAAGTAAAGTAAGTATACACATGCACTTGTCCTAATAAACTAACCTACACTGTAGCACTCAACACTTTGATGAACATTGTTGCTCAGCTGATAGAGTTGTGCCCTTCCTGATGGCTTGTCGTACAGAACATGTAAGTCGCTTTGGATAAAAGCGTCAGCTAAATGACTAAATGTAAAAATGTAAATGTACTCTGTACCCTAACTAGCATGATATATGTCATAATATAGTCTGTGCAGGTTTTGGTGATTAAAGTTTACTTGTTTATTGTTTATATGTCGCTCTATTGGTTGGACTCTTATTATTATTACTTTATTATTACTTGTATTATGCACATCGTTGCGGGCGAGACCCCCCGCATTTCACTGTATACCTGTATGCCGTGACAAATAAAACTCTTGCATCTTGTATTGTATCTTAAAGAGTCAGACATTCCTAATATTTCTTGAGTTCTGCAGCCATTAGTTCTCCACCTGCTGGCAGCAGTCCATGTCCACGGTTGTGTGGAGCCTGATGGCCGCTGGCACGAAGGACTGGCCGAGACAGTTGGTGGAGTAATGAGTCTGTGGCAGAACGTGCTCCTAATCTTGGCTAGTGGGAGGAGTTCTCCAGAATAGCGGCCAGCTTCCTTCTCATCCTCCTCTCTGCCACAACCTCTAGTTCGACCAGCTCGACTCCTGTACTCGTTCTCACTCATTGTCGTCTGTGACAGGGATGTACACAGGACTTTAGAGGGGCAGGTGCTCAAAGGCTGAAAAGGGCACTATACCTGTGTGTTTTAACCGAGCGTGTGTAGCGCGCAAGCCGGATTTTTGGGGGCCCTTTTTATGCTTTTTGGGGGGTTTTGGTGATCAAATATTGAATATTGAACTATAATAATCAGCGCAGGAGCTCACTTATCCTTGGAAGACACTTTTATCACTGACTTAAAAGGCCCATACATCTCCATAAATGTTATGGGGGGAGGGAATAAGTGCTTACCCTACAGACCCCAAGAAGTGCTGGATATTCTGTATTGTTTAATATAAATGCATTTTTGATTTTTATATGATTTGTATTTGAGATTGTCGTATATTCTATACAATACCTAAGATTATTTGCAGCACAAGGAGGTTGCTAACTGGAAGGAGGAAAAGGAGCGTGATGGTAACTTGGTCTCCTCCTCTGACTTAGTCAGATGAGAAATAACTTGTATAGCCAGACAAAAGAGGAACTTATGGTCCAAACTCATTTATTTGCCGAGCGGCCAACGGTGGATAAGCAATCAGTTACATACAGGAATTATTCATCATAAGCCATGATTTGTACAAAAGGGTTGATGAGGTTTACATAATCTTCTTCACATCAAGACAGTTTTGCACATAAATAGTATTCATGTTATGTATGAAACGAGAATGTACTGAGCAATACACATGGTTGGTTAAACCTGGTCTAAGATTACACTAAACAGCCCCCAAACAGTGGGTTCCATGATTCACTCACATGTATTTTTGCCCGGCACATTCTGGTGGTGGATGGAGGCTCAGCCGGACCCCCCTGGGAACGGGCTGGTGGGCTGGCCTACCAACTAACTGTACTGCTCTAATACTTATAGGTTTAAATTACCGCACTATTTTTAAACTGGTTGAACCAATCACATGTATCTAAAAACAGTTAGTCTTCCGGTTGGGGCTGATCTGCCCCAACATGTCCTTGTCGTGTGGGGGTTGGTGTCGGTGGCCCCCTCCTTAGGGCTGTGGCTTCTCATGTTGGACAGAAGGGGGTTTGCCTGTGGCCCCCTTTGAATTAATCAATCATTTTAACATTCCTTTGTATACCATTTTGATTTTCCAATGTACATGGTTCATGCAATGACCTATAGATCTCTCATATCATCCCAGTACAGTCATTGCTTCTAGGCTGATACCAGACATATAGGAGACCACACCAACCTTTATTTACCAGATAATATAACTGTGATAAATATAACAGGATTTATAACAAGAGTGAAATAACACTATTACTTTCATACTCTGGTGACATTCTAAATGGTATTCTTCTTTGTAAGTTACCCTCTACATTGATATGGTTAATGTAATAAGTTACATATTTTAATACCAGATTTCCTATATAAAGTATACTGACTTAATAGTTCCTTGGATGTGTCTGCTAGTTATCTGCTAGACCAGCTGTCCCTCTGCTAGTTAGAGTGAGCCACCGTTTCCTGTGGGGTGTGACTTATTTACATAGTCTTGGTTGTCCCCTGCAGGCTTTTATGACCTGCAACTGTTGTTCTCTAATCCAGTCTTACCCTGAGCGGGGGTTTGTTTGGAATGTCTATCTAACACCAATAATCACTTTTGGCTAAGCGCTGCTTTTACATTATGAATTCTCTAATTATTCACACATATTAGTTATGAAATTCAATGTCAATATCACCACAAGATTCCCAAATCCCATCGGACTTGACTTTTTAGTGTCCCTCAGTGAGTGTAATACCAGCATTCAACTGTATGCACCACAGCGGTTTCTATCATCATCATCATCATCACCTATGCATAAAATATATAGGTCCACGGAGAGGCACGCTGAGGAGGCCGTGCAAACTGTAATTGAATACGGGGCATCTCTCTCTCTTTACCTAATATTTTTATTCTATCCTGACATTTTTCAGTTGGAAGGGCAGTCTATATGCGCAACGGTACAAAAAAAATTATTATTATTATAATTCTTTTTTTAATGGCACTTTTTATGAGGCTCAAAAGGGTAGGTGCTCGAGCACCACTTGGGCTCTATGTGTGCACATGCTTGGTCTGTGATGTAACTTAGGAGTCATCCAAGAATCTCTGTAGGTGGAACCCACTCGAGTTATGGCAGAAGTCAGAGGTGTAGAGGGTGAACACTTTAAGGCCCGCGACCTGCGTCTCTACATTTCGTAGCCGCATTTCTGCAGACCCCTCTCTGATTGGTTGAACTCCATTTCTGCAGACCCCTCTCTGATTGGTTGAGCGAAGCCCCTCTCTGATTGGTTGAGCGAAGCCCCTCTCTAAGGTACGCGCTTGGTTTGAGCGAAGCCACTCTCTAAGTTACGTAAGGTTATCGCGGTGCTCGCGCCAAGAAAAGAAAAAAGATGCCGCACATTAATATGGCAGCAAATCTTACAAGACGCGTCAGCAATGATGAGCGTTTTCCCTGTACTCCGCCATGTGAATCTAATCTGGATGCGTACCCTGAACTTGTGGTAGGCCTAGACATTTTCAATTCATCGTCTTGTTTACATCAGGGTCCCCCATTTTCAATTCATGATAACATAATGACATACAGGTAGACAGATAGACAGTACTGCTACATCTAGACATTTATGACATACCAGATTTACAAATACAGTACTGTTTGTGATACAAAAAGAGTCCAGAAAAGAGAGGCTATACATTTGACGTAGAAACTGTACATTGGAGACGGTTGGGTGGGTGGGGGGGTACTACATTGCTTCTTCTAAGTGTCTATGCTTTTTTTTGTCAGTATTTACTGGCTTTCAAAAAAATAACATCTTGTTGCTTGTGTGTTGAAGGACTTTTTACCGAAGGGTTACACATATCATGTCTGACTGCACGTACAGACGTGCGGTGAACCCATCCTGCGTTGACCAGACCTCTTTTGAGGCCACTGTGCGAATGACTCACCAGTCTGAGGAGGAGATCCTGGTGTGGGCAAGGTCGATGCAGGTCACCTGGAGAGTGGCCCATACAAGACCCAAGAAGATCATCTTCAGAGTATGTTGTTCTTTTAGAGTTGGTATGGTCAACATTCCCTGAGAAGTGATTTTCCACTTTCAGTACGTTCAGCTGAAAGGTCATTTATGGCTGATACTATAATATTTGTCTCCAAATATATGATGGCTCTGGATCATTTGACTCTTATTTACCATTTCAACCACATTTGCATAACTACAGTGGATGTCATTACTTGGGTTCATGGGTTCATGACAAAGCAACATCTTGGGAGGATCTTTCTGGTAAAATAAATATCTTATAATTTTTATACAGAGAGACTACAGGTGCCAGCACAACACCAGGTGCACACCAACCACACCAACACCTGGCAAGGTGTCTAAAAACACAGGTTGCCCGGCTGGAATGAAGATCACCCTTGTGCGCACTGTGGACTCCAGTGGACGACCAAGCACGTATGTGTAACACACAAACCCATTTACATTCCAAATGGAATTCAAATTTTATATTTTTTGTTTTTTATTTCTCTGTTTAACAATATGTTTTACCACACCAGGAGCACTGATCGCCACATTCCCGCCTATCCCATGAGCGTGTATATCAGCAATATCCACAATCACAACATCCATGTGGCTGATGCTGTGCGTCACAAGGATGTGGGCAGCGAAGCCGTAGAGAAGCTCACCAAGCTGTTCGAGTCTGGACACTCGCCGTCCTCTGCACTGGACGTGTTCAAGTATGATCTGCAGGTCGAACATGGGGATGAGTACATCTACGCCTCAGCAGACCGCTCCATCTGTCCTGACCTGCGGTTCTGCTATGCGTATGTATGATGACTGGATAGTACTGACATTACAAAGTCAGCCCATATATTGTTTGTGGTGATGTATACACTTTCACATGAGACAACATCCTGTACCTGTTTTGTATGTTTCATGCCTTGTATTTTTGACACGGCACATTACAAATAGCTCAAATTGGCACAAATCAACATGAACTGATGTCATATTGTTAGATTTTCATTGTGTGTCATGTTCTATTTTAACAGACTGTAACACCAGATATTCAAGGCAGAGTATGGAAGCTCAGAGGGGAAGGGGATGCGAGAGGCTCTGGAGAGGCAGGTTGAAATGTACAATGCTCAGTGTGGGAGTGACTGTGCCAAAGTGAGCCAGACAGGGGATGGTAGGCAGTTCCTTGCCGTGATCTGCTCTCCTCTGATGAAGAGGGTTCATGCTGGCCTTAAGCAGAGTGGAGAGATGGCCTTTATGGATGCATCCGGTAACATGGACAGACAACACTGCCGTGTCTTCCTGATCCTGACGCACAGCTGTGCAGGCGGTCTACCCCTGGGGATCCTCATCACCCAGTCAGAAGCGAGTGAGGTCATCTACCAGGTAGCCCCCCATTACAATAGCATAATACTATACTATTACTTAGTTGACGGTTATCCTGATATTGAAAAGGTACAGTAAGTGCTAATACTAGTTAACCAAGGTAATCACAGTAACCGGTTATTGCTACATCCCTACTTCCAGGGACTGGAGATGCTGAAGTCCCTCCTCTCTGAGAATGCCTTCTCAGGCAGAGGAATGGCAGGTCCACAGATATTCCTGACAGACGACAGCACAGCAGAGAGAGCAGCCATCCACAGGGCCTTCCCGGAAGCCACGCTCCTCCTGTGTAGTTTCCATGTGCTGCAGGCTGTGTGGAGATGGCTGCTGAACAAAGACCACAACATCCACATGGCTGACAGGCAGGCTCTGTTCACAGTAGTGAAGAACATCATGTATGCCAGGGAGGAGAGTGAGGCAGATGGCTTCTTCCAACAAGCCTTGCAGATTGATCTTGTGAACAGGTACATATCCCAGACAAATGGGAGACTCGGTACACTCGGAGATCACAAGTACATTTCCCTTTATAAACAAGCATTCAAGTGCATAAATCAATGCTTAAGCATCAATGCAGGGAAAAGCAATACAAATGCACTATATTAGCTCAAGGGGAAGGATCTGAGATGTGTAGGTTTACATGACTGTCGTCTGTTGTCCTCCTTGTCCTGTACATTTTGTTTTTTTGTAAAATGCCAGCTGCACTTTTCTGCCAGTTACCCCCAGCATGAAGGCAAAACTGTTGTATATTGCCACAGGAAGTAAGTAAGAGAAGGAATACAATGACTCTAGTCTGTAGAGTGTACCGGTATACTGTGTATGTACGTATACGGATATTAACACATGGGCCGGTTACAGACATGGTCTAAGACATGACAGTACTATCTAGAGTTGGTCCATTCAATTAACTATCTGATCCCGGACTTGGTCTAATCCATGGCTACGAAACAAACCCTAAATATTATCAATTAATTATTACTGTACATGCTGACTTTAGCTGGATATTCTATCCTAGATGACTACATCCATGACAGTTTCCTGGAGCCTCTGAACCCTCATGTGATGGGTGTATCCAGTGGGTCACAGGTCCTGGAGCCTCTGAACCCTCATGTGATGGGTGTATCCGGTGGGTCACAGGTCCTGGAGCCTCTGAACCCTCAGCATGTGATGGGTGTATCCGGTGGGTCACAGGTCCTGGAGCCTCTGAACCCTCAGCATGTGATGGGTGTATCCGGTGGGTCACAGGTCCTGGAGCCTCTGAACCCTCAGCATGTGATGGGTGTATCCAGTGGGTCACAGGTCACTCCAGAGCTGAGCGACCAGACCACATTTATGGGAGCTGACGGCATTGAAGGTGGAGACTTGTTTTTTCAAAATTGTGTTCATTGTCATGGCCAATAGTCAATGTATTTATACATGCATTATAAATACAACAATTAGGTTGCTCAACATGTGGGATGTCCATTGGCAAGGCGTACCTCTAGGTGCTGACACCTCAAAGGCTCGATCTCCTCTGCTGACCATTTTTGAATTTATATAAATGTTTACACTACAGACAGTTCAAATACAATATCATCTATTGCTCCATCTTTTTTCAGCTGTTTTAGCCAGAGAGAGGTATCAGTCCCAATTGGAGGAGTTCAAAGAGAAGTTCCACAAAATGCTGCTGACCAATGAGGAACTTCAAGGGGGAGCGTCAGCCATGATAAAGACCTTCAATCAGCTGAAGGGGAATCCCTCCAAGCTGCCGTCAGCGCTACACACCTTCGGCCGCTCTGGTATCAGCCATGCATCAAAACGTGCACACGCGCTCAGGCGAGTCGCTAACCGTGCTGGGCCAAGCATATACCGATATGCCTACTTTGTTTACTTGTTTTATTGCACAATGTCGTTCTATTTACAGGACCTAAATAACTTATGTACATATACCGATATGCATGCCCTACTTTGTTTACTTGTTTTATTGCACAATGTCGTTCTATTGACAGGACCTAAATAACTTATGTACATATACCGATATGCATGCCCTACTTTGTTTACTTGTTTTATTGCACAATGTCGTTCTATTGACAGGACCTAAATAACTTATGTACATATACCGATATGCCCTACTCTGTTTACTTGTTTTATTGCACAATGTCGTTCTATTGGATTCTATTATATGTTATTACTATTGTATTATGCACATCGTTGCGGGCAAGACCACCCGCATTTCATTGTAAACTTGTATGCAAATAAACAACTTGTGACAAATAAAACTCTTGACTTGACCAGCCTCTCTCTGACCACCCGCATTTCATTGTAAACTTGTATGCAAATAAACAACTTGTGACAAATAAAACTTGACTTGACTTGACCACCAGCCTCTCTCTCTTAAGGCATTAACTGGGTTAATTAATCTAAATGTTATATTGTAACTGTCTAGTTAGGCATTAACTGTGTTAATCTAAATGTTACATTGTAACTGTCTAAAGCATTAACTGGGTTAATCAGAAACTGTACATTGTAACATTATAGGTTTATTCACATAACGTTATTTCACGCGACGCGTTCAACTTGTTTACACTCCCCACTTACACGCTAACTGTACCATGACGCTCAACCAATCAGAGGGGCTTCGCTCAACCAATCAGAGAGGGGTCTGCAGAAATGGAGTTCAACCAATCAGAGAGGGGTCTGCAGAAATGCGGCTACGAAATGTAGAGACGCCACTGGCGTCAACTTTCCTCGTTGGTTTTGGGTTTAGGAAACGGGAAAAATATCACTCCCCCCTCTAAACGTTTAGGATATCTGCTGTCCGATTTGCACAAACCGTAAGCACAACGTTTCACCATTTTCTCAGCGCTGCCTTGGATGTCGGACCTCAGGGAGCGTCGCGGCTGATAGAATACCTGAGGCGTGATTTTCCCCCCCGTAGCCTATGTTTGCGAAGACGCTCTCTGATTGGCTAGCCGCGTACAGCGAAGACCATCTCTGATTGGTTTAGCGCCGAAGGGTCTCTTCCGCCTTGTAAATATTATATTATCTGCTTCAAAGTGGTTATGCTTTGGCCCTCTTTTGGGTTATGCTTAGAGTTAGGGTCAAGGTTAGGGAACAACATATCAATTGTTGTTGAATATGCGGAAGAGACCCTTCGGCGCTAAACCAATCAGAGAGGGTCTTCGCTGCACGCGGCTAGCCAATCAGAGAGTGTCTTCGCAAACATAGGCTACGGGGAAAAATCACGCGCTGTTCCCTAACCCTAACTTTAAGAATAACCCACTTCGAAAGAGGGCCAAAGCATAACCAGTTTGAAGCTAAAGCTGGGAACGAGGTTACTTTGAAGCAGAGAATATATATGTACAAGTACTGTTACATTTGCGACATATACGATATTCAAATATACAGTACTGTTACCCATAGATCCTGACAGATACATATGATGGGGAGGGGATTGTACATTAGGAGGGGGTGAGTGGGTGGGAGAGAAATATACATACGGTGGGGAGGACTGTACATTTGGAGGGGGTGGGAGAATATATACATGCGGTGGGGAGGGACTGTACATTGGATTATCGACGAAACGTTACTTGGTCCAAGAAGAGGGTCTCGTGTATTACTGGGTTAGGACATTTACTGTACATCGGAGCGGGTTGGGTTAGGACATTTACGGTGGCCAGTTTCGAATTGCAGTCTCCCGTAGGTGCTCCTTGAGTGGTTTAAAAAGTGGGTAGTGATTCACATTCCTTTACAGCTGTGGGTAGGGCGTTCGACATTGATGTGGCATAATTGCAAAACGTGTTTAGTCCCTTGTTTGAGCCGAATCTGGGTTTAACATGATTTGTGGAGCTCCCTCTGGTGTTGTGGTCATGGTATTCACTGACCTTTGGGAAGTATTTTGACATGTACATGGGCACCTTGTAAAAAAACTGTTCAAATGGTTTGTGGTCCTGGGGGCCTCCAGGCCTGCCTTGCTGCTTAACCCTGTGATCGTCCCGACACCCGCCCCACCTCCCTGGTATAAAGTAAAACAGATGTGTATTATGATATATGATGGGATAAGAAAGTATGTTTTACCCATCTACAAATCAAGTTTTTCCAAATGTACTCTATACTTGAATATATCCCTAATGATATGGTCAAAACAATCCCAGCAGCTTCAACAAATAAGAGACAAAAGATTTCTTAGTTATCCATTATACGAAGATGCTTTTATGCACATTTTCAAATGAACTTTTATGCATATTTTCAACCAGGGGTGTCGTTGAGGTTTTTTCCTCCCCATAAGTTCTTCTACGTTGCTCAACTTACTGGACACCACTATCATACATTTATCGTAAGTGAAAAAAGAATATGAAAAGAAACAAAAAAAGACCAACACATATCCTTTTTAATGACATTTACTTAAATAGGACATTTCTTGTTTGTAAGAATGGTTATAATACATGAAAGCAACTGCATCTGAACTTCTATTTTCAAGAGGGCATCAGAAACATGATAGAAAATTTATTTTTGTTTTTTTTCTCTCCAGTTCACACTTGTGAGGATTTTTTGTCTTCCTTTAAATCTTTTAAATCGCCAGCAGCATAAACATCCTATATGCCAACAAATACAGAAAAGCACTGGGACTCAAAGAGAAATACATCTCCAGGGTCGTCATGATTTGGACCTTGTCAGCTCAGTTAAAAAAAAATATATAGAAAAAAAATTAGAAAAGAAAAAAAAGGGTTACCAAGGTGATTGGCGTGACACCATTTTTAACAACCCAGTGTAAACACCACTGTCATAATTATTACAGCCTAGAACACCAAAGCAGACATCTCACAACTCAGATATCACATTCCGATTTTTAATTATTTTGAAATGTTCTTTTAAGAGTCTCGTCATACAGCTTAGTGTTTTGTGGTCTTTTAGCAGAAAGGAGATCTGTCACACAGCTTGTTTTCCTGATAAAGACCACGAAGCACGTTTAGAGTTTTGCACGTCTCCACCGAGAGCATCAATAGCCGACTCCTTTTCTCAGTCGAGGAAGGGAAAACTAGGGGCAACATCGACCCACTTCACTCCTTTTCTCAGTCGAGGAAGAGAAAACTAGGGGCAATTAGGGGCAACATCAACCCACTTCAATCCTTTTCTCAGGCGAGGAAGGAAAAACTAGGGGCAACATCGACCCACTTCACTCCTTTTCTCAGTCGAGGAAGAGAAAACTGGGGCAACATCGACCCACTTGTCGCGGCTTCTGCTTCTTAGGCTTAAGAATAATGTAAAGATGAAGTGCTTTCAAGATACCATCATCTCCCCACATTACTGAGGTGCATACAAAAAACCATAGGAGTAAAAGCTCATGTCAGTTAAAGACTTGTGAGTGAATGTCACTCGATTTGGCTCTCATGGAACGGTTGGTAGTGTGTTATCTTGAAAATCAGCGTGTCTCGAGAGGATACTAAACAAAACAAAACAAAACAAAAGGGCGGCGGTTGAGCGGAGGGTTCGCCGCGGAGAGAACATCCTTCAGGTGATGGTTTTCCGATCACTTCAGAGGGCTGGTCGGTTCTGGTCGGTTCTGCCTGATACGGCCTTGTGTACCCAGGGCCGGAGTTAGACGGGAACGGTTTTTAATACTTTGCTTAGCTAGTCTTAGATGCAACGGTTTTTGATAAATGCTTTAAAGCTACTAACAACCTCCACAGAACTCCAGCGATCTTTGAACAGAAACCATTTACAGTACCCTTGGTATGCTAGTTATCTAGCTTTTTGACCCTTGCAAAGAATGGATTATGGGGGGGGTTAAACAATGAGGGGACTTCTCTAAAAACTGCAGGTATGTTGAATAATTCGCAAAAGAATAAATATTTTCTTAACACTTTGAGTGCCAGCCACGCAAAATCTTGTTAGTTCATGCCATGCGTTGAGTGCCAACCGACGAGAAATCTAGTTTTTAATCGTTATTTGGATGGGAAAAAAATAATCCGGATTCCACATTTTACTCGTCAGGCATGTAATCCGAGCCGATCCAATTCATTGCCCACCATCAGAACAGCGTGGAATATGTCTTTCGACCACCCAACATGGATCAATAAACACGATCGATATTTGGAATGGCGATCAGGAATTGGAATAATCTTTTTGGAGAACATCTGCTCTGAGGTAAGGAATCTATTTTACCAGTCTTGGGATAATCAGAGCTATTTTCACCTATATATCAACGTGTCCCATATGTGTGTGTGTAGCTGTGTGTGTGTGTGTGCTGATTAGGAAATAAGATAATCGATTTTCAGCCCGCTTCTATAGCGTGCATAAGTACACATATACTATCGTTAATCTAGCGTTTATTTCAAAACGATTCATAAATAGGCCGAAAAATGATAACTTGTTTTGTGTATTCCAGTAAAGCGCAATTCATGCAGAATCTTTAGTTTTTTCTGAAAGTTTCAAAAAACAAGCATTTTTCAAAATGGTATAAAAACGGAAATGAACCGATTAAAAAACAATCCGTTTCGACAATGTTGACTGCAAACAAGTCATTCATAAGCGATGGGCGTATTAGACACATAGCCATAATTTAAGATATAGTTTATGCGTTCGCAAATATGATCGCCCTCCATTGACTACAGCGTTGGCACTCAAGCGCCTATTTCTGGCACCCCCTGCTGGCACGGAAAGTGTTAACTGTAAAAAATTAAAATAAAAAAAGTTTAATGAAAGAAAACAAAAACGGTGCCACACTTGCTGTTGCATGCATTTGCATTATTTACAAATTGAAAAATATGTCACCTCATCCTCTGTTCCCAAACATTTTAGTTATTATTTCTTTTATACACCCACTGAACTGTTGCAACTCTACAATCTGAAACTCAACATGAAAAAACTAAAAGAAAATATTTCAACACACTCAGCAGATGTGGCTTGAAGATGGAGCACTGTGCTGCAAACTCCTGGCTAACACAGAAACCTGGAACAAAAGAAACAATGAAATTCTCTGGAAAATTTAACATGGGGGGGCAGTAAAGGGGAGATGTTATAAAAGTGACAAACTGAGAGAGGGGAGGAGGAGGATCATATCCTCACACTCAAAAATGATACAGACTATCTTTTTTTCTTCCTTTTTTAAATATTCTATCTTTTCATTTTTATATAATTTATTTTAAATCTCCAGAAAACAAAGAGGGGAAAAAAAACAAAGGAGGGGGGCCAAATCGGGACATTCCATAACTATGGCTGAAACCAGTGCTGCCCCATTTGCATTGCATCAGCGGTAAGAGAGTCATAAAAAGTCTGTCCTTTTAATCTTCGATGTACTCCCAGAGGTCCTTCTCGTAGCCCTCGTGCACGTGTTGCAGTAGCACCCGTCGCCGGCTCTCGCAGTACCTGGAGTGGAGAGAAATAATAAGCCGTAAAAACACAGAGGACAACACGTGTCTTTGTTCCTGGAAACAACGCTAGCCTGCTGCGACTCGCACAGTTTGTGTGACAATCTAATAATAGTTTGAAAAGTCAGTGAGAAGGGCGGTTAGGTGGCCGAGCGGAGATTGCGTTCGTCACCAACCCCGGAGCTGTGAGCTGGATTCGCCTGTTCGAATCCAGCTCACAGCTCCGGGGTTGTCACCAGCTTGGCTGGCCGTCTGCACTAATACAATTGGCTGTATTAGAGGGTGGGAGAAGCTGGCGGGGTGGGTCCGGGTCGTTGTAAACAGCGACTCCTACAGTTCGGTCGGGGCGCCTGCTAAGCGCGGATAGGACTTGAGGGGGATAGTGTGGTCCTCCCACACGCTACGCCCTCTCGATGAGAATCCGCGCTGCCAGGTGAAAAGAAGCGGTGATTGGCTGGACGTGTGTCGGAGGAAGCACGTGGTAGCCTCCACTCTCCCAGATGATCTGACTGTGGGGGGTAAGTGCGCAGCGACCAGGAGGGGACTGGGAATTGGCATATGACTAACATTGGGATGGGAGAAAATCGGAGGAAAATGGAGGGGGAAAAAGATCAAAAAAAAAAAAAAAAAAAAAAAGTCAGTGAGAGTGACACAATGGAGCATTAAAAACATACCTACATCTTACATCATTAAACACAATATTACGAGTACATGGACACAGAACACATCCAGACCACAAAACCCAACGGTGTGCTTATTGTGCATGTAAACCCACGAGATGATAATGCATTGAAGATAAGTAAATACATAGACATCATCAGGAGTATTAAGCCATTTTTCTCAATTCCTGAGAAGATGACTAGGTGCCTACAGGACTCTGAAGACCTCAGAGATGATGACTAGGTGCCTACAGAAGATGACTAGGTGCCTACAGAAGATGACTAGGTGCCTACAGAAGATGACTAGGTGCCTACAGAAGATGACTAGGTGCCTACAGAAGATGACTAGGTGTCTACAGAAGATGACTAGGTGCCTACAGAAGACTAGGTGCCTACAGAAGATGACTAGGTGCCTACAGAAGATGACTAGGTGTCTACAGAAGATGGCTAGGTGCCTACAGAAGATGACTAGGTGTCTACAGAAGATGGCTAGGTGTCTACAGAAGATGACTAGGTGTCTACAGATGGCTAGGTGCCTACATAAGATGGCTAGGTGCCTACATAAGATGGCTAGGTGCCTACATAAGATGGCTAGGTGCCTACAGATGACTAGGTGCCTACATAAGATGGCTAGGTGCCTACAGATGACTAGGTGCCTACAGGACACTGAAGATAACCCCCACGAATTTGTGATGATTTTTTATTTTTTTTTATTGGTCTTTTTCCCCCTCCATTTTTCCTCCGATTTTCTCCCATCCCAATGTTAGTCGTATGCCAATTCCCAGTCCCTTCCTGTTCGCTGCGCTTTACCCCCCACAGTCAGATCATTTGGGAGAGTGGAGGCTACCACGTGCTTCCTCCGACACACGTCCAGCCAATCACCGCTTCTTTTCACCTGGCAGCGCGGATTCTCATTGAGAGGGCGTAGCGTGTGGGAGGACCACACTATCCCCCTCACGTCCAATCCGCGCTTAGCAGGCGCCCCGACCGAACTGTAGGAGTCGCTGTTTACAACGACCCGGACCCACCCCGCCAGCTTCTCCCACCCTCTGATACAGCCAATTGTATCAGTGCAGACGGCCAGCCAAGCTGGTGACAACCCCGGAGCTGTGAGCTGGATTCGAACAGGCGAACCAAGCTCACAGCTCCGGGGCTGGTGACGAACGCAATCTCCGCTCGACCACCTAACCGCCTAATTTGTGATGATTTTAGATTATTGTGAAAAGATATACAAATACATTCTAATCTTTACTATAGATGCTTTTTCTTGAGAAATAAAGAATATTTTATGTGTAAAGCCCTCCTCCAATTAGAATGAAAGTTAATCCCTTAAACCCGACGGGCCCGGTACAGGGCAGATTGACATCACGCCATAAATCCATCTCTACAGAATGTATGAATTAATGTTGCGTTTTTTTCTTCTTCAAATGTAGCCAAGAGTAAAGACCCTAACCCAGTCAAAACAGCAGTCAAAGTGTATATTTTCAGCATTAAGTTTGTTTACCAATGATTTTAAGTGTTAGTGAAATATGAGTTTATAGAAATCTCAGTGCATCGAGTCGGAAAAAGGCGCTTATTGACGTGAGGATTTGGCGCAACCTAACTTGAGTGTAGTCTTTTGAGAGAAGAGACCCAGGGCTTTCACATAAAAGAAAAAAACCTCCCAGCTCACGCCAGACCCTGTCAATCATCTGACTTTTAGCGGTTGTCAATTTTTTTTTCAGGATCATATCTCACGGGTGGAACAAACCTGAACGTTATTGCCATAAAATAGAACGCAGTTATTTTCTCTACCCTTCTGTGAACGTCTAGCAAAAAAATTGCTTGCAATCTGATGAAAAATGGCGGCGAAATTTACATTATAAAAAAGTAACCGTTTCATTCACAGTTTTTGCTGCCCTGTCCAGATTGAACTCTGCCATTGGAAAAGGGGAGATTTGGCCATATCCATAGATGTGTGACTTGGCCATAATAAGGTAAATTAGGCCTGATATTCTATAATCATATTTCAAATTTCATGTGTCCGGAGGGCAGAATTCAGTACTGTATATACAAAACCTCCTGTTAATCATCTGGCTTTTATTAATTTGCTTAGATCCTCAAAAAGGAACTCAGTGGCAATTTTTCATGTCTAGAAAATTTTAGCATGGCGTTATTCAGTCAAAGATGAAAAAAAGAAAATTGATATTCTCCTTTGGTTCATTACAATTTACTCAAGCCTAGTAACACTACAGTCACAACATTTCTTGACACTGAGATCCATAGATGTCCCAAGATACCAAGAACATGCAAATGGACCTTGTTGAAGTGGAGCAAACTTCCATTTACTTAGGTATGTATTTTTAGGCGAATATTCAGAAAATATGGCTAGGGCTTAAGAGGTTAAATAACCTAAAAGGGGGCAATAACAATCATTATCTGGTGTTAAAGGTCACCATCATGTCAATGCTAGACTATGTTGTGGGGTTAAAGGTCACCATCATGTCTATGCTCGACCATGTTGTGGCGTCGCAAATAGGCATTCCTGTTTTTAGGGCCCACAAACTAAGAGGTTTAAGAGCCACTGTTCTGCGTCAGGCTGATATTATTGGAAAAAGCCACAAAGGAGATGCAACAACGATACATTGGCCTAGATAAGACGTCTTTGTGTCCTCTCACCTGTACTTGTCTTGTACTTTCTGCTTGATGTCCTGCAGAGAGTCCTGTGAGATGTCACGCTCCAGATATCCAGACAACACCTCCGTGGCGTTCTCCAAGTCCGCCTGATTGTTCTGAGCAAGTCAAAATTTAAAACGTTACCGAGACGTCTGTACAAAACATTGGCTGATATTTGGCACATTTCCAAATGAACCACAAAGATCTGGCAAATGTGTATAAATTATTTAGGGTCTTCGCCCCGTTTTTAGAATTAAAAGCATTAGAGGAGTGCAGCTGGGTAGCGCAGTGGACTAAGCACTCGCCTACCACTGCAGAGACTCTGGGATCGAATCCAGCCGCCAGCGGTACCTACGGCTTGGTCAGTCGTCCTCACGAACACAATTGGCAGTGTTAGTGGGTCAGTCGGGGCGCCTCTTCAGCAGGGAGGGGATCTGGGGGAAATAGCGTGAACCTCTGCAATACATTACGTTCCCCCTCGTTGTCAGGTGAAAAGAAGCGACCAGCGACTCCACATGTATCGGAGGAGGCAGGTGGTAGTTCTACACCCTCCCCAGGCCGACTGTGGGGCAATGCGCACAACGACCAGGAAGGGAATTGGCATAACGACTAAATTGGGATGGGTGAAAAATACAGAAAGCACAAAAATAAATAGAATAAAATAAATGAATAAAAAAGCGTTGGGAGTAAATTAAGCAGAATAAGAACAGTGTCGATTAATCCTTTTGGTTACCCCAAACAATAGCTTATTTCACACCTAGGTGAGAGGCCAGGGGCTACAGGAGTGGCTGGCTCTGCGCTGACATGGCTGTCATCATACCTCAATGACCGCTCCTACCAAGTGTCATGGAGGGACCCTGTCGGCCACCCGCCCCCTGCGGACAGGGGTCCCCCAGGGCTCGGTTTTAGGACCCCTTCTCTTCTCCCTCTACACTAAATCACTGGGTAACATTATCACGTCTCATGGCTTCTCCTACCATTGTTATGCCGACGATACTCAACTCTTCCTCTCCTTCCCTCCCTCCCTCAGATATCCACGTCTCTGAGCGGATCTCGGCCTGTCTGTCCGACATCTCCGCCTGGATGACGACCAACCACCTCAAACTGAACCTAAGCAAAACAGAATTGCTCCACCTGCCGGCCAAATCCTCCGCCCTGACCGACCTTTCCATCACAGTCGAGAATGCAGCTGTGACCGCGTCCCCGACCGCCAAGAACCTTGGTGTTGTCTTCGACGACCAGTTGAACTTCTCTGCTCACATCGCAGCAGTGTTAATTTTGGCAGCTATTTTCATTTTAGTTTTAGTCTTAGTCATGTGTCAAGTGCTCCTTTTTCGTTTATCATATTTAGTCATCTTCATTTATTTTTCGTTTAGTCAGTTTTAGTCAACTAAATGTCTGAGCATTTTAGTCTTAGTCAGTTTTTGTCTCAATTTTGTCTTTTTTGTTTTAGTCTAGATTTAGTCGACAAAAACGGATGACATTTTTGTCTATTTTTAGTTAACACTTTGATCGCCATGGGTTAAATTCATAATTTACCATCCCTCGCCATCTCTATTTGTCTATGGAGAAGTTCCCCTTCTTTGCAGGGCTATAACTTTTTAAATTCTATTGCTAAATTGCCATTATTATGGCCCATTCAATGTCCTATATGTATTGTTCAGGGTGTAGCAACGTTAAACTTTTTCATTCACATATTCATACTAAAATATGGTCTAAAGTATAAGTATGTTTTTATCGTTTTCTGCAGCTTTCTTCAGAACGTGATTTATAGTCCTAAATGCATTATATTGATGATCAAATACAGTTTGGTAGGAATCTGTGCGAGATAAAAAATGTCAACTGGATGTGCTTCTAGGAGTTACTACATATCATCTGATGATGACCGGATGGGCGGGGGATCGTTTATAATTCCGTGGGCAGCGTTAGATGATTCATCCAGAGTGGGTCATATGTTCATCATAGCAGTTTATATGGAACACGTTAGAATATAACGCTGAATCTTACCGTGGCTTCCTCGCGCCGCTGGCAGATGAGCGTGGAACAGAATTTTTTCTATTATGGGATGGAGAAATGCCCGATCCATTTCCAGGTTGTATAATAGTATATACGTCCAAATCATGTTGTTTTTTTGAGTTATTTGCACCGATCGATGTTCACTGTATCAAGACGGAGTCTCTCTAACGATAGCGAGTGCCCGGACCACATATGGATGAGCACTAGCGGTTCAAAGGCTCATTTCCAGTTGGCGATCTGCCGATCGGCCACCAGATGGCGCTCTTGAACCGCTAGAGAGTTGAGTGGAGCTTTGCAGTGTGTCTCAGGGCTCCGGAGGGGAAATATGATTTCGATTACAGATTTTTGAAATATTGACATCAAAGACGAGTTACGGCGTCTTCGGCAGAATGAGCATGGCTAGGAATGACGTCTTAACTCGTCCCCGGCGATCATAGTGTTAATGGAAAAAAACTTGTCAGAAATAGTCAACATGGAACATTTTCTGATTTAAATTGCGTATTTATTTTCTAACCTAGGGGAATCTGAATCGGCGGCACAAGTGATACACAGGAAGTATATGTTGGTGTAGACATGGTCCAATGTATTGTTGCTCCTACAGTATATGTTGGTGTAGACATGGTCCAATGTATTGTTGCTCCTACAGTATATGTTGGTGTAGACATGGTCCAATGTATGCATCTAAGAGAGCATTACGGATGTGGTGACGTTTCTGACCAGAGAGACGACGCTGAACTCTGTCTGTCTTCTGTTTGCTGTGTCTTTCCTTTCTCTCTGCCATGTCTGTCCTCTCTCTCTCTGCTGTGTCTGGCAGCATTCTATAACAAGATACTGTAAACTAAGTAAACAGAACACAGTAGTACTACACACAGATTGCAATCTGCTTGCATAAAAACATTATATAAAATCACATTCTGAGGTCAGTGTTAAAGTGCCACATGGAAGAGGTCTGGTTAGTGGTTAGAGTTGGTCTAAGTCTGGTTAGGGTAACTTAGGGGTAGTTAAGCATTCATTATAATTTATTATTATTATTTAGATAGATGGATGTAAAGGGCTAGACCAACTCTTAACCCCTATCCGGACCTAGACCACCTCTAAGTCACAACCCTAACTTAGGGGTTAAAGTTAGAGGTGGTCTAGGTCTGGTTAGGGGTTAGAGTTGATCTAGGTCTGGTTATACTGATCCGATACCAGTGCATACATAAAAATAAAAATAAATTATATTATATAAATTATTAAACTTTTTTTCTTTTCTTTTTTACAGCTTTTATATATACTGTTTTTTAGTAATAACATCTTTCGTCATCAATTTAGTCAACAAAATTAACACTGCATCGCAGCGACAACCAGAACCTGCCGATTCCTCCTGAGCAACGTCAGAAGGATCGGCCCCTTCCTTTTTTTTTTTGGAATCTTTTTCCCCCTCCATTTTCCTCCGATTTTCTCCCATCCCAATGTTAGTCGTTATGCCAATTCCCAATCCCCTTCCTGGTCGCTGCGCACTTACCCCCCACAGTCGGTCTGGGAGAGTGGAGGCTATCACGTGCTTCCTCCGACACACGTCCAGCCAATCAACCGCTTCTTTTCACCTGGCAGCGCGGATTCTCACTGAGAGGGCGTAGCGTGTGGAAGGATCACACTATCCCACTCGCGCTTAGCAGGCGCCCCGACCGAACTGTAGGAGTCGCTGTTTACAACGACCCGGACCCACCCCGCCAGCTTCTCCCACCCTCTAATACTGCCAATTGTATTAGTGTGAACGGCCAGCCAAGCTGGTGACAACCCCGGAGCTGTGAGCTGGATTCGAACAGGCGAATCCAGCGTTTCCGGGGTTGGTGACGAACGCAATCTCCGTTACGCCACCTGACCGCCCGGATCCGCCCCTTCCTGACAAAAGAAGCCACCCAACTCCTCGTCCAATCAACAGTCATCTCCCGCCTCGACTACTGCAACGCACTGCTCGCTGGCCTCCCGGCCACTGCCACTAAGCCTCTTCAACTCATTCAGAATGCAGCGGCCCGCCTGATCTCAAACCTACCGAAGTCGGCCCATGTCACCCCACTTCTTAGGGACCTGCACTGGCTCCCCATTGCTGCACGAATCCGCTTCAAGGCCCTCGACCTAGCATACCGTGCGGCAAAGGGAACCGCTCCCGCCTACCTCCGGTCAATGGTCTCTAACTACACACCCTCAAGACCCCTACGCTCTGCATCTTCTGGCCACCTCAGACCTACTCCTATCCAAGCTCCGGGAGGGTCATCAAAGAGAAGTCGCCTATTCTCAGTCCTTGCCCCACAATGGTGGAATGAACTACCCACCCCAGTTAGGACAGCCGAAACACGTCCAATCTTTCGCCGTCGACTAGACGCACTTCTTCAACCATTATCTATTAAAAAATTAAATCGAACCCTAACTAACCGTACTGTCATGCACTTGTCCTAATAAACTAACCTACACTGTAGCACTCAACACTTTGATGAACATTGTTGCTCAGCTGATAAGAGTTGTGCCCTTCCTGATGGCTTGTCGTACAGAACATGTAAGTCGCTTTGGATAAAAGCGTCAGCTAAATGACTAAATGTAAATGTACAGTCCCCACCCCTGCCTCTACTTAAGCTCATTCTCTCCGTCTCTTCTTCAGCGTCTCCTAGCTGGTCAGAGGAGAGCGCTCCTCTCAGCCAAAGCTCATTTAACCCACTTTGTAACACGTTTTTATTTTTTTACTATTAAACCTATTTTGATCAGAAGATCAGTCTACGGCAGCGGTTCCCAAACTTTTTTGGCCGTGCACCCCCTGTCACCTCCCGACCTAGCTGACGCACCCCCCCCCCCCCCCAATGGGTTTCCGTTCGATTTTTTTTTTGCTGGTCTCCGTGCACAGACGAAGCACACCTGTGTCAGACACGCCTTTAGACACGTCAGACATTATTGTTTATTATTATTATTAAAACGTACGTTTTTTTATTAAAGCTTTTCTTGAATTTTCATGATTTACAGTGAAAATCCCCATTTGAAATAATGTATATTAGTTATATTTATTAGTAAAATAACACTATAGCACCGCCATTAGCCTTTTTATGTCACGCACCACCTAGAGGGCGCTCGCGCACCACAAGGGGTGCGTGCACCACAGTTTGGGAACCACTGGTCTACGGTATATTGATGGCCGAAGAACAAAACCCCCTATCTGCATTAAAATAAAAAGTGTGGAAAAACCTCATATCTCCACATTTGCGAGGCACTAATACCTGGTCGGTATTGTTAACACATAATATCGTAAAAAGAAATCCGTGTATTGTATTGGCTATCCTTAAAAAAATAGCATTCTGCAAGAAAACAACACTTTTTCAATTATAATTTTTTTTAAATATTTTTTTAAGAGAGGATCTTTTTGTTCTTCGGCCATCGATAATCGATAAATCATAATCCACCACCACCACGGCACAGACTCCTCCCCCACCTCAAATATAATGGACTGGTTGTTCTTCTTGAGGTAGAAGGCGAAGACGTAGGTGAACATGAGGGTGGAGCGGCACTGGCAGAGCACGTCCACGGCCTTCTTCAGGAACTGCACCTCGATCCACGACATGTTGTGCTGCTGCATCTCCTCCATCTTCTGCTTCACCTGCGCGTACAGCTTGTGCTCGAAGCGCAGGCTCTGCATGTGGTTCATGTAGCGGTTGCAGTAGAACAGGTACCGCTGCAGGGCGGCGCGGGAACGCTGCAGGGAGACAAGGCAGAGGAGAGACACGTACTGACTTACCACGGCTGGGGAGACCAGTTAACAAGGTAGAGGAGAGACACGTACTGACTTTTTTTTTTTTTTTTTATCTAATTTTTCTCCCGTCCTCAATTTCATATTGCCCAATTCTACCCTCCCCTGTCTCGAACGTTGCTAGACCATGCCTTCCTGATTCTACTGCGCAGGCGCACCAACCGACCTGTAGGAGTCGCTGTCCACAAAGTCCGATCCCCACCCATCAGCTTCCCACCCCCTAATACTGCCAATTGTATTAGTATGAACGACCAGCAAAGCTGAATGCAATGCGGAGAGCTGGGCTCGAACCCAGTGTCTCCTGCATTTGTGGTGAGCGCCTTGCCCACTGCACCACCTAGCCGCCCTAGACACGTACTGACTTCAGGGTTCCCACAGACATTGCAAAATGAAATTCAAGCACTGTTTTTTTTAAAGGGCATTTAAAAAGGATACAATTCACTTTTAAATGCCGTTTTTTATAGAAAGAAATATTGGATCAATTTCTTGATTCAGAACAATTCCATTATGGATGAACAAAACTTGTTAAGAAATGGGCCGTTTTCAAGGAATTCCACGGCTGGGGAGACCAGTTAACAAGGTAGAGGAGAGACACGTACTGACTTTCCACGGCTGGGGAGACCAGTTAACAAGGTAGAGGAGCGACACGTACTGACTTTCCACGGCTGGGGAGACCAGTTAACAAGGTAGAGGAGAGACACGTACTGACTTACCACGGCTGGGGAGACCAGTTAACAAGGCTCTACCAGTCTACCAGGCTCTGGTTCTACATAGTCTGTAGGCACCTTCCCTCATGTAGATTGACCCTAACCCTAACACTGGTGGGTCCAGCAAAGAAAATCATCTTGAAAAAGTAGTCATCTTATAATCAGGGTTGCATTATTTTTCTGGCTAATATGGAAATTGTGAAGACTCCAGTGGACCACAAAGGGTCCGTATGGCAGCTTCATGCGCCTCTGTGTAACCATACGGCTGCTCTGTACTGGTCAACATGACAACCTCCCCCCTCCCTCTCGGAGAGGTATGGAGCCTCCACAACCATCACATGTCCCCCTCCACATGGTTCCTGCCAGACTTAGTATAAATAGGACATTCTTGTATCATATCACAGTGGTGAAACATTTCGGTTCAACTTAATAACCACAATAATAAGACTTTTCCACCACCCTATTGTAGAGGGTGTATAATATAATTCTGACCAGAGGTCAGAAATCCTTACCTCTTGGGCGTCTCTGGCAGCCTTGGCATCATCCTCATTGTAACGGTTGCAGTTGTACCTACCGAAGAAAATGCAATCATTAGTAAGAGTGGGAATAAGGAGAAATGAGAAACAAAATACTCTCCACTAAGAAATATCTTCAATCGAATTTACATTTAAATGATTTCTTTTCTAGCAACTTTCTTCCCTTGTATTGAACGCATATTTTATGGCAAGTATGGCCCGCACTAAATGTTTGCCCTGCCTAGCTACCCCATACCCAGGAGTAAACAAACTGGGCAGTGCAAGCTGCGTTCCCAGGTCGAAAAGGCACAGCTAATTGATTAATCAAAGCCATTTCATCCCATTGTGACATCACAGAGGGATAAGCTTGTTAATCTGAAGACTGCAAACCCTGGCCAAACGGCAACGATACGTTTCCCCCAGCGCCTAGATAACATGTCAGACTGACAAATCCATACAAAGACCATGCAAAAACCCATTTTCCACAATATATCCCCTTTAAGTGGGATGTATTAATTTAAGTACCAAATAAGGGAACTAGGTGAAAGTGGACGAGCGAAAACCAGAAGTGATTCAGACTTCAGAACACACAGCGGTGCATGAGGAAATGGATTTTGGAAAGCTTTTAAAAAAAAGGGACAGGCTGAGCTCGCGGCCGACGGGGAGAGTCGGAACCGACGTGGATCGGGGCTTGCCAAACTATGTTGAAAGAAATGGAGTGCCTCTGCTGTACTGAGTGGGACTCATTGCTCTTACAGTCGATGGTAAGGCTGGATATATCTGGCGAAGAGGACGGTGCACAAAGAGACTGCAGTTGTTGTCGAAGCCTTTTTCAATCTACCCAACATTTTTATCAGAATAAACACCTCAGGCCAACTGGTCCATCGAGTAAGTGACTATTATAATCATCATGATGCACAGCTTGCTTGATATTACTAGCTATATACCGGTACTGAGTATGTATAAACAGAATATGTAATATAGGCGAATACTTTCACAATCGTTTGATTATTATGTAGTTGTTGGAAAGTGTATTTCGTTACTTTTGACGGTAGGCTAATGGTCCGTATCCACTTCCATTCATTGTGTTAGCTAGCTAGCAAGCACCAGTCTCTCGCTTTGTACTGCACACAGATGAGAAGGGTACCTATCTTCTTGTCTCTCTCTGTACTGCACACACAGATGAGAACATTTGGGCGGGTTTCGGCAGTCTTACATTATGGTAGGAGGTCCGTTCCATTTCCACTCCACTGCCATTAGCAAATTAATATATATATAATATAATGATGCGTGCAGTGGTGGGAGAAAACTTGTTCAGATTCATAAAATATATATATATATATTTTTTTAAAGGGAAAATCCAACCTTAAATCGATATGTGAATATGAACAAGTCTCTCCGTATGCTGAATACCAGAGAGACAAGACTATGTCATAAAGAAACAAATCCTGGAGCTGCTGAGAGAATAGTGGCTGATCTTTACTGGGATAAATACATTTTCTGATTCAGAACAGTAAGCCCCACATTTAAATAAAACAATTTGGATGTAATAGTTCAATCAACTGCCCGAGATAATAGTAGTAGTAGGTTGTGTTTTAGGGTGGATTTTTTACCACAAAGTGAAGTCTGCAAATGAGTATAAGCAACAGTAAGAATGAACCCACCAGGCAGAGCCATGTGGCTCCCAGGGCCCCAGGCAGACCCAGCAGAACTCAGCTTTGCAGTTCTGGTTCCGACACACCATATGGTTGCAGCCTCCATCCTTCTCGATGGTTACATGGCATTTGGGACACTCCTGATTTAACAAATAAAGAGTTCATTCATTTATTTGTTAATTCATCCGTACTGTTACGTGCAAGAGTGTACTAGTTCAAAGAAGCACATCCTCATCAAAATCCACATCACTGCTGTTCAACTTTATGATAGTGTGGAGTTAAAAAATATATAATTCTTTCTTTTTTTCAGTAAATAAAATGAGAGGTTCCGCTAAGCTAATGCTTGTGTGTAACAAGTTTCAAGTTTCTTTATTAGTTGTCATACAGAAGTACAGAATACTTTTATATAAAATGCTTCTTTCTGTTTTGCTCCAGAGATTGTGCTAGATAAAAATAGATAAGTATAAAAGTATAGTAAGTATAAAAGTATGCAGCCTAACAATGCAGCCTAACAGGTCATATGGTGCTAGATACGGGATAATCACATATCTTTTACATACCCTTGTATTTGCGGCGATCCAGTTGGATGTCTCACTATCATCGTCACATTTCTTGATCCATTTCCTCAGCCACTAAAGAAAATACAAAAATACAACTAGTTCAACAACGAAGAGAGAAAAAAACCTTGAGATCAAAAACATTTACCTTTAGTTTCTGAATCTCTAGTTTCAAGTTTTGTTTTATTTGTCAGATATAAGCTACATGTACATTATAGTGAAATGCTTGGTTCTGTATGACCTTCCTGAGATTGTGCTTCATAAAACAGCAAAAGACCAAAACAATATACAAAACTAAAATGTACAAAATGCAGGTACCCATTTGAATTATAGAATGAAGGATATCAGTGTATTGTGAAGAACCAGGTGTAGCTGGAATCAGGGTTCCCACGCTTGCCTTGACATTTTTTTCCATGCAACCTCCTGATTTTCCAGGTACCATATTAAGTGATGATCTATAGGCCCCTGAAGCTTTCCGCCCCCATCCGCACCCCCCTCCCCTCACACACACACAACCCCCTAGGACACCTGACTACTTACTTGATTTAAAAGATGTGCCAGTCAAGTCTACATTGTAAATGCTTAGAGATTCTGTCTTATTGATAATATCAATGCATGAAATAATGCAACAAGCTGTAGATGAAAAACTATTTATTGAACTGGAACTTTGAAACACATGAGCACTGGGATTGATATAAATTCTCTCTTCCACTCCTCTCCTATCTCATCCTGTCCTCTTCTCTCCACACCTCCCCTCTTGTGTCTGCTCCTGTCTTTTCTTCCTACTCTTCTCAGCTCCTCTCCACTCCCTTTTCCTCTGTCATCCTCTACTCTCTTCTCCTCCTCTTTCATCTTCGCCCCTCTTCTCTTCCTCCTCCCTCTTTCCTTTATTTATTAGTCTTATTAGATTATGAGTCTTACGTAGAAGGGTAGTATGCCTACTCTTCTTTTGTAAATCAAACTAATGAACCTAAAGGGGAAAACATAAGGCTGGTTCCCCTGTGGTTCCTCAGTACAGCAACCCCACTAGTAAGTTTAGCTTAACAGTATAGATGTATAGAATCAGTCTAGGCATGATCAATGATTTTTCAAAAATGTCTCACCCCAAATGTTCCTATTTAGTAGTATAATTTTTTTTAAGAAGAAAAACGAAAAATCACAAAATAGCTAAAAGTAGATATAAGAATGAATGTTACAAAATGTATCAAGACTAGACTATTCATGTCAACTAGTATAGAAGTAATGTCACAGCCTAATGTGAAAATGTATTGGTAGTTAGCTAGCAATGCAAGCTAGCCAACACTAGCTAGTAGCTAGTTAGTTAGCAAACTGAATGTTGGCTAGCAAGATTGCGGTCCATGTCATACCTGTGTAAACCGTTCCGTTTTTCCGGGATTCTCCCATATTTCAACCTTCTCTCCGGCCGTCCTCCCATAAAAATATTTTCCCGTATTTTCCCCCATTTCTTTTTATTTATACAAAATGGCTGCAATTCCCCTCTGTGACGATAGGTGGCAGCAGTGTAGATTAGACCTTTAGCAGAGGATGTCAGACCGGAAGACGGTTGCCGAGAAAATGTCGGGCAAAGTGGGGTTGTTCCCGGAGAGCTCACTCTCGGCCGTGGTTTCTCAGTGTATAATGAATGGTGCTCTTCCTCAACATGCGAGTAGGGTGAGACAACACCATTCTGTAGTCCAAATAATACCCTACTTTATACTATATTATTGTCATTTGTTTAATGTAAAGTCAGTCTTACATTGGCACTGCTTTAACGTTGCATTTACCCATAATCCATTGCTGTATTAGACCCATGTGCCAGTATAACTTTTGTAAAGTAATGAAGCACAAATGTAAAGTTAATCAATACACAATGAAACAATATCTTTATCTATATCACATGTCAAAACTATTTTAATAAAACAAGATTTCCGTTTTTAATTTCTACTCATTCATCCAAAACAAGACAGACTGTAGATGTCAAGGCTCCCGTGTTGGCTGGGAAATGCATGTATTTGAGCCTTCTATTGAGATCGCGAGTAACGTTATTATTCCTGAAGTCCACCAATCCGAAACTATACTTTTAAAGTCAATATCACCAAGTTGCCTGCATCAAATTCCAACATACCATATAGGATGCCAAGAGGGTTTTTATAAACTCATCTTAATTTGGTGCTCAATAGTTTCATTTTATTACTATTTTACACATCATACAATACAATTGTCCAGGACAACTGTTTCTATTTCCATGTAAGTGTTCACTTTTGCTCAGTTTCCATGACTTTTCCATACCTGGAAAATGAACAAATTAATTCCATGTTTTCCATGTTTTCCAGGTACCGTGGGAACCCTGTGGAATGTATGGTTTGGTTCTCCGTTTCATTTACCTTTAGCTGACACTTTTATTCAAAGCGACTTACATTTAGCTGACACTTTTATTCAAAGCGACTTACATTTAGCTGACACTTTTATTCAAAGCGACTTACATTTAGCTGACACTTTTATTCAAAGCGACTTACATTTAGCCGACACTTTTATTCAAAGCGACTTACATTTAGCCGACACTTTTATTCAAAGCAACTTACAAATTGTGTCCACAACAAGTCAGCAGGAGGCGCACAGGTGATATTGTTTGTCTACTGCAGCGGTTCTCAAACTACGGTTGTGACCCAAACTGGGGTCGTGGGTAGGTGACAGTGGGGTCGCGCATTTATTATGTTCTGGCAACATATTTTGGCTAAATATGCCTTGTTTTATAAATGTGTATTGATAACAGTGCTGTATTAAAATGTTCTAATAATTATGCATGATCAAGTTGCTTTTATTTTGATATTCCTTAATTCCATGTTGAAATTACGAGATTACATTAAGTGTGGGGTCGCAAAAGAAAATCCTAAATAAAATGGGGTTGTGGTATAAAAAAGTTTGAGAACCCCTGGTCTACTGTACCAGTGCTGAATTTGTGTGCTTCACTTTGAGTGTATAGTAGTATACTAGGTAGCTAGTAGTATAGATGTAGCATAGCATACAGGCATAGTACATAATAGTAAAGACTAGGGATGCTCGATATTGGCTATTTTACAGATACCGATATTGTCCAACTCTTAATTTCCGATACCGATATCAACAGATACCGATATATGCAGGGTCCCCCCCCCCCCCCAAAAAATGGAATAATTTCAGGTAATTAACATTACATATCTCTTGTTGTGGAATTAACACAACATTATGCATACTTTTGACAATAAATAAAAATCAGAATTTGTTCTTACTTGCTTGCCTGGGTAAATAAAGGTTATAGAAATATAAAAAATAAACGATACCGATAGTTTCCGATATCACATTTTAAAGCCGATATCGGCCGATAATATCGGTAGGCCGATAATATCGGACATCCCTAGTAAAGATAGTAAGTTAGTGTTTTATACCAGGTTTACATTTTAACCAGTAGCATGACATACCTTACACTTGACAGGATCATGCCAGTTCTCTCCACAATTGAAGCTGCAATGAATAAATTAAAGGTAAATTATTTGAGCATTAGGAAAAGGGAAATTTGCACACCAAAAATACAAAAAGGAGACAAAATCCACAATATAACAAACAAAAGCTCCATGCAACACCGCTTTGCAAACACCCTAAATCTATTTGTTGAGCCATCTGTGGATGATCTCAAACTAATTATTTTAGCAGATAACCAATGGGTGGGGTTATACAAAGCAGCAGTTGTTCTCAACGCCACGAAAACCAAATCCATGCTCTTTTCCAGAACTGGCTCCCACATCTCAGAGAATGTTGGCATTCATACCATAGGAGGGGACTCGAATGAACAGAGTATCATTCTATGAGTACTTGGGTATTTGGGTGGATGACTGTTCTTTTAGAGTGTATATTGAGAACCTAGTGAAAAGAACTGAAGGATAGACTGGGTTTTTATTATGGAAATAGGGCCTTAATTTAGCAGTTAGGAAAACAGTTGTACAGGCTACGTTCTTAAGTGTTCTAGAGTAGACTATGAGGACATTATCTATACTATAGTCTACCCATATACTCTGTATGATAGCATGTACAACAGTGCTATACCCATATTTATATTTATATTTAAAGCATATATATATATCCATATCTGTCTGAATATACCTGCACATACTTACTTGTACATCTGCATATAACCCATAGCTATGTGTGATAGCATGTACAAATGCTGTATATACCATATATATACCAATATATATTATCCACACTGTATTTACCTGCACATAGTTTTTACATATCTGTAGATACTATATCTATATCTGTACATATCCTACTCCTTAGGGCTGGGCGATATAACGATAACGATAAATATCGCGATATATTTTAATAATCGATATCGAATATCGAAAAAAAAAAAAAACGAACAATCGTTTTTTTTTTTTTTACCTGCAACAGGGCAGTTTTAAAACCAGAGACAGTGGACAGACTTGTCTTTCTTGCCTGCAACTTAAAGTAATGGCTTTGCTTGTCCAAATGACAATACTGACCAAATTCAGATTTTTTTTTCTCTTGTCCATTTATTTAGTTTGCTTTCTAATTTAAAATACATTTTGAAACCGTCTGTACACAGTAGGCTATGTGTGCTAGCAGAACTAGACTCCAGTCACGAGTCACAGTGCACATGTGCGGTGGTTTGTCCACCAAAAAAGCGCCAAAAGATCGAAAATAAACTAGCAGAGCCAGAACTGTTCAACTCCTCTGGAGCCACAGCCAGCAGAGAAGCCGGTTTACTTTAGCTTTTAAACCAGCTGCAGCCTGAGAACTGGAGTGTGAGGGGATGTAACACTAAAGATGGCGGCAATGACAAAGAATTGCTGCAAAATAAACATACATCTGTTGTAAAAAAAAATAAAAAATGCTGTTATAAGTATAAAAAAAATTAAAAAAAAAATGTTTTTTTTTTAATTTTTTTTATACTTATAACAATTCGATAATTATCGATATCGAGAAATAAAATAAAATTATCATATCGTTATCGCGATATGATTTTTTTCCATATCACCCAGCCCTACTACTCCTGACTAGTTATGCTGCTGGACAGTGTGACTAATACCATACGGAATTTATACCTTCATCACTGTACATATTATACTACAACTCCTACAACTGTACATACATCTGATTAGCACTACACTCAGTAGTACTAATTTGTATATTTTGTACCCAGTTAAAATCACATGTACATTGCTGTTGCACTTTACTGTTACATTTGCACCCTGAATTTCCCCCAAGGCAATCAATAAAGGAATATCTCATCTTATCTGGTAGGATGCCAAACCTCTTTTCGTTGTACTCTACTTTTGCTGTATAATGACAATACATTTGAATATAATCTAATCGAATTATCTATATGCATGCTGCGTCCTTTACACTTCGTTATATAGACACGGTATCACAGTTCTGTACACATCACTGTGTACTTTGTGATTTTGTTTCTTGGTCTCCATTAATAAGCCTAAGGGCATGCGTCCACCTAGCTCACATTTCCAGCTGAAAAACGCTGACAGTGCGCCGGTAGTTTTGGGATGAAGCGCATCTTGTAGCGAGATGACAGAGAGAAAGAAATCTAGCAACAGCCATCTTTTTATCATATTTTACTGCCGCGGTTTTGCACATAGCATATTTTAATACACTTTATTGTATATGAATTATATATATAGTTATTGCCTGACACCACACTTCGCCCTTTGCTTTTTATTAGTGTATTCGTGTAGTTAGTGTATTTGTGCCCTCATACTGCTCCTGTCTCTTGTGGGTACAGGCAGGCAACTCCGGTGTCAGGTTACAAACAGAGTGGTAGATATGATTGGCTGTGATTGGTTGTCTGAAAATGCGCTCAGCGCATCACTCTGAAAAGTTCAGAAAGTTTCAACTTTAAACGCTGGGTGCGGCCGCACAAAAAAACTGAAAGGCGCTGGAAAAAGAAGCCGACTGCAGCGTATTTCCTATAGGCGGCAGCATGCGGCCGCATACGCTCCGTCCTCATTGGGAACAATTGACAAAAGATGCTTGCGCCCAGAAATAAGCCCAAGGAGACGGCAGCGTTGTTATATTTTTATTTACAAAGCCCTGCTGGGTAAACACCCTGTATATCTGTGTACTCTCCCATCACTCACCACCAGCTGTTATAATGTTCTCTCCACTAGAGGGCTGCTCTACCAGGTACCATCACTCACCACCAGCTGTTATAATGTTCTCTCCACTAGAGGGCTGCTCTACCAGGTACCATCACTCACCACCAGCTGTTATAATGTTCTCTCCACTAGAGGGCTGCTCTACCAGGTACCATCACTCACCACCAGCTGTTATAATGTTCTCTCCACTAGAGGGCTGCTCTACCAGGTACCATCACTCACCACCAGCTGTTATAATGTTCTCTCCACTAGAGGGCTGCTCTACTAGGTACCATCACTCACCACCAGCTGTTATAATGTTCTCTCCACTAGAGGGCTGCTCTACCAGGTACCACCACTCACCACCAGCTGTTATAATGTTCTCTCCACTAGAGGGCTGCTCTACCAGGTACCATCACTCACCACCAGCTGTTATAATGTTCTCTCCACTAGAGGGCTGCTCTACCAGGTACCATCACTCACCACCAGCTGTTATAATGTTCTCTCCACTAGAGGGCTGCTCTACCAGGTACCATCACTCACCACCAGCTGTTATAATGTTCTCTCCACTAGAGGGCTGCTCTACCAGGTACCATCACTCACCACCAGCTGTTATAATGTTCTCTCCACTAGAGGGCTGCTCTACCAGGTACCATCACTCACCACCAGCTGTTATAATGTTCTCTCCACTAGAGGGCTGCTCTACTAGGTACCATCACTCACCACCAGCTGTTATAATGTTCTCTCCACTAGAGGGCTGCTCTACCAGGTACCATCACTCACCACCAGCTGTTATAATGTTCTCTCCACTAGAGGGCTGCTCTACCAGGTACCATCACTCACCACCAGCTGTTATAATGTTCTCTCCACTAGAGGGCTGCTCTACCAGGTACCCAGGATCGTCTCAGGACTTGGTAGAGCAGCTGTCTCCTATGGTGCCCTGGTCATGGAATAACCTTCAGAATACACTAGCGATTAATGATGTTGTCTCCCTGGGGGAATTCAAAGCTTGGTTGTCCCCTCATCTGTTTTTAACATGCTTTCATTTTTATTATTATTAAAAAAAAATGTATTGTCCCTCATCTGTTTTTAACATGCTATTTTACAATTGTGTAACTTAATGTAACTTTGTAATGGTGTGCTATCTTGCCCAGGTCTCCCCCGACAAAGAGATTTTTATCTCAAAAGTGACGTCCTGGTCAAATAAAGGCTGAATAAAAAGTAATGCACCCCAACTGCACACACATGACCATACATTTATCTTTTGATAACGAGGATGCTTGCCGTTCCCACCTTCACAGCGTTTCATTCAAATCGCACTAGTAAACAAGGTTTGTTGTGTTGTGATCGTGGGAATAAGTCTACATAGATGAGGCAGTGAGATGAGTCACCATACCAGAACTGCCGTCCACATTTACATCTCACAGGCTTGGCATCGGGATACTGGACTTTGACAACGTGATGGCAGTCAGGTGCGGGACACCATTTCAACAGTCGGTTGCACTAAAGAGGGGAAGAGGAGAGGAGGGGAGGAGATGCAACCAATCAACGCATGACGTCTTGAGCAGAGGAAGCAACTTTGATTAGAATAACATCGCAACTCAATTTCAAGATCTAATCATTTTGGAATAGGTATTTTGTTCATTTTGTTCACTTGCATGGAATGAATGAATGAATGAACAATAATTGCATTTATACAGAGCTTTTCTAGACACTCAAAGTGCTTTACAATGTAGGGTGGAAATTGCCTCCTTTACCACCATTGTAGCACCCAACCTTGGGCTACGCAGGCTCAATGGCTGCCATACACTGGCACCAGGCACACATCACACTACACAATGGCTGAACGGCTCAGGTGACTGACTGATATCAGCCAATTAAGGGGGAGGGATAATTAGGTGGCCTTGATGTCAGAGACCTGATTGGGAATTTGGCCAGGAACGTCGGAGAACCCCCTACTCTTTGCGATAGGCGCCCTGTGTTCTTTAACGACCAAATTCAGTCAGGACGTCGGTTTAACCTTCGGTCTCATCGAAGGACGTTTGTTTGTGTAGTTCTCCTTCTTCCAAGATGGGTGCCTGTAACCATTGGTAACCACTTTCAAAAGAAAATGCCTAGTTGCTGTGTAGTGGTAGAGTAGGTAAAACATTGGTAAAGACTGGCATGATAAGCATCGGTCACAATGTTAACACAGCCTTCCTGGACTATATATTTGCATATACTCAGAAGAACTGTGAACATGACACTGATTTTTGGCACAATTGCACAGCTGTTACATATTGTATTCCATCATGCATTTCTATTCAAATTTTGTGTATATATTCTACTACAATCCTGCACAATTGTACAGCCCTGTCCAATATTCGATTATATTGTTATTGTAATTCAGCGTATATATTCCATTTAATTTGATTCTACTTTAATTGTGTTAATGTTGATGCACCAAATTACCAAGACAAATTTCTTTTATGTGCAAGCGTACTTGGCAATAAAGACCTTTCTGATTCTGATATTACTATTGTACTGTGAATTATTTACAAGATCCAGTAATAGTACACAAGATTTGTGATAGTGATTTAATTTATATATTTCTCCTAAATCAACACATAGCAACTGTTGCTTTGCACATAGAAACAGTTGTCTCTTGCACAAAATAATGGTTGTTGTGTTACAGGCAGCCATCCTGGAGGAGAGAGAACTAAATAAGACATTCCATGCAAGGCCTCTCCTATTGCTTTGATGCCGTTATTTAATATAGCTATGAATTGCAAAATAACACCCATTTCTGGTGTGTTGTATTCCCAAATGATATTTCAAAGTGAAATCTTACCTCTACGAAACTATTTGTAATCAAGTGTTGGTACTTCAACTTCACTTTTGAATCGGTTATCAGCCGCCTGTAAGAAACATTTTATTACAATTATTTTCAGAGCAAATGTAACCGACGCTATATGAGTCAATAAAACTAATTTAACGAAGCAGTGTCCTCCGGCAGTATACTCACATTACTGTGTTGTCATCCACCAATATATCACAGTTGTGGGCGGGACAGGATATTGTCTTAAAAAAAAGAAAATATAGAAATCAGTACTAAGCAGAGCCACAGCTGCCCTGTACAATAGATACACAAGGAGGCCATGGCATTTTATTATTAGACGGGGGGAGGTTTTGCATTGTGTGTGTGTGTCGTCTCGTCCATGTTATTTTAGCAATGCTGCTATTTTTACATATCCCCCTCACCCCCACGTAAATGGTTTCTCCCACTGTGAGCGAAGGCGTTCCCACTGACCCAATGAGACGTCTCGCTTTCTATGTCGTATGTCAACATGGTTTGCTTTAGAATAACAAATTGGAATGGCAGAAATATAAACACAGCCTTCAAACAAACATGTCCGCTAAATAAAAACAGAACTTCAGAGATTATACTACAGCACTATTTATTCAATGCTTGAAGACATCGCAGATTCAGCGAGTGCAGCTCACAGTGACTTGTTGCACTCAATCCAGAGAATGATAAATGGTGCATTTTATAGCACTTTTATCCAAAGCGCTTTACATTTTACCCATTCACTCACACACCGACGGCGGAGGCAACCATGCAAGGTGCCAACCTGCTCATCGAGTGTCTTGCTCAAGGACACTTGGACACGATGCCCGGGAATCGAACCAGTAACCTTCTATTTATTAACATGTCCATTTATCATGTCTATTCTAGTTATCTTATTATTATTACTACTATTACTATTGTTTTATTGCACAATCGTAGCGGGCATGGCCAACCGCATTTCACTGTATGCCCTGGTATGTATGTGATGAATAAACTCTTGAATCTTCCAATTACCAGACGACCAGTCTACGTCCTGAGCCACTGAGCAAATGTCTTGATGTCTGTCGCAATCGTCTATAGAGATAGTACATTTACTAAACGTATGTGTTTCAGCTTGCAAAAACAAGGATTGGACTATAAAGCACACATGCCTCAACATTTGGCACCTCCACACAGTAAGGCCTAACAAAATTAATAGTTGGTTTCAGGTTGCCGACCGACCCTGCCGATTTAGGTGCGACCCAATATATTTTATGAGTTTTTAGAAAAAAAAAAAAAATCATTTTTTTTTCTTTTTAAATAAAGTTTCATAGAAATCTTTGTCAAACATTTAGTATTATGGATATTAAACATGCTGGCAGAGTACATGCATCCATGTTGTTGTGAACATTTTAATTAAATAAAGAAATTCCCTATCCATAGTCGCCGTGGGAACGAATAAAATAAAAAAATAAAATAAAATAAATTCCCTACCTACCCATGGCCAAACTGACAACCAACCTGAAACCAACTATTAATTTTGTTAGGCCTAATGTGTGAAAATTCATTCTCTACTCTAAGAACCATCTTTTCGGACCACAGACACGCAGTCTTCCAGAAAAGCACCTTTCTGAGAAGCAGTGTTGGTTCAGCTGAACAGTTCAGCATTTAGAGGACACTCGGTATCAACACAAGCTTGAGCTCAAGTATTTAATGAGACACTTAACCCATTCAGTGCCAACCACGAGATTAGTCGGGTTAACTCGCCATGCGTTGAGTGCCAAGACCAGAGAAAACTCTGGTTTTAATCATTATTTCTTTTATTAGCAATATCCAAAAAGATTTCATCCATCGCTCTACCCAGGTGCCGGCGGAGGAGGTAGGCTTTCTGCGCCATGCCGTCGCTCTACCCAGGTGCAGGCGGAGGAGGTAGGCTTTCTGCGTCACTCAGTCGCTCTACCCAGGTGCAGGCGGATGAGGTAGGCTTTCTGCGTCTCGCCGTCGCTCTACCCAGGTGCAGGCGGAGGAGGTAGGCTTTCTGCGTCACTCAGTCGCTCTACCCAGGTGCAGGCGGAGGAGGTAGGCTTTCTGCGTGACGCCGTCGCTCTACCCAGGTGCAGGCGGAGGTAGGCTTTCTGCATCACGCCGTCGCTCTACCCAGGTGCAGGCGGAGGAGGTAGGCTTTCTGCATCACGCCGTCGCTCTACCCAGGTGCAGGCGGAGGAGGTAGGCTTTCTGCGTGACGCCGTCGCTCTACCCAGGTGCAGGCGGAGGTAGGCTTTCTGCGTCACTCAGTCGCTCTACCCAGGTGCAGGCGGAGGAGGTAGGCTTTCTGCGTGACGCCGTCGCTCTACCCAGGTGCAGGCGGAGGTAGGCTTTCTGCGTCACTCAGTCGCTCTACCCAGGTGCAGGCGGAGGAGGTAGGCTTTCTGCATCACGCCGTCGCTCTACCCAGGTGCCACGCCTCAGCTGAACCAAGTGCAGTATTTCCATATGTTCGAACACGTCTGCCACGGAGAATTGCACGCCGTGTTCTCAGAATTGCATGGTGCCTTATTCTCAGCGCAGTATCCCGGGTAGGGATGGGTACAGAATTCTGTACTTTTGAGGTACCGAACCGAAACACGTCGGTACTACCGAGTATCGATTCAAGTGAGATACCGTTTTTTTTTTCTTTTTACCTTTTTTTCTTTTCATGTCAACGTTCACACGCACAATATATGCTTACCTAGGATTTGACTTGATTCAACAACAAAGCAGTCGGAGCAATGGCAAGCCGAAAACGGTCGAAATTGTAGTTATTTGAAGTTTGAATTTTTTTTTTTACGACTGAGGTAGGTAAATTAAATTTGTTGAGACTAAAGTACCGAAAAAAGGTACCGTTGGGTACCGGTATCGATTCACAGGTACCGGTACCGTATCGGTTCAAATGTGAAAGGTACCCATCCCTAATCCCGGGTGCATGTCCGAAAAGGGCTTTAGGGTCGTGGCTCTGCATCTTCTCGCTACAGCAGTTATAATCTGCCGTTGCCACCTACATTTATTTTTTCTTGCCACACTCGGCTGCTTGGAAAACTGTGCTAGGTGAGCAATAATCGCCCCAGAGTGTTTACAATGATGGAACACAGGAGCATGTCAACCAAAGTGAAAATTACAAAAGGACAGGAGAACGGAGAACCGATGAAAGCGCGACAAATTAAGACACAGGATAAAAATCAAACATGTTTTTGTAAAATGGAGGGAATTGAGAAGTGCAATATTTTTTTTGTTAGGTTATGCTAAATGATGCTTCAACCACTGGTTGACAACCAGTACATTAAAGTCTTGTATTCCTGTTTGAACAGTTTTCCTTTATTATTATTTACCTGTGCTGTAACTCGTCTCACTCTTGCAAACATACCATGATAGAGGCTACTTTCTGACTATGCAGAGAAAGGCAATGAGTGTTCATTTGGGTTGGGTACCGTTCACATTTGAAACGATAGATAGATACCGGTACCCAACGGTAGCCTTTTTTTTTTATGTTATCTGTACTTATTCTAATAACAAAACATTTATTTCAGTTGTAAAAAGAAAAGTAAAAATTTCTCAATTTCAACATTGTGATTTATTTAGAACATTGTTTTTTACGCGTTATTTACCACACAAAATAAAATCCCTCCCAAACCTGTCCCTATAATATAGATTTATTTTCTACATTGCATGATTATGTATACATTTATTATGTATTATGTTTTTAAATGCTTAAATATCAACATTATCTGGCAATCCTTAGTAAATACTATCAAACTCCTCTGACCTCATCTGGTCTTTCCAAAGAATGGCTTATAGTAGACTTGATGATTCTAGAATACGTTAGCTTGTGAAGTTTTTAGAGTGTAACGTTTGGCTACTTAATCATTGCACATCTACAGAGACATGCACAGAGAGAGAGAGAGAGAGAGAGAGAGAGAGAGAGAGAGAAGAGAGAGAGAGGAGAGAGGGAAAGAGAGAGAGAAAGAGAGAAATGGGCTCAGCCCCTCCCATTCCTCACTTTGAGCTCCGCAAAAACTAAACTTAAACTTTGTCCAGAGGGCTGCCCCACTGTGAGCAGCTCCAGGGTCAGTTTAACTGTTTTAACTGGTCCAGAGGGCTGCTCCACTGTGTTGAGACCAGCTTAGTTCACATTAGCAGCTAACGTTAGTTTAGGTTTTCACTGTGACTTGGGCATACAGGGATGGCGAGATGATGCAAAGCCTTTTAGACGCATTGGACCCGTTGCTCGTGTGGCTGTTGGAGTGGCACCGGTTCACATAGAAACAGCGTAACTCACGAGAGGAGTCGTCACAGGGTTTTTAAGGTTTGTGTTTTAAGGTTTGCAAATTTAAGGTTTGTGTGCATTATGAAATGACAATTGCGCATCATTGGAATTCTTAATCTACCTGCTCTCAAGGTACCGAAATTTGGCACCAATCGATCTAGCGTGAATTGGTACTCTTGTAGTACCAACATAATTCAGTCTGTACCCTTAAAAGTACAGAGTTCGGTACTCAATCCTAGTGTTCATGTTTTCGAGACGCTGCAGCTTAGTGAACAAGTTTAGCTTGTGCAGCTAATAGGCTAAGCTTGTAGTTTACCTAATGTAATTTACTAGTTACCTAGCCGCCAGTGTAAATTAACTAAAAGCTTTGTCTTGATGTGTGATTGTTTTTTCCACTCAAGGTAGTCTAACCAGCTGCAGCACCCAGGTACTGGAGGTTTGGCCACTAAATTCCATGTTATTAAGATGAGAACATTTTGTATCCAAATTCGTTCAATATCACTGCTGCCACTTGCTGGACCTGGGTGCAAAACATCTCAAAGTATAGTTTAGTAACAGTGTGCCTACCTGTCCCATGCCCTCCTCGATGATTTTGGTAGTAAGGTAGTCCCCCCAGCACTGCATGCAGAACTTGTGTCCACACTCCAACCCAGTGAAGTACTGTGGGAAAAGGTGGGCAGTTTAGATACAACAGACTGAATTCCATTCTATGTATCACTGCTAGAAGTGGTCGTTAACTAGATGGCAACATTATGAAAGTATATACTTTTTTTTCCTTTTTTACAAAACACATGAGAATTAAATTAAGGAATTACAAGATAAATCCCTCCACCTCCGGTGTAGAGCTTTGATTGTCTGCCAGAACCCCGATTGGGCCTAGCCTGTAATTTCTCCAAATTCCCCCAGGCTTGAAAAACGGGTTGAGTTGGTATATATGAACCGCTGACTCAGTGGACGTGTGCTTAGCCACTGGGCACCACAACGGCAGCCTCGCTTTAACCTTTTAAAATATATATATACTTTTTATAGCAGAAATTCTGATTTTTATTTGGGCACAGGCCCAAAACCGCTGTTGTGGTTCAGGCGGAACCTACGCAGGTTAATTTAGGGTCGGTGGGATTTTTGCCGGATCAAAGCTCTACTCCAGCCACCCCCCCCCCGCCCCGTGCTACTGACCGAGTTTGGGTAGTTCAGATAGCAGATCTGACAGGGCATGTCCTGAGCTGAAGACCGGGTGTTCACCGGTCGCGTCCTCATTTTCTTGCTCGGATTGACGACGTGGCATTCAGAGAACAATTTATCAAGGTTCCCATCGAAATACCTGGGAGGCAAAAACAATACCATTGTTGAAATAGCTAAATGGGTGTGGAGAAATAATGAGATTGAAATGCATCATGTTCCTCTATTATGTAAAACAGACTGTGACAATTAAAGAGGTGCACTGATAATAAGATAAGCCTAGTGCTGTTGTATTGACCCCCCCCCCCCCCAACAAAGCACTGTCCTTGGTAAGACACAAATACCTGGTAATTAATTTGAAAAGAAAGAATCGACATCCCTATTCAATGCAACATTCTCAAAGACTATTTAACTGATACAGATGGCAGTCAAAGAACTTTCTGGAATTAAAGACTAGGTGGAGTGGAACACATGAGACTCAGGAAGCAGATGTTCTATTGTGGTCCCGACCTTGTTCGGGGGTCAAATCTGTTCCTACCCTTGAAACTAATGTGATAAACTAACTATATACTAAGTTCATATTTGCATTTCAAAATGGTAACCTCAATCTGTCCTTGTATGTACAATCAGTTCATAAATAACAATTTTCAACACATATGGTTTCAGTTTGTCCACTTGATATGACATTAACACTTTGGTTGCCTAAGGTTAAATTAATGATATACCGGCATAGATTGCCAGCGCTATTTGTCTATGGAGAAAGTCCCCTTCTTTGCAGGGCTATAACTTTTTAAATTCTATTGCTACATTGCCATTATTAGGGCCCATTCAAAGTCCTATATGTATTGTTCATTGTGTAGCAACGTTAAACTTTTTCATTCACATATTCATAGTAAAGTATGGTCTAATGTATAAGTATGTTTTCATCTCTTTCTGCAGCTTTCTCCAGAACGTGATATATAGCCCCAAATGCATTATATTGATGATGAAATACAGTTTGATGGCAATCAGCGCGATATAAAAAATTCCAACTAGACGTACTTCTAGAAGTTACTACACGTCATCTGATGTTGGGGGCGTTTATAATTCCGTGGGCAGCGTTATACCAATCATCTAATGTGGGTCAAATGTTGATAATATCAGTTATTATCGAAGAAGGTAACGTTACACGCTGAAACTCACCCCAGTCTCCGCGCGCCGTTGGGCGATCAGCGGCGAGTAGAAATTTTATCATTATGGGATATATTTTTACCCGGTCCATCTCCAGCTTGTATAATGGTATATACGTCCAAATCATGTTGTTTATCGAGTTATTGGCAATCGATCACCGTGTAGCGTGACGAGCCAGAGTCACATGAACCATAGCGAGCGCCCGGAAGTACTACGGTCGTCATGACAACCTCTATTCAACATCCTGTTTTGGCGATTGCGCCGATCGGCCACCAGATGGCGCTCCTGAACCGCCAGAGAGCTCAGTGGGTCCTGCTGGTGGATCTCAGGCCAGCGGAGGGACATTATGAATCCGATCGCAGATTTTTGAAATATTGATATAAGGACGCTGTACAGCGTCCCCCGGCAACTTTAGCATGGCCAGCAAAGACGTGAAAAGACGTGTCCCGGCACTCAAAGTGTTAAGTTTAATTGAGTTTAATTGAACATTGTACATGTCTAGTTAGCCAAGATGGCAGATGCTCACTAGCTAACAGTTAGCAAACGTTAGCTTCTCTATCAAAACAGTCCTGTTTGTATTTATAAATACAGTGGAAACTGATTGTACATATGACGACAGATTGAGGTTACTGTGTTAAAATGAAAATATTAACTTTATATAGTAGTTCTTCCTGTTTGTTGTTCAACCCGGATGGAACAGATTTCCCAACCCGAGTATGACATAATAGCAAAATGGCCACTGTGTGAATATCCTCAATAGAAGCAATAGGGTGAATACTACATTTACGACTACATTTCAGAGTTGCATAAAACACCATCCACATAAACTACTGATTTTTTCCATGGCAACATTATCAACAATCAACATTCTATAACTGTCATCTTAGATAAACTGCACACGATTATGATATTACATCGGTTCAGGGCATTTTCTATAAGTATAATTCTATGCCTTCAATACGATTTTTTTAATCATAATGCTAGTTTTAACAAACAGTTAAAGATCTTTATGAGTGAAAGTGTCTTGAAAATGAGAACACATAATTTAGCTATTGTACCAGGCAGGCAAATAATGTTATCCGTGCACTTCTAGAGGAAACTTCATTCCATAAGAATGATGATCCCTTCAAAAATGTATGGCAAAGGTTAAAGTTCGAGGTTGCAAGAAACTGGACCAATGTCAGAACTAACCTTTCCATCAGTTTCTCTTTGTCCCAGTTGAAGTGACTAAGGAGTATTCTCGTGATAGTAGCAGGGTTCTAAACAGCAGGATGTTAATAAAGTCAGTATGTAAACAAAAACACTTGGATATGTTCCAAGTTGAGAGACTAAAAATGTATCACATTGACAAGTCAGTAGTATTACATTTGTAGTAATGGTATCGGCTTAGACATTTCCCATTTATTTGGCAAAAAAGCTTATTTGTGTGATTGATTGAATGAAAACTGTATTAACAGATTGCAGAATGGGTACAATACAGTACAGCTCAATACACACAATTGTTAAGGGGATGAAGACCAGAGAAAGACTTTCGTCTTGTTTACATCAGGGTCCCCCATTTTCAATTCATCATAACATATGACATACAGCAGATAGACAGTACTGCTACATCTATACATTTATGACATACCAGATTTACAAATACAGTACTGTTTGTGATACAGTGTGTCTGTTCGTTTGAATATTTAAGAGACCACGATTGAATAATCAACCCCCCCCCCCCCCAGGCTAGAAATCGGCCATGTTGTTTCAGGCCTCCTTTCCGATGTAACCTACCTAGAGTTATTAACTAGCTGCTTATAGTGGCTGTGTGTCGGTGACTCAGGCAAAATTGCAAAATTGTGTAACGTTAGTCGCTAGCCAATTTAGCTCGCCTATTCAATCTGAGAAATAAGCAACCAACACCTTGTCAAACGTTAACGTTATTAGCCGACAACATGTACAACAACGTTAGCTCATTAGCAGTGCCGTGTAACGTCCACTGTCTGGCCAAAGGATCATCACATCACCATAAAACAGTTACAGGTGGACAGACTAGTGGTTTTTATGATCCACTAGGTTATTAATACACTCCCCGAACAACAAAGCAAATCTTGCTAATAATGGTCGTGGTTTGTTATTATTCTCTCCCAACAACACACCTGTCCTCCCAGCGAACTTATTAAAACTGAAACTGTTAATAACAAGTTAGCTTGAGCTTATAAAGTCTGGTGGTGACGTTAGCTATAACTACAAATAACAATCAAGCCCTGGCCTTGTTCACACCAAATACAGTATTCCACGCTAACGTTACACTTAAGGGACATTAATGTTGGGAAGCTTGTGTATATAATGTTAGCAAACTATCTGCTAGCTTAGCATTAGCTGTTCTCGTTAACGTTTTAACCAACAGCGCACTACTTGGTCATGTTCTTGATTATTATACATAATAACAATGTCCTCCCCGGTGGTCTGTCTCTGTTACCATCTAACCGGTTAGTTGGCCGTGTTTCCCCCTCACTTCGCCACTTGTTTACATCTCGACCCCCGCCGCTGCGGCCTAAACCCGGCGAGACATCCGCGGTGTTTCCTCGACGTGCCGCCCCGACACACAAACCAACACCATCTCACCTGGATGACCTCGTTGACCTCCCGGATACACTCCACCATATGCTGGAGGATCTGCTCGGCGGTCAGCACCTCGAAGCGGTAGTCCTCCTCCTCCTGCCCCGGGCCGCCGCCGCCGCCTCCTCCGCCTCCGCTCTCCACCTCCACGGCCAGCACCGGGTCGGCCATCTCCACCTCCACGTCGTCGTCGAGATCCTCGTCCGGATCGGCGCTGTCTTCGCTGCATTCCTCCTCCTCGTCGTCGAATTCATAGTTGTAACCCTCGTCCGAGTCCATCGCTTGTTATTGCGATGTATTGTGATCGGTCAAAACGTCAAAGCCACAGGCGACACCCGGTGATGATGACTCGAAGCTCCGCTCGTCGAGATCGAGACGCTGCACTGAAACGAGAGACGAGATGTTTCTCTACACAGTTGTTTCCGTGGCCCCCCAGCACATGCACAACATAACGCAGTGTGGTAGCTGCTGTAGCTGTAGCTATAGCTTGTTGCTAGTTTGGTCATCTAGGTAGGAGAGATCCGTGCTGCTGGCCTGGCTGACACAGAAAGACGCAGAGTCAGAAACACAGAGTTAGAATGGATAGAACGGGTTGAGCAGCCCATTCAAATAGAGCGATCGCCCACACTAGAGGATGGCTGGTAAAGTTGTCATGGAAACGATCATTTGGCACAGTGCATGATGCGACCCCATAAAGTTGATGCTTCACCATGGAAAGGTCGTTAATACATATCTAACCCCGGGGAGAATCGAGTGGTCATTTCTTTACATTCTAATTCTATGGCAATATACGCTACAATTCAGAGTGTGTTCAGGACAAAATGGGAAATGAGAAGTTTCCCCGATTGACCTCCAAGTCAGAAAGATACCACTGCGTCGTCACCCAAAGTGACAGAGTTTTTTTTTTTTTTTAATCTCGGATATGATTGATGTGTTCGGCAAAACATTGTATTTAAGGTGTGTGTTCAGTAACACATGTCTTAGCTAGTACAGCTTGTGCCACTTTGTGTCACTTTCTTAAAGCGACAATGTGCCATTTTGCTATCGATTAAGTTCCTGGAGCATTTGCAGAACAAATTGCAACCACCACCACACCACTCACGTTTGACTCTATAGCCTCAAATTGTCTGGTGCGACCAGCTTGGCCAGCCTTCTCGTGATACAAGAAGTAGGACCCTGATGGAAACAAGACAAACGTCTTTCTCAGGTCTGCATCCCCTTAACAATTGTATGTATTGAGCCGTACTGTATTGTACCCATTCTGCAATCTGTTAAATAAAGTTTTCATTCATTCATTCATCCAGGAGAGAGTGGGGTTAGGTAAAATGAGTTATGTCATAGGCTTCTCTCATCAAGGAAAAATTAGACACAAGTAGAATAAGTGCATCTACTCATATTTCAGGATGTTTACTAGACATTTCAATTATAAGAATGCATTCTGCACAAAGGGGTATGCAAATTGAACTTCTTAAAAAAAGATTAAGTGGTCCACTGGCTCAACTTGCTCCATGTTAGGTTAGGGGTACATTGACTCTACTAGCCAAAGGGTAAGTTGAGCCATGCATGAGTAAAACCCATTTTGTGCTTCTTGTGGTCTGTGCCATCTATGGTCTGTGCGGCCAATATAGGGTGGTGTAGTCTGACGTCACTGGTTGTTCCACCCGTATAGGGATTTATCATTGCGAAAATGGAGTATCGGCTATTGTAACAATTCTGCCGCATGAACATTGGCAAGCTTTCCATTTTTGCACAAAATTAGTTCCCTTCTACCACTAACATTATTGTTTAAGCATTTTTGGTTGAAATAAATGTAGTTATAAGGTTTTTAATTTGTCGTAAAAAAAGAACTACATTTACCAGTAGGCAGCCTGTTGTTAAGTAGGCAGCTGTCGCCTACCTCACGTCAAGGCAGGGGCGGTTCTAGCATCAGCCCTTTAGGGGGGCTCAGCCCCTAGAGCAGTAGCATAATTTCACTAAATGCCATGGTCAGGCAGCCTGTATCAGTTCCGCAACCATTTCCATTTCCGGGGTAGGCCTGATTGGCCGAGACGGCCACGTGACGCGCGTGGCACGCCCCCGCGGCAGCAAGCGCCCTACTGCTGGAGTTCGCCTCGCCTTTCACATCGCTGCCGTTGGCGAAAGCAGGATGAGGCGAGAGCGTAGATTTCGCTGTGTATCATTTAATCATTTATCATTTATCATTTGAAAGGCATACATTGTTGTCATACAGAAGTACAGAATACTTTTATCCAAAATGCTTCTTACTGTTACACTGTTAGAGACTGTGCTAGACAAATGAATGACTAATTCGGTCAGAAATAACATAACTAATAACGTTAGTAAGCACTGCTTATATGCTTATTATGTCTGCGGGGTACAGTAAACGTTTCTCCCGGGACATTCTGAAGAGCACACCGCTGTATGTTGGAGAACCAGCGGTCTTCCGCTCCTCCTCACTCGAGTGAGAGCAAAGCCGTGCACAGCTCAGCCCTGTGTGAGACGCGAGGAGGAGATGGGAGTCCTTCGAATCGGAATATGTTGTTTCTTTACACATATGTTGGATTATGAATATGTCTTTATAGCTATGCTGCCAGGCTGGTCCGCGACCCTCCGTGCTGCGATCACCAGCGGAGAGAATATGCTCACGCGAGCGGCATCGGCTTTGCTCTCACTCGAGTGAGGAGGAGCGGAAGACCGCTGGTTCTCCAACATACAGCGGTGTGCTCTTCAGAATGTACCGGGAGAAACGCTTACTTGCTGCCGCGGGGGCGTGCCACGCGCGTCACGTGGCCGTCTCGGCCAATCAGGCCTACCCCGGAAATGGAAACGGTTGCGGAACTGATACAGGCGGTCAGGCAAGGGAGGGGGCGGGGGGTAAAGGGGGGCCCCCCCCCCCTTGGTGGATTTTTTTTGTCAAATCAGTTGTGCAATAGTCAATTTTGGTGAGTTGTTTCTATATAATTCACTTATGACATTTAGGTAACATTAATGAACAACTACAGTATTAAGGAGACAACTACAGTATGTAAGTAGTAAACCTATTATAATTTTTTATTCCAGTCGATCATAATGATCATGATCATATTACGGAGCGCTCACTGCGTTCGAGAGAGAGAGAGAGGGAGAGAAAGAGAGGGAGAGAGAGAGAGGGAGATGTCACTGAGTCTAATTTTTATTTTTTTTTGTAATTTTTTTTTTGATGGGGGGGTTCGACTGGCCCATTTAGTCCACTCCGATCGGCCCACTTTGGTAGGGCTGAAAAAGTTAGATGTAAAAATGAAAATTGCCACAGAAAGATGCTTAAAAATAGCCTACTAGCTCTTGCAGTGATTTCAGTGATTTCCCAGGCTACATGGTCTGTACGGCGGGCCGGTGTGGGCCAGTGTGAGTCGGTGTGTGGGCCACTAATGTGGGCCGGTGTGTGGGCCAGTGTGTGGGCCAGTGTGTGAGTCGGTGTGTGGGCCACTAATGTGGGCCGGTGTGTGGGCCAGTGTGTGAGTCGGTGTGTGGGCCACTAATGTGGGCCGGTGTGTGGGCCACTAATGTGGGCCGGTGTGTGGGACGGCAGTGGCGCCGGCAGGATTAAATTCCATAGTATACTATGCATGCTTGCTCGCACAGAAACAGTCCGTCGAGATGATGTAGCCTACACAGCGCTCTACTACAGATACACTACCCAGAGTGCAACGACACACATAGGTGACAATAGTGTGTGTGCGCGCAGGCCGGAGTGACTCTGAACGTCTCAGGCTGAATTTGTGTCCCCTAGCCCAGGAGTTCCCAAACTTTTCAGGCCGCGACCCAAAAATAACGGGGTTACACCCCCACAACACAGCGGGACCAGGCAGCGCACCGGGGAGACAACCCCCAAAGAGGTTGATCCCTCAATCCAGGCAACAGGTCAAAAGAACTCGACCTGTGCCTGGAGCACTGCGGACTAGACAGGCGCCTAAGGGGTCTGCTGAAAACAGCACCCCGGCAAAAGGGGCGTTCGGTATGCTGTGCACCATGTCGCAGCCTCCACAAAAAAAAACCGACCCTCTAGAGAGGCCGAGGCAGAGAAGGCTGACACGATTGGCAGACATCATGAAAGGTGCGGGGGCACACTCGCAGGCAGACGGGGTCAAGCCCGGCCTAACCCGAGAGTCGACTCCGCTACCAACACACCTGGAAACCAACCACCACCCTATGTTTAGTTTAACAGGAGGCGGTGTTCCTATAACCCCCCCAAGAAAAAAAACTCAGAAACACAACTGCGGGTATATACCGGCTATACAGCAGTACAAGTGTTTCAGTTCTCAAGAAGGGGTTAACCCAGGCAAACAGGTCGACGAGAACGAGTCCGGACCTGGGCCCGGCGGACCAGGACGTACACAGGGATGCCAGAGGGGTACAATGAACCACCTCGACAGCCCCCTCCCAGCCCCGCCAAGCAGGAGAGAGGGGCGAAAAAAGAATGGAGAAGGACCAGGCTCCTTTAGCACAGCGCAAGGTACAACACAATATGGACCAAGCAACAGTGAAGGATAATACGCAGTGACATAACCACGAACACCTCCATAACATCAACCCCTGCAACGCCCGGGCCAACCCGGCATTTTCCCCCCGAAAAAGTCCTTCAGGGTACCAGAACAGCAGATCTGCGCCCCGGCGGACAACGGGTTAACTGACCTGGTGCGGCGCGACCAGAACCAGTCCCGTGTCCTAATCACGCCACCATCCAGTCCTAAGAGGGGGGTAGGTACGCGTGTTGATCTGAAACATCACAGAGGGTGCACCAAGACGGTCAGAACATAAAAGCGCTGCACCCGGTGGCCCACCCCAAGGGCGTGAGACCCCTCTGCCAATGCTTTGATCTATTCCGTTATCTCCCCCCAGAGATGAACGAGAATTCATCGAGACTAACCTAGTACACTGGCGCTCGGAAGAGACAAACTCCATCCTAGTTGCCCCATAAAAAACGCAGTTTCCATGATGAGCAACCAAGGCGTGCAAGCCCATGCGTGGTTCCACACAGAAGCACCCAGGGCCAGCACTATGTACACGTCGAGACCCAAAACATATCAATGGTAATTCTAACAAGAACCCAGATTTAACGTTCCCTCCAAGCCGCCTGGGAGAGCGGCAGGAAGCTGGCCAAGAGACACAGATATGGGTCCCATAAGACGCGTCCGAGGGAAAACACCCCTGTCAACCCTGCTCTGTCTAAAAGAGAGGAGACAGGGAACCCCCAGAGACTTCTCACGTGAGTAATAATTGAAAAGATTATGTAACATTGAGCTACGTGACCAAAAGCTCAAGACATATGCAACAGAGCGCAGAGCAGAAAGCTTATTTTTAAGTTCTCACGCATAACTCATCTTGACAATAACAGAGGTCCACAACATGGAGCCTGAAAAGAACTCACGGAAGTCTCACAACCAATAGAAACGCGCCCAGTGACGTACTCTATGGCGGGGGGAATTCCGTGACCCACCTGCCCAAATATGGCGTGGGACCAGGGAACTCCCTCCCCCCCCTCTCCCTACCCTGTGACGCGCTGACCCAACAGCGTGACAGGAAGCCCGAAGGACAGGAGGTCCAACCCGCTGACCAATCAGAAAAAAGGGGAAAGAGGGTTTATCACCCCCTCATGACCCCACACCCCGGATACAATGAAAAACAACAAGCAGCGATGATACCGTGTACCTAGCATGCTACATGAAAAGCGTATATCCACTAGGATAAGCTAAACCAAATGCACGCCAGCCAGACGACAACCCGTTTACGAACAGGTTTTATATACAAGGCTTTAGGCTCATGTGCGAAACACGTCACCCGTGTTTATGTCTAAAGAAAAACACAGACGTTTAAAGAGAGGGTCAAAGACCTTGGTACAAGCTACATATATGAGCACTTCTGTAGGCAACATTCTAACCAAGTTGTGGACTCGATGCCATGTTTCCAATGTAACAGAATACACACAACCCCCTCAGATAAAAAACGGTAAAGTTTACCATTGCAAGAACAACACAGTCTTCTTCATGATGAGGGAAGACAAGTCTTTCGACCGAGTGCTAGCCACAGGCCTTGCCAAGCACACATATATATAGCGACCAGAACAATTTACAAGAAACTGTCCTACTCTCCTAAACAAACACACAACCCCACAGCTAGGTGAGGGTTTACACATCGTATCCCCAATATATAACAGTGAATAAACACACAGTTTGTAACAAAAAACAGTTCCCCACCAGGAGGGACCTTTTATTTAGTAACAAAATTATATGTTGAGGAGGGGAAGGGGACAGGGGTAAACGGGGAGTCACTAGCGGCGCCTGCCGCGTGCAGCGCGGTACTTGCCCCCACAGGGAGCCGGCCCGGAGGGACGGTTCTGGGAAACCTGGTCACGTCGATCCCTACCGTCACCTCCGGGCGTGGGGCGGCTGGCTGCGGCGGACAAGGCACTGCCTCCACTCCTGGCCTTCTTTGACGAAGGCCCAGCAGTGGCGGCGGTGGTGGCGGAGGCAACGGTTGCGGTCCTCTACTGGCGTTGTTTTCATCGGCCATCACCGGTGGCATCGGGTCGGGGGAAATGGGGTTGGAGCACAGAGCGCTCCTCCTCCATCTCTCTGCAGGCAGCCGTCATCTGTTGCATGGCCGACCCGAACAGCCCAGCATCGGAAGGGGGCCGTGAGCAGGGGAATCCTCTTCTGTTCCGGCACCCTCGCCAGCTCCAGCCAAAGGTGGCTCTAAGATAGAGTGGCCAGGGCGCGCCCCTTCCTGGCGGCAGCTGGGTAAGGTGCAGGATGGCTCCAGCCGCTTGGGCGTGAAGATATTGATGGTCATCCAATACCGACCCGCCCGCCATCATCCCCGACATGTAGCACGCTAGCTGCGTGATGTTAGACGTCGCAGCTAGGCTCTGGGTCGCGGCGATGTACACCTGGTCACTCCAATTAGCCATCTGCCTAGTCGATTTCCCTTGGGGAATCGGCTTCCGCAACGGCTCCCACACCACTTCGGGACAAAGTATGGATGTCATCGGGCTATCAAGCCGAGGCACCCCGTCCTTTAGTCCCTGGACCAAACCCGCCACCCGCGTGACTGGCACGTAAGCGGGGGTAAGGCTAGTGATGCGGGAGATTACCTGTAGGCCTCCATTGAAGGGAAGAATGGGCAGACAACGCCCGTCTCTCTCACAGGACGACGTTGCCAGAGATGACATATCATGTCATCAGGAACAGGTGCAGGCAGAGGCTGCGGCAATGCCACGCCATTAGCGGCTGCGGCGGCCGCCATGAGCTCGGGGAACAAGGCAGGCAACTCCCCTTGCGTACCTCCCTCCACGTCACTCATGTCCCTCATGTAAGGGAGGCTGCCATGTCGGGCGCCACCATCCGACGCGGCAGATAGCTGGGCATCTTTTCTCAGGGTCGGAGGTTCTAACCCAACACCGGAGAACAAGGGACCCCAAGGAGACGCAACACTCCCTGCCACACCCCGAGGGGGAGAATGACACGACTCATTCTGGGGCATCAAACAAGAGCGATCTCGCCCCCTCCATGTGATCCTCAGTTTCCATCGGAAACGGAGACAGGGCAAGAGCACTCTCGTCCAGCTCCAGCACAACCGCAAAGCCTGACCGTTCGCCCCTGCAGCTCGTCGCCCTACGACGGGAGCCAGCAGAGGCGAAGAGTCTGCGTCGCAAATCCCCAGCCACCAGAGGAGCTGTCGGCCTGTCGGCCGACTGTCCACTAGCAGGGAAACCAGGGCCGGAACTAGGCCATCTCACGGGAGATGGCGGCTCAACGGCCCCTCGGAGAGGCAGACTCACCACGTGAACTTTGGAAATTACTCAATAATCAACTAGGCTGCAGTAAAAAACTTAAAACCAGATTTTCAAACATAAAGACGGACAACACGCTCATCACAGACAAGCTGGATGTAGCCAATTACTTAAACATCTTTTTCACAAACATAGCCACAACACTTGTAAACAAACTACCCTCCCACTCAGGGCATTATGGGATAGAACACATAGTAAAATACTACAAAAACCTAGGGGTCCGACTTCCGGTTTAGCTGCAATATGTAGCGCACGCATTTGGTAATAGCTCCGCTCCCGTTAACGTTAATTTCGTTTAAAAACCTTATTTGGACAATACCAAAAGAGATTAGACCACATCGTATGTATTGATAAGACCTTCTACTAACTATATCAAAAGACAACATGGTTAAGGATAAGGAAAAGACGGGAAAGAAACAAGAAACGGCAACTTCAGCGGCGCAGATTGAAACACGTTCAAAAAGAAACGTTCAAGGCGACGCTGCTACAGATCCGTTGGCGACAAGCCCCGGCGAGGGGAATATAGAGGAGATTACACCGTGACCATCGACTATTGGCCCCGACAGGGAGACAATAGTTGTCAACATAACAGGAGCGACAGGAACAAGCTCCGTGAGAGATAAAGCAGTTGATTTTGAGAAGATAATAGCAGACAAATCCATCGGTACCGTCACTGCACCAATACCACCAACTGACACAAGCAGTACAATTACACCACCCGATTTCAACTCATTGACTACCCTGATGAAAGAACAGATGGTCGCTTTCAAATTACACATCGAGGAACTCAAAGATGAATTCAAAGCACACGTCGATGCTAAACTCGAAGAGGTTATGAGAGCGGTCGCTGTACAGTCCGAGCGAATCACGACAGTGGAGAATACGGTGACAGATATTACACGGGCAGTCAAAGTGAACGAGAACACCATCAGCATTGGCATGACAGAGGTGACAAAAGAGATAGAAAGGGTGGAAGAGGCATGCCGGAGGAAAATACAAGAGATTAAAGATGAAGCGATGGAGAGGCTACTCGAAACCCATCGCTACCACAGGCGAAATAACATCCGCATTGTAGGACTTGATGAAGCAGTCAATTGCGCAGACGACAACTTTCCAACAGTGCTATCAGTGATTTTGGGTAACAACTTTCTAAACACAGTGCCGAAAGTGGACCAAGCTTACAGAATCGGTTCTCGGGAGCAAAGAAGCAACGGGCCAAGAGTCATCATTGTTACTCTGCGGAAGACGGCAATAAGAGATGACATCATCAAAATTGCTCGCATCCAACGGGGGAAGCTGAAACATGGTGAACACTCAATATTTATCTATGAGGATCTAAGCAAAGAGGCCATCGCTCGATGTCTACCCTACAAGGAGGTGATGCAGAAATTGTTCATGTCTGGCCTCAGACCAAGGCTAACATACCCGGCGCTGTTATCGATCGTGGGCAGGGACGGCCGTAGGATTGGATTACACACACCTAAAGAAGCTGAGGAATACTGGAATCGGCATGGAGCAGAACCCCCAAGGCAGAACGAAACACTGTCTGAAAACAGATAAGCCGTTTCATCTCTCTCTTTCTCTGTGTATATCAGTATTAGAATGACTTTATTTGTGTTCATCAAAAGTAGCAGATGATATGCAGGTCGTCTACACCAATGCGTATTGTGTATAATACGATTCGTAATGCATTATAATTTCAGACCTCTGGTGTCCGTGGAGACAAGAACATATCATTGACAATAAGAACAATCTGGAAGATTCTGGGCTTATCGCTCGACTGCTCTGGGTCACTTAGATCATTCTGGAACACAACAACAGTCTATTAGTACTAGTGTATTCTACAACCTTCTAGAATATAATGCACCATGACAACGAAGGCTTGCAACTCTAACATTAACATCCGGTGTGTATAAACATATCATATGATCAATTGACTGAAGTTTAATCAGGCCTTAATAAAACTTTTAAAAAATCAACCACACCTAAACGTATGAGCACAACAAGGTTATTCTAACAATTTAAGTAATCACTCCACTGATGAAGAGATTGGCACATTGTAGCTCTAAAAGGCTCTGTTTTTCTATTTTATCTAATTACTCAATTCTGTTCTAGTGGCTTCTCCACGTTGAGTATTATTCTATCTCTCACTCCTTATTTTTTTTATCTTTTTTTTATTTCTATTTTTTTTCTCTCTCTTTTATCTTACATTGTTCTTTTCCATTGTTCTTCATATTAAGGTGTTAATATTTCTCTACAATATTTTCCTTTTTCCTGATGTTTCCTACATAAGTTAGTAGAGGGTTCAAATGAATATGTTGATGAAAGTTTATTCTCTTTTTTTTCATTTTTCATAATATTTCATTACAGTAAGGGAAGGTGCAAGACCAAAAGCGACATTCTATTGTATTAGAATGAAAATGTTAGATCCTATGGCAATTAGCATAGGAAGATTAGGATTACAATGCTCAGTTTGGGCAATCCGGTGGCCTAAGGGAGAGAGTCATACGCGGAGGATGTGTTTTTGGAACACAGGCCTGTACGACTCTCTGGGTGAGGGGAAAATAGGGGATTTTTATTTGTATATATATATGTTTTTAAGCTCGGCTCTCAACGGGACCTCAATAATTGGATGTACATCTATTGTAGCTTCGCACTCCAGAAGCATTACCAAAAACTACACAAAAACATGCATAGAAGGGGAGCTCCAGTAGCTCACCACGTACCGCGAGTGCTATTTCAGCGCCGTGGACAACCGCGCTCGCGCGGATCTGGGGCTGAGCGCGTTCGAATCCCGGACGGCAGCCGTGCCTTTCCCAGAGTGTCTTTCCCCCCCATCTGAACCCTTTCAGCCTGCATCTGTCGGTCGAACTTGACCATGTATGAATGCGAAGAAAAAGCGATAAACGCTAAAAGAACCAGGTGACTGGTCAAAGTTAAAAAAAAAAAAAAAACATGCATAGATTATGGCTAGTTTGAATATAATGATATGGAACACTGGTGGGATAAACAAACAACACAAACGCAAAAGCGTGCTCACACTGATGAAAAAAGAACATGTGGACGTGGCTCTACTAAGCGAAACGCACATTTTAGAGGAAGACATAGATACGTTAGCGGATAACACATACCATAATATTAGTCACTCTTCTTTTGGTACGAGAACTCAAGGTGTAGCCATAGTCGTCAGACGTAAATTAAATATCGAATTAAAGGGGGTATGGTCAGATGCTGAGGGGCGTATAACTATAGCTAGGATTGTACACAATAACAGGAAAATAGCGTTGGCAGCGGTATATGCCCCAAATTTGTACGAAGAGGGTTTCTTCACTTCACTAACCGATGAAATGTTAAACCATCCCGAGTACTCATTTATAATAGGTGCGGATTTTAATGCCATTTGGAATCCAAGGATGGACAAATCTTACCTCGCCTTTTCCAGCGAACAAAAAAATTCATCTAAAGCATTAAAAGATTGGTCAAAGACTACAGGGGTAAATGATTTATGGCGTTCACTTAATCCCACGACCCGAAAGTACTCCTGTCGATCGGCGAGACATAACACATTATCCAGAATTGATTATGTCTTTGCATCCCCGAGACTATTTGATAAATATGAAGTGGAAATGATACCCAATGCGCTTTCAGATCACTGTTATTTACTCCTAAAAGCAACATTTGGTATACTATCTTCCCGGGCCCCAAGATGGCGTTTTAATACGATGCTGCTTAACAACAAGGAATTCATTACACAACTCAAAGAAGCTCTCACAGTATTCCTACGGGAGAATGCAAACGCGGTGCAAGACCCCAGAATAATATGGATGTCGGTAAAGGGTATGATCAAGGATTTCACGGATAGATTTTCCTCCATATTGCGCAAGAATCAATGCACAAAACTGTCTGAACTGGAAATGCTTTACTCAACGTTATTTAATTCTTTAAAATACAACATCTCAACTAGACTAGAAAATCAAGTTAACGTACTAAAAACAGAGATCAATGCCATATACAGACAAAAATCGGAAATGCAAATACGCAGCACAAGACAACAGCAGTACTCCCAAGGTTCTAAACCTAGTCACCTATTAGCCATGCGATTAAGAATTAATGCAAAATTTGCAGATATAACTGCCATTAGAAAACAACAAGTACTTGTAACAGACCCCAAAATAATAAACGATACATTCAAAGAATTCTACTCCGACTTATATAAATCAGAAACGACCTTTGATCAAAACAAATTGGACACATATCTTAATCAAATTATTCTCCCTAAACTTTCGGAGGACGACGCTAAACAGTTAGAAGCACCGATCACATTAGAGGAACTCAAGAAGGCCATATCCGAAATGAAAAATGGTAAGGCTCCTGGAAGAGACGGTATCCCATCAGAAATGTACCTTTCTTGTTGGGACATATTTGGACCCTTATTACTAAATATGATCTTATACTCAGTCAAGGAGGGGAGCTTCCATAAACACGACAATATTGCACTCATTTCAGTCCTTCTCAAAAAAGACAAAGACCCCACCGAGTGCGGTAGTTACAGACCCTTAAGCCTCCTCGGAACCGATGTCAAACTGTACTCTAAGGTATTAGCCATCAGATTACAAAAGCATATGACGTCTTTAGTTCATCCGGACCAAACTGGCTTCATAAGAGGTCGCCTGATCAATGATAACATAAGACGAATACTGCACGTACTAGATGCAGACAAAGAGGACACCATACCTAAGGCGATGCTGTCCCTGGATGCTATGAAAGCATTTGACAGGCTGGAATGGTCGTTTCTATGGGCAGTATTAGAAAGGATGGGGTTAGGAAAAGGATTCATTGATATGATTAAAGTATTATACAAAGACCCATCGGCCATGATTACAACAGGTACATTCATCTCCAAAATCTTTCCGGTATCACGCTCAGCCAGACAGTGTTGCCCTCTTAGTCCCGGACTATTCGATGTATCATTAGAGCCTTTAGCACAATATATAAGACAATCCCAATACATAGAACCAATCGTAATCAAGGGCACACAACATAAAATTAGTTTATATGCGGACGACGTAATATTGTTCATGCAAAGCCCCAACACCACATTGCCTCATCTACTCAAGTTGATAGAGAACTTTGGTGATTTATCGGGATTTAAAATAAATTGGCCGAAGTCGGCTTTCCTTCCACTTAACACCCATGCAAAAAAAGACACAACCCTCCCAGGTGAGATACCCATGGTAAAACATTTTAGATGCTTGGGTGTGGAAATATTTCCCACCATAAGACAAACGGTGAAGCACAATTACACAAAAATACAGAACAAAATCAAAGACGACCTGGACAGGTGAGCAAAACTTAAAAACTCAGTACAGGCAAGGGTATCAATAGTTAAGATGGATGTACTACCAAGAATCAACTTCATCAGTTCAATGCTACCGTTACCCCCTCCAGAGGGTTACTGGAAAAGATTACACTCCTCCACATACAAATTTATTTGGAATAACAATCCACCTCGCATAAAAAGATCCACCGCACAGAGAAATAAAGCAGACGGTGGCTTGGCAGTTCCAGATTTTTTCCAATATTTTAAGGCATACACATTAAGACCACTGACAATATGGTTTGATCCCCAGGCATTGGCATCCTGGAGAAAATTGGAAGAAAACATAGTAGCCCCACATAGACTGAAGGACATAGCACACACTAAACTACCAATCAAGCACTGTGAGCGGAAATTTGGCCCCATAATTACCCATGCAATCCGGATATGGCGTGAAACAAAAAAAAAATATCCTAACCCTCAAAAATGGCATAATCATACTCCCATATTCAATAACAATGCACTCTTAATGGAAAAACGTCCTATAAGATTCCCTATATGGGAAGAGCAAGGCATACACTCATTAGGGGATATATTTAATAACCAGGGTTTTTGTAGTTATGGAGAAATATGCACAAAGTTTAACCTCACCGAGTCCACATGGCTTTTTTACATACAGTTACGCCTATGTTTGAGGTCTCACGGTGTTCCATTAGACATACCAGTTGAACACCACAGATACCACAAATTCTTCTATGAAAGAGATACATTGAGAGGTTTTGTATCAGGTTTTTATTATCAATTACTAACGTCCTCGTATGAAACCCTCCAACTAGACTCTGTCTGGAGGAGGGATATACCAGACCTGGAAAGTGACTTTGATTGGCAAGAAGCATGGGCAAATGTCCGTCTTACATCAAGGAACCCGGACCATCAACAAATCAATCTTAACTATATTCACAGGACATACTTGACTCCTGTAAGACTGAACAGAATGGGCCTTAAACAAGACTCAAAATGCTCCCAATGTACAAATGGAGACGAAGGGACATTTATGCACATGTATTGGGACTGCCCACCAGTTAAGGCATTCTGGAAAGATGTGACCCTTCAATTATCAAAACTCGTATCTTGGAATATACCAGTACACCCCTCTGTATTACTATTGAATGATGTTTTTGAGTTTGCAGTAAATCCACAGCTAAAGAGATTGGTTTTATCGGGTATCACAGTAGCTAAAAAACTGATCGCATCACGCTGGTTTCAACCGGAAAAAATGTGCAGGAAGGTTTGGTCTCTTACATATCTCGATGTGATTTATCAAGAAATATCTACAGCAAGAATTCTGGGTCTCAACGAATCCAAAATGTCAATGTGGTTAGAAGTGGTGGAGAGAATAAAAGCTAGCTTATAATGGTAGTGTCTGGTTAGAGTGAGGGATAATGGAGGTACTATCCAAGGAGGGGTCCGGGAGGGGGGGGTTCGAGCTGGAGCATATGTGTGTAGGGTTTTAGAAAATAGGTATTAGGGGTATATCCTGTATAAGGCATTTGTATAATTGGTAATTTAGTTGGATATACACTATATACGTTAAAATATTATTATAGACTTTTTTTTGTTTTCTGTTCTGTACTTGCATGTCATTTTAGCCACCTTGTCTGTTAGTTTCATTATGATTATGTGTCGAGTACTGACTTTTAATAATTTTTGTTTTGCAACAATAAAAAAAAAAAAAAAAACCTAGGGGTCCACAAAGACGACTTCAAACTAGAAATGGTAATAACCGATGAGGTACTCAAAAAACTGAGCGCCCTCCAACCTAACAAGGCCACTGGCCATGACAACATCCCCTCCAAATTCCTCAGAAACGCAGCAGCCGCCATCACCCCAGTCATCACACACATAATAAACCTCTCCATAAAACAGGGACACGTCCCCAATAACTTAAAAATTGCAAGAGTGACCCCTCTGCACAAAAAGGGCAGCAAATTAGACCCAGGCAACTACCGCCCTGTTTCTATTCTTACCTCCATCTCGAAAGTCATGGAGAAAATAGTCTACGAACAGGTCGAAAAGTACCTGGCGGAAAAAAATCGAATCTACGAATTCCAATCTGGCTTCAGAACATCCCACTCCACTGACACATGCCTTCTCTATTTGAACGACCACATCAAACAAGAGGTGGACGCGGGCAAATACTGCGGCATGGTCATGCTGGACCTACAAAAGGCCTTCGACACTGTCAATCACTCCATTAAGATTGACAAGCTAAAAGCAATTGGTTTTGATAGTTTATCAGTGAGCTGGATGCAATCCTATCTGGAAGGGAGAGAACAGATGGTGGAGGTAAACGGTACTCTACCCCCCCCCCCCCTCACAGTAAGCTGTGGTGTTCCACAAGGAAGCATACTAGGACCGCTACTGTTCCTAATTTATGCAAATGACATGTCGTCAGCTTGTGACTGCAACTTGTTCCTGTTTGCGGACGACTCAGCCCTGCTGGTCTCTGACAAGAACAAGTTACAGGTTGAAAAAACCCTCAGCTCGGAACTAGGCAAAATCTGCATATGGCTCGCTGATAACAAACTATCATTACACATGGGCAAAACAGAGTCCATTCTCTTCGGTTCAAACAACAAGCTCAGCAAGACCGACGGCTTCTCAGTTACAGTGGGTGACAATATTGTCACAAGGAAAGATGAAATTACCTACCTGGGTTCCATCCTAGAGGCAAATCTTTCCTGTGACAAAATGGCATCCAATGTAATAAAAAAAAGTCAACCAACAAACTAGATTCTTGTACCGGATCTCCTCTCTGGTAAACAAGAATACCCTGAAGACTCTGGCAGGAGCACTGATTCAAGGGTACTACGACTACGACAAGATTACAAACATCACAAAACAAACTAGTCAGACTACTACTTGACCTTACCCCTAGAACCAACCTCACCCCTGCACACTTTGACAACCTAGGATGGCTTAGAGTAGACGACAGAGTACAGCAACTTGCAATGGGCCTGGTCTACAAGATACACTATAAGACTAAGGTACCCATGTACATGTCAAAATACTTCCCAAAGGTCAGTGAATACCATGACCACAACACCAGAGGAAACTCAACAAATCATGTTAAACCCAGATTCGGCTCAAACAAGGGACTAAACACGTTTCGCAATTATGCCACATCAATGTGGAACGCCCTACCCAAAGCTGTAAAGGAATGTGAATCCCTATCCACATTCAAAACCGCTCTTAAAGAGCACCTACGGGAGGCTGCAATTCGAAACTGGCCACCGTAAATGTCCGAACACAACCCCCTCCAATGTACAGTAAATTACCAAGTATGGTCTTGTCAATAATCCAATGTACAGTTTTGTTTGTACAGTTGTACAGTGTCCCCCACCCACCTCTCCTACCCAACCTCCCCCCCACTCCTACCCAACCCCCCCCCCCCCACCCACCCAACCACCTCCAATGTACAGTCCCCCCCCACCCCCACCTACCCAATCCAATGTACAGTTTCTACGTCAAATGTATATACTCTTTTTTCTGGACTCTTTTTGTATCACAAACAGTACTGTAATTGCAAATCTGGTATGTCATAAATGTATAGATGTAGCAGTACTGTCTATCTGTATGTCATGTATGTCATATATGTTACGATGAATTGAAAATGGGGGACCCTGATGTAAACAAGACGAAAGTCTTTCTCTGGTCTGCATCCCCTTAACAATTGTATGTATTGAGCTGTACTGTACTGTACCCATTCTGCAATCTGTTAATAAAGTTTTCAATCAATCAATCAATCACACTGCACTACAACCATAGAGGGGCCGTTACTGCAGATCAATGCTATGTCGACGTCACAGAAACCGTCAAATCAGAACAGTTTAGTTGAGTGAGGGAAGATCTCGTGAACTCGAGACTAGACTGATGAGTCAATATGGTAATTAGAGACACAGACCCATTGATACTAACCTGTATTACTATAAAACCATGCTAAACACAGAACAAAGGCATTTATAATGCATGTCCCCTTTAAATCAACTTTCCAGCCCCCTGTCAACTGTCAAATGATGTCAACTGTCAACCTGAATTAACATTCAGTATTCAATATGGTCTGATATTAACATTCAGTATTCAATATTGTCTGATTGAATATTAACATTCAGTATTCAAGTATAACAGCAGCTAGCCATTGTGGACACTCACCTTTCCACAGCAAAACGGTAGGCACCTTGGTTGAGAAATGCAGGTTTCAGTCTATGTGTTATAGGATAGACAGTCTATCTAGGATAGGATAGACTGGTATGTGCATTACTGCCAAAGATTTGAACGTGTGACCACATGCTCCACAGCCAGCATACTAACCAGTTGAGCTAAACAGGCCGTCATCTTCTGAGAGAATTGTTAAATAGATACACAAATGTTCTAGAATGTTTGATTATGACATCATACTGTGCCATCATTAATGTTCTAGAATGTGCTATTATGACATCATACTGTGACGTCACAACGGAACATGTTTGAGTCCATTTGAATAATATAAATAATATGTATGGTAAGGGCTTGTGTCCATAGCGGACGTTTTATGAGTTGTCAGCTCCTTTCTGTCATTCATTTCTATGCTACAGGCGCGACAGGCGCGCTCCTTTTCCCAGCGCCGCGCCTCGCGTTTTTGGGGGCGGAGCGCTCCCAGCGCATAAAGTTGAAACTAGTTCAACTTTTGGAAAGGAGCGCGCTCATCAAGGTAACTTTTTTAGACCGACCAATCAACATCGAGGAAATGGCGGAGCCGGCAGTCGCGAGACTCAGGAAAACTCTCTGAGCTTTTTTTTTTTGCTTTTCAAAGCGGTCCGCCTTGAAAAAAACGTCCGCTATGGACACAAGCCCTAAGGCTGTCCCCGAAGCCTGTTTTTGGGATTCAAACTTCGTCAGGGTTCTTCGAACAGACGTTCGAACCTTCGTTTAAAAAAAAAGAAAATAATAATAATAATAATAATTTTATAATTTTTTTTTCTTTTTTATATCCTCAAACTAAATCCTCAATTTGAATAAAGTGATTCAAACTTCGTCAGGGTTTTTCGAAGGACGTTCGAACCTTTGTTTTTTATTAAAAAATTAAAATTAAAAAAAGTATTACAAAGTACAAAATAGGCATTACCTCATTAAATATGCACTAATTTGATGACGTTTGGGTATAAATACCAACATTGGATGATGCCAGATTTATAAAAATGGTTTCATTATGTTGACACAGTGAACTTTTTACAGAAGGGATTGTGGATATGTCTTTTTATCATCCCATGAATCAGGAAATGCTGACTACAGTCATAAAAAAATCTATTTTCGCCATGTTTTTTGGTCTAAATGTACTATAAATCAGGCTATGAATGATATATCAACAAACCCCTCTGTAAAAAGATGCAGGGTATATATAGGAAGAAATGTGGAAAGTATGGTGTGTGTAGGTGCTATGGAATGGTACATGTATACCCTTGCATGTAAGAAAAACGCATAAAAACAAATTTTTGGGAAAACGCCTTCAAAGTTCTGTATTGTAAAATGCCATATTTTTTTTTGAAACAGCTATTTACAAACACGATACCTAATCAAACCATTAGTAATTGACAACCTAAACACATGCCTGATAACTGAATGATAATAATAATGATGTTATTGAACTGCACAGAACTACAAACAGTGTAGTCCCTAATAGGCAAACAAATATTTGAATAGATATCACTATGAAACTTTCCCAGTTTGTTATGTACATATAAACTAAGAAAAAATAAATGGCAAGTTTTCTGAATTTTATGTTTATATATGCAAATGAGGCACTTCCCCATTAAATATGTGCACATTTATGGATGCAATAAGGCTAAATGAAGTAAAATAAACAACTAAATGTATGTTATTGACGTTTTATTGTCACTAGTTTCATAGAAGACATGTTTAGGAAGCAAAATATAACAAAATCTCAAAATCAACAAAAAAAAGTATATTTGCCTATTCACACCTGGGGTGTATCGCCTTAAATCAACTTTCCAGCCCCCAGGCACTCAGTTATTGCAGAATATATATATATTTTTTTTTATAATTTTTTTTTTTTATGACGGTATTTATATATTTGTATATTATATACTGTAACTGTATAACTGTAACACTGTAAATTATAAGTTTATCTTGTAAGCGAGTCAAAAATGTGCAGCGCTGAAAAGTAAGCCAATTAATGCACTGCTTTCCGAAACGATTGCAAAAAAACAAATGACAGCGAGGAAAATGCTAGAGCTGCAGTTCAGCTGCATACGATTCCTCTGGCGCCAGGGGCTTCCACTGAGGGGTGATGCAAATAGGGATGGAGTGTTATGGCAGCTGATGATGCAAAGAGTGCGCACCGAGTCTGATCCCAAGTTGAAGAATTGGCTCCAAAAGAGAGACAACTGGATGTCCAACAACATCCAAAACGAAATCTTACAGCTGTTTGCCCATGATATTCAGCGACAAATTAGAGACAAAGCATCCAAAAGCCCATTCTTTGGCTTGAGCGCTGACGGAACCACTGATGTCACTGGAAAAGAACAATTCTTGTGTAATATACAGTTCGCCGATGATGACAACTTGGAAGCTCAGAACTTCTTTTGGGGTTTTTACAATGCCCCAGACACAACAGCCGAGACGCTGTTTTTGTGTATAACAGACATTCTTTTTTACGCCTCGACCTGCCCATGGAGAGGCTGATAGGATACTGTTTTGACAGGGCCAGCAACATGTCTGGGGGGTACAGGCTAGACTAAAGGAAATGTGTCCGAACTGTTTTTCTCCACTGCGCAAAAAAAAAATCTCAAAGGCTGCACCCCCTACCGATTTAAAGTTCCAACGTGCCTGCAGCCCCCTGTCAACTGTCAAATTATGTCAACTGTCAACCTGAATTAACATTCAGTATTCAATATTGTCTGATTCAATATTAACATTCAGTATTCAAGTAGAACAGCTAGCCGTTGTGGACACTCACCTTTCCACAGCAAAACGGTAGGCAAGGCACCTTGGTTGAGAAATGCAGGCTTCAATCTATGTTGTTTAGTCTATCTGTTCAGTACTGTTTCAAGATGCAATGAGATTCTTCTTCTTCTTCTTCTTCTTCTTCTTCTGGTTTTTATTGGCGGTTGGCACAAACGTTTTGGTGCATTACCGCCAAAGATTTGAACCTGTGAACCATATTTGAACCATATGCTCCACAGCCAGCATACTAACCAGTTGAGCTAAACAGGCCGTCATCTTCTGAGAGAATTGTTAAATAGATACACAAATGTTCTAGAATGTTTGATTGACATCATACTGTGACATCACAAATGTTCTAGAATGTGCTATTATGACATCATACTGTGACATCACAACGGAACATGTTTGAGGCCATTTGAATAATATAAATAATATGTATGGTAAGGGCTTGTTTCCATAGCGGACGTTTTATGAGTTGTCAGCTCCTTTCTGTCATTCATTTCTATGCTACAGGCGTGACAGGCGCGCTCCTTTTCCCAGCACCGCGCCTCGCGTTTATGCGCTCTCGGCGGCAGCGTTTTTGGGCGGAGCGCTTAAAATCAACTTTCCAGCCCCCTGTCAACTGTCAAATGATGTCAACTGTCAACCTGAATTAACATTCAGTATTCAATATTGTCTGATTCAATATTAACATTCAGTATTCAAGTAGAACAGCTAGCTAGCCGTTGTGGACACTCACCTTTCCACAGCAAAACGGTAGGCAAGGCACCTTGGTTGAGAAATGCAGGCTTCAATCTATGTTGTTTAGTCTATCTGTTCAGTACTGTTCAGTACTGTTTCAAGATGCAATGAGATTCTTCTTCTTCTGACGACCCCGGAGCAGGAGCAGGAACCCGGACGGGGGACACTCCAGGTGCAGATCTTGCGACCGGGCGCAGGACCCCGGACGGGGGTCCCTCCTGGCATAGACCTTGGTGCAGACCTCGGCATTGACCACGGCGTAGACCACGGCGCAGGGCTGGGCCAGACGACTCTCCAGATGCAGATCTCGGGACCGGGTGCAGGACCCCGGATGGGGGTCCCTCCTGGTGTAGACCTCGGTGCAGACCTCGGCGTTGACCACGGCGTAGACCACGGCGTAGACCACGGCGCAGGGCTGAACCAGACGACTCTCCAGGTGCAGATCTCAGGACCGGGTGCAGGACCCCGGACGGGGGTCCCTCCTGGCGTAGACCACGGCGCAGGGCTGGACCAGACGAGGAGCCGGGACCAGACGAGGAGCCGGGACCAGACGACGAGCCGGAGGCAGGAGACTCCCCGGGGACAGGAGCAGGAGCACGACCCGGACTAGACGTCAGGGTCTCCCTGGGAGCCAGAGGAGGAACAGGGGCAGCTAGAGCTGCTCTAGCAGGGGCTAAACTGGCAGTAGAGACTGGGTTAGCTACCTGGGTAATGCTAGCTGCGGGGCCTGTGCTAGCCGCTAGGGCTACACCAGCCGGCGGCGCCGAAACGCTAGCAGCGGGAGCTCTAGCGGACAGGACTAAGAGGCTAGTAGCAGGGGCTCTAGTGGACGAGACTGAGGTGCTAGCAGCAGGGGCTCTAGCGGACGAGACTGAGGTGCTAGCAGCAGGGGCCCTAGCGGACGAGACTGAGGTGCTAGCAGCAGGGGCTCTAGCGGACGAGACTGAGGTACTAGCAGTAGGGGCTCTAGCGGACGAGACTGTGGGGTTAGCCGACGGGGCGGCTCCAGGGAAACTGACCTTGCTAGCTGAAGAGGCAGTCCTAGCAGCGGGGAGACTGACCTTGCTAGCTGAAGGGGCAGTCCTAGCAGTGGGGAAACTGAACTTGCTAGCCGATGGGGCAGTCCTAGCAGTGGGGAAACTGACCTTGCTAGCTGAAGGGGCAGTCCTAGCAGTGGGGAGACTGACCTTGCTAGCTGAAGGGGCAGTCCTAGCAGTGGGGAGACTGACCTTGCTAGCTGAAGGGGCAGTCCTAGCAGTGGGGAATCTGACCTTGCTAGCTGAAGGGGCAGTCCTAGCAGTGGGAGACATGCTGGTGGTAGAGGCTACATAGGCAATCTGGAGTAAGCTAGCAGAAGCTAAGCTAAGTGCAGTACTAGCTGCAGAGAGTCTGCTAGCAGTGGGGGGTGTGCTAGCTGTAGAGGGTATACTAGCAGGAAGAGCTAAGGCACCAGCTACAGAGCCTACATAGGTGATCTGGAGTAAGCTAGCAGGGGCTAAGCTAGGTGCAGAGGCCTTGCTATCTGCTAAGGGCCTGACAGGGTTAGCAGCTTGGCAGTCGGCTGGGGAGTTGGGGTCCTGGAAGAGCACCCTAAACATGTTCCCGGCCGGTAACCGGAGTTCGCATGCTCTTCCAGGACTCCACTTCATCATGGAGATCACCAGGCGATAAGCGTTCTTTCGCTCCTCCCGACTGCAGGCCGGAGAATAATTACCCAAGAACCCTTGTAGAAGGGAATGTGCCTCATGAAACCTGTCCCAGATGGGGGCTACAGGACCAGTAGGGGACGCTATACTAGCAGAGAGGGCTATGGTGCTAGCTGTAGATGCTACACTAGCAGGAAGGACTAAGGTGCTAGCTGTAGATGCTATTCTAGCGGGAGGGGCTAAGGTGCTAGCAGTAGGAGTTACCCTAGCAGGAAGGACTATGCTAGTCTTCTTAGCTTTGCTAGCCTTCTGAGACTTGCTAGCAGTGCGTGCTACGCTAGCAGGCGGGGCTCTAGCGGACTGGACTGAGGTGGTAGCTACCAAGGCTACACTAGCGGCAGGGGCTGTGCTGACCACGGAGGCCATGCCGGCCGAAGTGGCGGTCCCAGCATCTGAGGCTACGTTAGCTATAGGGCCTGTGCACGTGAGGGCAGCTAGGTAGGTAGCTACTGCAGAGGCTGCTCTATCACCAAAGGTTCTGCCAGTCGCAGAAGCCTCGCTAGCAGTAGCAGGAGGGAGTAAACTAGTGGTAGAGAACAAGCCTACCCTGAGCCTCCTAACAGAATAAAACCTTGACTTAGCTGTGGGGGCAGAGGTTCTGCTAGCTGTGCAAGCTATGGGAGCTAGGCTAACCACAGGGGCCTTGCCGGCCGATGGGGCGGTCCCAGCATCAGAGGCTTTGTTAGCTATGGGGCCCGTGTTAGTTGAGAGAGCTAAGGGGGTATCTGCCAAAGCTACATTGGCTACAGGGGCTAAGCTAACCACAGGGGCCTTGCCGGCCGACGGAGCGGTGCCAGCATCAGAGGCTTCGTTAGCTATAGGGCCTGTGCTAGAGGGGTGAGCTAGGGGGGTAGCTGCCGAAGCTACATTGGCTACAGGGGCTAAGCTAACCACAGGGGCCTTGCCGGCCGACGGAGCGGTGCCAGCATCAGAGGCTTCATTAGCTATAGGGCCTGTGCTAGAGGGGTGAGCTAGGGGGGTAGCTGCCGAAGCTACATTGGCTACAGGGGCTAAGCTAACCACAGGGGCCTTGCCGGCCGACGGGGCGGTCCCAGCATCAGAGGCTTTGTTAGCTATAGGGCCTGAGCTGGCTGTCTGGGCAGTGTTAACAGAGCGAGAGCTAGCAGTACTAGCTGTGGAAGCTAGGCTAATGGCTATGCTAGTAGTGTGGACTGTGTTAACGGAGCCGGAGTTAGCAGTGCTAGCTGGGGAAGCTAGGCTAACGGCTATGCTAGTAGCCTGGACAGTGTTAACAGAGCGGGGACTAGCGTTACTAGCTCTGGAAGCTAGGCTAACGGCTGGGTTAACAGCCTGGGCAGTGAAGGCCGCAGAGCCTATGCTAACTACTGCAGTGGCAGTACTAGCTACTGGGCCTGAGCTAGCTGCCTGTGCAGTGAGGACCGCGGGGCCTACACTAACTGCTACAGGGGCAGTACTAGCTACAGGGCTTGTGCTAGCTGCCTGGGCAGTGAGGACCACAGGGCCTATGCTAACTGCTACAGGGGCAGTACTAGCTACTGGGCTTGTGCTAGCTGCCTGGGCAGTGAGGGCCACGGGGCCTATGCTAGTAGGACTAGCTGAGGTGCTAACCACCGGTAGTCTAGCAGGTGAGGCTAAGCTAGCCTTTCTAGCACCACTGGCTCTCCGAGACCTACACGCAGCGCAAGCTATGCTAGCAGACGGCGCTACTGAGGTCTTACTTGCAGGAGAGGGTGTGCTGGAAGCCGTGGCTTCGCTGGGGGCAGAGGACCAGAGCGTCCGAATCAACAGTCCCAGCTGCCGGTCGTATTCCGCGAGCAGTGGAGCCTGCTCCGCGCCGCACGTCGCGCTTGCGGAGGAGAGCAGCGCGTGCAGCTGCATCCTCTCCAACGAGGATGAAGAGCAGAAGTCTCCCTCGAAGACGCGCTCCATGGTGAGCAATACGTGGTTCGCTTGGTCTCTCCCCTTGTCCGCTGAATCCCGGTTTGGTCGCGTCATTCTGTGGTAGTTTGGAGTTTAGGAGAGGTGTAGGATTCAATCGCAGGACAGTGTGTAGGGTAAGAGAGACGAGGCAACGAGTCGACGTTCCAATAATAAGCTTTTACTGAGCAAGACACAAGGATACAAGTCATAGGGGAAAATAACAAAATCACGGAAAGGTGCTGGTTACTGGAGAGCACGGAAGGGTACTCAGGGGAACGGCAAACAGTAAACACGTAAACAGGGATCTCAAACAATGACGTGACACTGGAAGACAGGGGGCGGCATGAATATATACAGAAACTAATTATACTTGACAAGGAACAGCTGGGGGCTGACAGGCTAGGATACATGAATATAAGGGAAGGAGACTAGACACTAAACTAACAGGCAGGAATAAACATTGTAACATAACAACACAGGGAAGACAGAGCTAGACTAGGACATCTGAACATACTGGGAAGAACACAGGACCACTAGCAAATGTACAGGGAACATGATAGACAACAGATTGGACAGAATATGTACATAGAGACCCATACAAAGGGCGGCGGCCTGTAGCACCGCGAACAGACCGCCCGGGGGCGGCAGAGGACTGTCCAGAAAGTTCAGATCATGACAGATTATTCATTCCATTAAGCCTACTGCCAGCAGGCACATTTAAAGAAATATAATCTGATTGATTGGGGTAATGAGGGACTTAAAATTAGCCTATAGATATGCATTTAACTTGTCAGCGATATATTCGTGTTAGAAAATCATGGTTTTCGGGGATCGACACCTCCCCCTTTTCAGGTAAAACGACCATGCGCAATTATCCTGATTACTGAAGTCTGGTTCGAATTAACGAGACCGAATCAGCCTTCGAGAAACCGAGATAGCCTGACTTCAATCATCAGGTTCATTTAAGCTGGCTAATGGGACTTTTGATCGACTTAGTTGAACCAGGTACGGGGAATGGGGCCCAGGTGTCAGACAGTAAATACGGTAAACACAGAGGCAGTGCCGCTCGCGGCCAGCAGGCGCCACACACATGAATTACACATTATCGCTCATATAATTTGTGTTGCGGACTATTAGTACATTCGGTCATGTGACCAAATGGTAAATACGAGGTGACAGTTCATAAAGTTCATAAAGTGAGGCCCAATTAGATGCAAGGCAGCAGATTCAGTCAGATCATTCAACCTTTCTTTCTTGATCCAGGTCGGTTTGAGCAATCTTTAGGAATCCCAGCATGTCAACGTCATATTTCTGATGATGTCTCCTGATGCTCCATGTTCATAATAATAATATATTTGCACCACAAAAGGTGAAGGGTCACTGGAATGTCACAATTCGTAAACTTGGGTATCATGGAACCTGCCTGAGTTTACCGCTGGTATTTACCATGGAGTTTGGGGGGGGGGGGGGGGGGGGGCACTGTACACTGTACAGATACAGCGCTCAAAACTCAAACCTCTACTGCTCCTCTACCACTCCTCCACCACTGCACTCAAAACTGATTGTGTGACTCCTATTGTTCTTGACCGGGCCAGATTTCACACCTCCACTTCCTCCCACAGGCTGGGCAGATTTTCATCTTAAATTTTTATTCGTCCCAAATGTCCCAGCCGCCTGTACGTTAATGCCAAGCATACAGTGCAAAAATGCTTCCGCATTCGTCACCGCACGCTAGTGCGGTAAAGCGCCCTTCTTTTCAGACAAATGCTACCGTGCGTGCACCGGCGGCGGCGTGCTCGCTCAGGTGCGTGCGTGCGCCGGCGTGCTCGCGCGAGGTGCCCGCGCATGCGCATGAGATCCCGCCTTGGTTGACACGAGCGGAGCTCAATATATATAAGTCACCGCCCATAAATTCAGTATCTAGCAATAGCTCAATTGGCAAGGACACATGGCTGTGGATCCTATGGCTTGTTTGCTGGCGAGTTCGAATCCCATCGAAAATATTTTTTAACGTGATTTTTTTTTAACGTGTATTCTTTCGCCGGTTAAGGTTAGGCATTGTTTCGGAGTTGGTTAAGGTTAGAACGGTTAAGTTTAGGCGCTGTTAAGGAGCTGGTTAAGGTTAGAGTTTGTCAAAGAGAATGGCAATATAAGGTTAAGGTTAAGGTTAGGCATTGTTTCGGAGTTGGTTAAGGTTAGAACGGTTAAGTTTAGGCGTTGTTAAGGAGCTGGTTAAGGTTAGAGTTTGTCAAAGAGAATGGCAATAGACAGCCTATTTCCGCGCGACCTGGGCGCTGGGCGGCGGAAAATGAAAGGCGCATTACTGCACGCTACTACGGTAAATTTTTGCACTGCTTGCTTGGCATAAAGCTACACGCGTCCCAGCCCCATCAGATTTCTTAGCTTTTTTCACTGTTTACTTATCATGCATTGCAACACTAATATATGGTCAGTACCCCAAGTCAGCCCATATACAAATTATTTTGGGGGTCTGAGGGCAGTAGCCCCCGACCCCCTCCCTGGGGAAGCACTTATGTTAAGTACCCTCCCTTTGTTCACCCAGCCACCAGCCCCGGAAAATTAACACCTGAGTACTAGACTTAAGTGGCAACAAGCAGCAGACAAGCAGAATTGGTTTGATTTTTGAGCGCTGCGTCTGTACATTGGAATACTGACAAAGCCATACTTGGTCATTTACTGTACAACTGGGTTAGGACATTTGTAGGGGCCAGTTTCGAATTGCAGTCTCCCGTAGGTGTTCTTTGAGAGTGTTTTTGAAAGTGGAGCTCCCTCTGGTGTTGTGATCGTGGTATTCACTGACCTTTGGGAAGTATTTTGACATGTACATGGGTACCTTGGACGTGTAGTGTATCTTGTAGACCAGGCCCATTGCAAGTTGCTGTACTCTGTTGTCTACTCTAAGCCATCCTAGGTTGTCAAAGTGGGCAGGGGTGAGGTGGGTTCTAGGAGTCAGGTCAAGCAGTAGTCTGACTAGTTTGTTTTGAGATGTTTGTAATTTGGTTTTTAGTGTCTTTGAGGTGCTTTGGTACCATGAGGTGCAAGCATAGTCGTAGTACCCTTGAATGAGTGCTCCTGCTGTCATAGTCACAGCACGAGCGTACTTCACTCCCCCTCCTTTTCCCCTCACGTTCACCACACACTCCTCTTCATCCCCCTTTCCATCCACCACGCACTCCTCCTCCTCCTCTCTTCCTCCACGGAAGCCTCACACCCTTATATGGCCAGCATCCCTTCACTTCCCGTCACCCAGCCCAGCTGCACCTCATCCCTCTGATTCACACGCTGTCAGGCACCTCACTCCTCACAGCTGTATCCCATCCCCCGTTGATGAGGATCCTACTTCTACTCGACGACGCTGACCAGAAGTCGTCGTGGTGTTAAACATCACTACCTAGGATCCCAGTTCCAGTGCGCCGTCCTGCCTGGACGTCCCATGCTACGCAAGAGGTGCTCTTGCTCTCTCTCCAGACACAGACCTGTGTCCTCTGCCCACAGCTGCAGCCGCAGTACATCTATCCTCACCACCCCCCAAGAACATTCTAACCCCGTTCTATTGCACATTCCTATTGTACTGCTGTCTGCTTGGGAAATACAATTAAAACCCCTTGAAACGCTTCATTCTCCTCTCCTGTGTTCAACGATTGGGCTGTGTTCCTAAACCCACTTCTCACACCTGCCAGAGTCTTCAGGGTATTCTTGTTTACCAGAGAGGAGATCCGGTACAAGAATCGAGTTCGTTGGTTGACTTTTTTTATTACATTGGATGCCATTTTGTCACAGGAAAGATTATAGCCTCTAGGATGGAACCCAGGTAGGTACATCTTTCCTTGTGACAATATTGTCACCCACTGTAACTGAGAAGCCGTCGGTCTTGCTGAGTTTGTTATTTGAACCGAAGAGAATGGACTCTGTTTTGCCCATGTGTAATGATAGTTTGTTGTCGGCAAGCCATATGCAGATTTTGCCTAGTTCCGAGCTGAGGGTTTTTTCAACCTGTAACTTGTTCTTGTCAGAGACCAGCAGGGCTGAGTTGTCCGCAAACAGGAACAAGTTGCAGTCACAAGCTGACGACATGTCATTTGCATAAATTAGGAACAGTAGCGGTCCTAGTATGCTTCCTTGTGGAACACCACAGTTCACTGTGAGGGGGGGGGATAGGGTACCGTTTACCTCCACCATCTGTTCTCTCCCCTCCAGGTAGGATTGCATCCAGCTCACTGATAGACCAATTGCTTTTAGCTTGTCAATCAGAATGGTGTGATTGACAGTGTCGAAGGCCTTTTGTAGGTCCAGCATGACCATGCCGCAGTATTTGCCCGCGTCCACCTCTTGTTTGATGTGGTCGTTCAAATAGAGAAGGCATGTGTCAGTGGAGTGGGATGTTCTGAAGCCAGATTGGAATTCGTAGATTAGATTTTTTTCCGCAAGGTACTTTTCGACCTGTTCGTATACTATTTTTTCCATGACTTTCGAGATGGATGTAAGGGAGATATACATATCCTACTCTTAGTTACACTGCTGGCCAGTATGACTACTACCATAATGACCTGTATCACTGACTGTACATAGTACAATTCTGTACATACACCTGATTAGCACTACACTGAGTTGTACTAATTTGTAGTTTAATCACCTGTACATTGTATATTGCTGTTGCCCTTTACTGCTACATTTGCACTCTGGTTGGATGCCACACTTCTTTTCGTTGTACTGTACTTGTGCTGTACAATGACTTGATTGAATTGATTGATTGAAAACTTTATTAACAGATTGCAGAATGGGTACAGTACAGTACAGCTCAATACATACAATCAGGGATTTTTTTTGGCCATTTTTTTATTGATGAAAACGCATAATATGGTTTTTACCTATACATTTGGATCAGCAGTTCAGCATATATATATCTCACACACACACACACACACACACACACACACACACACACACACACACACACACACACACACACACACACACACACACACACACACACACACACACACACACACACACACACACACACACACACACACACACACACACTTCAGAAACAAACATAGTATCAATGAAAGCATCAATAATACACCTGAGTGATGTCTAGTAAAAAAAAAAAAAAAAAAAAATGTTTTTTTTAATTTTTTTGGGGGGGCCCCCCCCAGTGCTGGGCCCTTGGAATCATCCTAAGCTACCCCCCCCCCCCCAGCTACGCCCCTGCATACAATTGTTAAGGGGATGCAGACCAGAGAAAGACTTTCGTCTTGTTTACATCAGGGTCCCCCATTTTCAATTCATCGTAACATATATGACATACATGACATACAGATAGACAGTACTGCTACATCTATACATTTATGACATACCAGATTTGCAAATACAGTACTGTTTGTGATACAAAAAGAGTCCAGAAAAAAGAGTATATACATTTGATGTAGAAACTGTACATTGGATTGGGTAGGTGGGGGTGGTGGGGCGTTCCACATTGATGTGGCATAATTGCGAAACGTGTTTAGTCCCTTGTTTGAGCCGAATCTGGGTCTGACAATACACTTGAATCTAATCTAATCTAGTAATGGACAATACATTTGAATCGATGATGAATTGATGATGAATTGAAAATGGGGGACCCTGATGTAAACAAGACGAAAGTCTTTCTCTGGTCTGCATCCCCTTAACAATTGTGTGTATTATGAGCTGTACTGTATTGTACCCATTCTGCAATCTGTTAATACAATCTTCAATCAATCAATCAAACAGAGCACAATGTAGTGAAATTGCCTCGGCCCCGCCCCCTCGACGCCTGTACGTCACAGACTCCGTCGTCCGACTCTCTGCGTAGGAGTGTGGTTTCAAAGTACATGAGCGGAGAGGATGTGAAAGTTCATCACGATGATACCGCCTGCTTCAGTCATATAGGTTTTAGTGCAGCACAACCTTGCATGCTTAATCAATTTGACGGCCGTTGTTACACTAATTAGATAAGGTAACGACGTGTATATTGTACTAGCTGTTTACGCCAGAGAGATGGATCCAATAGTTGTAGCAAAGCCGGAACCGTCCGGGGACAAACATGACTTCCATGATCGACCCAGGAGGCAGCGAATCATATACATCACTTATTTAATCACAGCAATGGATATAACGTGGATGTTTTTACAGTTTTCTATCACTCCTGTAAGTAACTCACTTATTTATAGTCTTGGTTCGGATTATTTATTTCGTGTGTTCTTCATGGTGCTCCTCGTAAAGTCGTATGACATAAGGTAGCCAGCCTACCGTTAGACTCTTTTTGTATCACAAACAGTACTGTATTTGTAAATCTGGTATCAAATGTATAGATGTAGCAGTACTGTCTATCTGTATGTCATGTATATGTATGTCATGTTATGATGCATTGAAAATGGGGGACCCTGATGTAAACGAGATGAAGGTCCTTCTCTGGTCTGCTCCTTGACAATTGTGTGTATTGAGCTGTACTGTATTGTACCCATTCAGCAATCTGTTAATAAAGTTTTCATTCATTCATTCAACACCACCATTTATCCCAGGTGTTATGCTCCTCATTCACTTCCATTCATTTTGGGAACCTAGTCTAAATATTGTACTTCTGAAGTATAAACAAACCGTTGCAGTGCAGATTTCAACAAAACAGACACTTCTGAGTTTGTTTTGGAATTTGATCTGTGGGGAGTGATTACCATAGTTGCCTTGATGAAATATTAAAAGGGGAACTATCTTATAAATGGCCTTTTTGAGTGTTTAGCATTGTTTCCTAGCTATGTGAACTTATATTAATATGATCTATGTCTCAAAATTCTCATATTGGCGCATTCTTCCAATTCTCCTCTCACAATATTCACCCTCACTGAACTGAGTCGTTTGAAAATGTGCCTATATGTGATGTCATATAGTCACTGCTGCATGTTAATGTTCAGGGGAAGACGACGACCCGCAGTGGTTTAGGAGCCCAGGCTCAAAACAGCTCGAGATCTTGAGGTAGAAAAATGCTGTTTTTGAGGACTTGATTAGAAATACAAAACAATGAATAAAAAAAATATATATATTACAGAGGTGTTCCATAGACTCACAGGAATTGTGTAAAAGTGCCCAAATAGTGAAAGAAATAGTACCTCATATGCGAGAATGACTGCCCACATGCATATGTAGAGCCAAACATGGTCAATACGGCAATACTCACGCTGCATTGTGTGGTACAGTATGTCACAGGAAGCTCGTTCCAAGTTTTAAGAATCAGCTGGTCTTCAGGTTGAAGATTTTTTATTTCTGTCCACTTGTGTTCCCTTGCCAGCTCTGCTCGCTATATCTTCAGCTACAGATACTATTAGCTGTATCTTCAAAACTAATTTCTGTTTACTTTAAAATGACAGTATTATTAAGAAATGTCACTCACAAGTATTTATAATTTTTTTTTTTTTTTTTCTTTTTTTTACTCAAAAAATTCTGGGAGCCATATGCCGTCACCAGAAGAGCCATATATGGCTCGCGAGCCATAGGTTCCCGACCCCTGCCCTAACCACACCTGTCTGCCACAGACCTCTAGCTGACGCCCTAACCACACCTGTCTGCCACAGACCTCTAGCTGACGCCCTAACCACACCTGTCTGCCACAGACCTATAGCTGACGCCCTAACCACACCTGTCTGCCACAGACCTATAGCTGACGCCCTAACCACACCTGTCTGCCACAGACCTATAGCTGACGCCCTAACCACACCTGTCTGCCACAGACCTCTTGCTGATGCCCTAACCACACCTGTCTGCCACAGACCTCTAGCTGACGCCCTAACCACACCTGTCTGCCACAGACCTCTAACTGACGCCCTAACCACCACACCTGTCTGCCACAGACCTTTAGCTGACGCCCTAACCACCACACCTGTCTGCCACAGACCTATAGCTGACGCCCTAACCACACCTGTCTGCCACAGACCTATAGCTGACGCCCTAACCACACCTGTCTGCCACAGACCTCTAGCTGACGCCCTAACCACACCTGTCTGCCACAGACCTCTAGCTGACGCCCTAACCACACCTGTCTGCCACAGACCTCTAGCTGACGCCCTAACCACACCTGTCTGCCACAGACCTATAGCTGACGCCCTAACCACACCTGTCTGCCACAGACCTCTAGCTGACGCCCTAACCACACCTGTCTGCCACAGACCTATAGCTGACGCCCTAACCACACCTGTCTGCCACAGACCTCTAGCTGACGCCCTAACCACACCTGTCTGCCACAGACCTATAGCTGATGCCCTAACCACACCTGTCTGCCACAGACCTATAGCTGACGCCCTAACCACACCTGTCTGCCACAGACCTCTAGCTGACGCCCTAACCACACCTGTCTGCCACAGACCTCTAGCTGACGCCCTAACCACACCTGTCTGCCACAGACCTTTAGCTGACGCCCTAACCACACCTGTCTGCCACAGACCTCTAGCTGACGCCCTAACCACACCTGTCTGCCACAGACCTATAGCTGACGCCCTAACCACACCTGTCTGCCACAGACCTTTAGCTGACGCCCTAACCACACCTGTCTGCCACAGACCTATTTGGATGTAATGGCTCAAACTAAATTCTGTCACTAATTCATTGTCAATGGGCCAAGTCTTGATGTGTAGAGAGACAGCGTCTAGAATTGTTGTTAATTGATATTGACTGAACTGTCCCAAGATCACTGGAATTGCACAAGGTAGGCGAAATTCTGCTTTAGGGTGGAGTTTTGCTTTAGCACAGATACAAGTTTCAAGTTTTGTTTTATTTGTCAGATATATATGGTACATGTACATTATAGTGAAATGCTTGGTTCTTTATGATTATGCTTAATAAAACAGCATACGACCAAACAATATACAAAATATACAAGATACAAATGCAAAAATTAGGTAGAAGAGGTACTGTATAATAAAGTACTTCAAATACTATAGATGTAATGTCGAAGTGAGTGCAAATGTGTGAGAATAAATAGATAAAATACGTGTTTTGAAAAAAATAGTTTTTCAAATGTTTAAAGTGAATGTTTAAACTGAGTGTGTGGATGTTGTGTGCAATGAATGTTAGAATGGATGAATTAATGCTACATTGAGTCCACTTTTGTCTGACTCGAGGTATGCCTAGGTAGCTTTAAGAGAAAACCCTAGGGATGTATTCCATCAACTGACTCCTCTCTCTCTCAAACAGTATTTGGCCAAACGACTTGGCTTTGACACCTTGTGGTTTGGTTATTTGCAAACCATGGTTGGTGTCATTCAACTGCTTGGGGGTCCCATATTTGGCAGGTAAGCAATAGTGTCTCGTTGCCAGAGCTACTTCAATTTGCATGGGGGCTATTTGCTTGTCATAGATTAGATTAAAATGTATTGTCATTATACAGCACAAGTATAGTACAATGAAAAGAAGTTTGGCATCCAACCAGAGTGCAAATGTAGCAGTAAAGTGCAACAGCAAAGCAATATACAATGGTATACAGCATTTGTACAAGCTATCCTCCAGAGCTATGGGTTATATGCGTGTATAGTAAGTATATAGAGGGGTTATATGCAGGTATATTCAGACAAATATGGATATAATATATATATATATGCAGTAAATATAAATATGTGATATATAAAGTTACTTTGCAGGGTGTTACTTTGCTGATACGACTAGCCTACACTCAGAACAGTAGTTACTCCGTGTTGACCTTCAACCCCATAACTTATATATTCCATAAAAATATCACCGTGCTCTCTTTGAGTTTTATTTTATGTCGTTGGCAGGTTTGCAGATCTTTTCGGAGCTCGGGCAGCCTTGTCTTTATCCTGTGTCGCATCTATGGTCTACTATCTGTTACTGGCAGTAGCAAACAGTCCTGCCATGTTGTTCATGCACAAACTACCTGCAGTCTTCATGCACGCCTTACCTGGTAAGTGTAACTCGTTCAGTCTTCACGCACGCCTTACCTGGTAAGTGTAACTCGTTCAGTCTTCACGCACGCCTTACCTGGTAAGTGTCACTCGTTCAGTCTTCACGCACGCCTTACCCGGTAAGTGTAACTCGTTCAGTCTTCACGCACGCCTTACCTGGTAAGTGTAACCCGTTCAGTCTTCACGCACGCCTTACCTGGTAAGTGTCACTCGTTCAGTCTTCATGCACGCCTTACCTGGTAAGTGTAACTCGTTCAGTCTTCATGCACGCCTTACCTGGTAAGTGTAACTCGTTCAGTCTTCACGCACGCCTTACCTGGTAAGTGTCACTCGTTCAGTCTTCATGCACGCCTTACCTGGTAAGTGTAACTCGTTCAGTCTTCATGCACGCCTTACTTATACTTTTGTCTAAAGACTAAGATGGACAGTGTCAGAATTAGATTGTACGTAGCTTGTAGTATGAGCTGCCGTACAGTAGCGCCACTACAGTAAAGGGTTCACAAGTCATAGCTAGGTAAAGTAAAAGACTGTCCATTCATTACATCACAGATATATAGCCATGGGAAATTGGCTATGAAGCTATGGAAACGTTTTGGAATTCAATGGGGTTAATATATATATATTACATTTATATAATTTACATTTACATTTAGTCATTTAGCTGACGCTTTTATCCAAAGCGACTTACAAGTTCTGTACGACAAGCCATCAGGAAGAGCACAACTCTATCAGCTGAGTAACAATGTTCATCAAAGTGTTGAGTGCCACAGTGTAGGTTAGTTTATTAGGTGTGCATGACAGTATGGTTAGTTAGGGTTAGATTTTTATTTTAATTTTTTTAATTCAGATAATGGTTGAAGAAGTGCGTCTTTAGTCGACGGCGAAAGATTGGACGTGTTTCGGCTGTCCTAACTGGGGTGGGTAGTTCATTCCACCATTGTGGGGCAAGGACTGAGAATAGGCGACTTCTCTTTGATGACCCTCCCGGAGCTTGGATAGGAGTAGGTCTGAGGCGGCCAGAAGATGCAGAGCGTAGGGGTCTCGAGGGTGTGTAGTTAGAGACCATTGACCGGAGGTAGGCGGGAGCAGTTCCCTTTGCTGCACGGTATGCTAGGTCGAGGGCCTTGAAGCGGATTCGTGCAGCAATGGGGAGCCAGTGCAGGTCCCTAAGAAGTGGGGTGACATGGGCCGACTTCGGTAGGTTTGAGATCAGGCGGGCCGCTGCGTTCTGAATGAGTTGAAGAGGCTTAGTGGCAGTGGCCGGGAGGCCAGCGAGCAGTGCGTTGCAGTAGTCGAGGCGGGAGATGACTGTTGATTTGACGAGGAGTTGGGTGGCTTCTTTTGTCAGGAAGGGGCGGATCCTTCTGACGTTGCTCAGGAGGAATCGGCAGGTTCTGGTTGTCGCTGCGATGTGAGCAGAGAAGTTCAACTGGTCGTCGAGGACAACACCAAGGTTCTTGGCGGTTGGGGACGCGGTCACAGCTGCATTTTCGACTGTGATTGAAAGGTCGGTCAGGGGGGAGGATTTGGCCGGCAGGTGGAGCAATTGCTAATAATGTACCAATTTAATACCAAATTAAATGCATTTCTTCTCAAGATCCCTCTCCGTTCCTCAGGGGCTCAGATGGTGGTGGCGGACCTTACTGGGCCGGGCACGCGGGCAGACGCCCTGGCCAAGCTGGGTCTGTGTTTCGGCATCGGTATGATCGCTGGCTCTACCCTAGGGGGCGCTCTCAGCACGCGCTATGGGTGAGTGAGTGTGTGGAGGAGTGAGGCTTGTGATGGGGTTGCTTTAACCCCGCCCACGCGACACTAGACATGTTTTGCAAAACATTAAATATCTTTGGAACCGTTTGTGATAAGGACTCGCTTTAAGTTGTATCTGAATCTCTGTCAAACTGGTAAACTATGGTGTTATTCAACAAAACACGAGGTTTTTTCACTGGTATTTCTTATTTTTTTAATGTCAAATATTGTATGCTCACACAAAGGTAATGTATGATGGTGACTTTACACTGCACCAGAAATAAAAGGGTGGGTTCCCCTGGATCATAAAAGGTATTTAACACTTTATAAAAAAAGTACAACACTTATGTCCAGGCAAACCTCTGTCTATGTGGGCTTTAGAGGGTTATGTGTTTGTAACTTAGCAACGGCAGCCATCTTGTGTTCTACACTAGATGGAATGATTGTGTTAAATATCCCAAATTAATCATAACTGGAAACAGTGTAAATCCTTTTTATTCACTAGATGGAATGATTGTGTTAAATATCCCAAATTAATCATAACTGGAAACAGTGTAAATCCTTTTTATTTCTATAGGCTACCCGTATAGAATTCCCTTCGGTGTCCTATAGTTGGGTTATGATTGACTCCTAAAAAGGAAAATTCAGTTGTTTATAACTGTGGCAATAACATAAAAGAAAAATAACACATAATTGAGAAGAACTTAACATACAGAATATTCCAAATGTAGAATTATGTCATTAGATTAATGAGTAAAGAGACGGTCATTCCATGTCATGAGTGACAGAGTTTTGAAATGTAATTGATTGATTGTTGATAGAATGTCCAGTTTGACAGCAGTTATTTAGACCAAGTGATTACACACAAGATTATGATTGACACGCTCAATGCATTTACGTTTACATTCAGTAATTTAGCTGACGCCTTCATGCAAAGCAACTTACAAGTTCTGTACGACATCCGTAGTGCTACATCCCTGCACTCCTTCAAATCCCAACTCAAAACCCACCTCTTCACCAAATTTGTAAATGACTCTGCCTGATTTCCCTTTTTTTCTTTTTCGTTTTCTTTCTTTCCTTTTGATTATTATTTTGTTGTTACGTTGTTCCCTGTTCCCCTCCCTTAGCTGCCCTCTCCTGTTAAGCGCCTTGGGTCTCCTGAAAGGCGCTATATAAATGTAAGATATTATTATTACCGTAAGTCAGCAGGAATGGTACAACGCTTTCAGTTGAGTAACAATGTTCGTCAAACAGTTCAACTTGGGTGCTGCACAGGGGCGGATTTAGGATTATAGGAGATCCGGGGCTTAGCCCAGATAGGTGCCCGCTTTTTTTTTAATTTTTTTTTTTCCAATTTCTTTTTTTTCAATTTTTTTTTCAGGCAAGGGGTGGTTTGGAGGGGGTCACCACCCCCTCCACGGCAGATTTTTTTTGAATTTAATTAACCTGTACGTGCAATTTCCTGCAATATAGAGCCTTCAATCTTGACCAATAAAGCTGCTCTTTTCACTATAAAACTCAGTTAACCATAACGTAGTTATGGTTAGATTTATATATTGGGGGGGGGATATATCATATTTTTCATATGATCAAAAAGTGGTGGAGCAAGAGCATACCTTTGCTCCCCCAAGTTCAATAGTGGGAGAGCAGAGATGCTCCGAATGCTCTTATGGCCAGGCGTCTATGATTCACTGATACAAAGTAAAATAGTGCAGTGCAATAAAATAGTTAGTAAAATAGAATAAAATAATGCAATAGTGCATTGCAATAAAATAGTTATCATCGTATTTGTTCGGGAGGCCGGTAAGGAGTGCATTACAGTAGTCGAGTTGGCTTGAGATAAAGGCATGGATCTGGTTTTCAGCGTCCTTTTGATTTATAAATGGCCGTACTTTAGCTATGTTTCTAAGGTGGAAGAATTAAGTTTTTGTCAACTTGTTGATTGTGATTTAAAGCTTAGGTCTGAGTCTACCATGACACCAAGACTTAACTCACTCAAATATAGTTAGCAGCTGGATAGACTACAGATGGAAATTAGCTTCTGCTAAATCTGGTGCAAACATATTTTCATGTAACAATGATGAATTGTCAAAAAAAAAAAATTAAATAGATTCGGGGCTTTTCAGAAAACATTCGGGGCTTGAGCCCAAGTAGCCACCCCCTAGCCCCGCCCCTGGTGCTGCAGTGTTGAGTGCATAGTAGAAGAGACATAATTAGCATAGTAGGTAGTAATCTTTTATTTTGTCTATTCAATTTGACTAACCGGTTTATTGCACTAATTTACTCTGTCTACTCTATTGTGCTCTTTTATTACTGTCTATTTAAAAATGTATCAAACCGTAAAGAGGCCTATTGGTATATTAGACCCTAATGTGAAGAACTATGTGATTTAATGCTCGTTCTATACTTATTTTATATCTGCACTTTATGCATTGCTCTTGATCTTCCAATTTTGTCTACTGTGAAGCACTTTGAGCTGCAAATCTTGTATGAAAGGTGCTATACAAATAAAGTGTATTATTATTATTATTATTATTATTATTATTATTATTATTATTATTATTATTATTATTATTATTATTATTATTATTATTATTATTATTATTATTATTATTATTATTATTTATTATTATTATTATTAATATAGACAAGGAAGACTAATTAGTGGAAGAGTGCATGATAGTCGAAGACTTTACTCCAAATGTTTAGTCAGACTTACATTCACACTGGTGCTGGAAGCAGCATCCAGAGTCGTACAAAAATAATAATATGCCCACTTCTTTCCATTTATCAGTGCTTTTACAGATGTTTGCATTTCCCAGGGAGAGCTTTGCTGCATGTGTTGCTGCCACAGGGAGCGCCGTCAGTTTACTGTTGGTTGTGAAGTTCATCCCGAAACACACTAAAGTACAAGCTCCAAGGACCGACACAGACAGTAAGTCTCATTCTAGGTACTAATTCATTTAGCAAAGGGTTAATATATTCTATTATATTCAGGGGTGGTTCTTTCAATGCAAAACAGCATTGATTTGTTTACAAATGTTTTTAAGTATTTAAAAGAGCCCTCTTTTTGTTTGCATGCCCCACGCGTTCTGGGCAAACGGAACAGGACATCTTTTGTGCCAAGAAAACATGCATACAAAATATTATGGACTCCATAATCAATGTTTATCTGTTTCTTGAACAGACTTGTGTTGATCCTTTGTGAACCTCCTGCAGGTGACAACAAGGCCAAGTCCGTCTTCAGTCTGGGGGAGATAGCGAGGCTCATGAAGTTTCCAGGAGTTACTAGAACCTTCCTTGTGAAGATAGTCTCTGGCTTACCGTCTGGTGAGTTAACATGTCTGGGAAACTAGAGGCAAAAATACCATTATTATTACAGACCATAATAACACGCATTTGTATTAGTGCTGTCAGGCGATTAAAAAATTGTATCTAATTAATTACAGGATTTGTAATTACTTAATCGCATTTTAATCGCATAACTATTTTAGGCCTGATATTCTATATTCTATAATCATATTTCAAATAGCATGTGTCCGGATGGCAGAATTCAGTACTGTATCTACAAAACCTTCTGTTTAATCATCTTCCCTTTATTCATTTGCTTAGATTTTTCAGGTCTGGTCAATTTTAGCATGGTGTTATTCACAGTCAAAAAAAATTATAATAATAATAATTGAATTGAATTGATATTCTCATTTGGTTCATTACAATTTACTCAAGCCTAGTAACAGACACAGTATTTCTGACACTGGAAATACATTCCCTGAGATCCATAGATGTCCCTAGAATCAGATACCAAGAACATGCAAATGGCCAATTAAAAAAAATAAGTTTGTAAATGTTTATATTATTCTACGTTCTTATGGAATGAATGAGATAAAAAAAAAAGAAAAGAAAAAAAAGTTATAAAGAAAAATACTTAAAAAAAAAGAAATTGAGTTAATTTTCATAACGCGATAATTTGCTGTGTAATTAATTAATCTAATTAACGCGATAAACTGACAGCCCTAATCTGTATCTAACTTGAACATTTGACAAAAATACAATAAAAAAAAATCTGGGCTGCCAGAATTGAGTACCTCAGACAAAGAACCTACAGTATAACACTGTTTTACATTTTCAGAGTAACAGTGTTTAGATAAACATTATTATCTAAAGATGGTAAATCAGAGTGTAGTGTTCACTCATAGTTAAAGGCAGTGGAGATTGAGTAGTTACTTGTGATATATCACATTCACACTCCTTGGGCGGCCTCGCAGCAAGAAGGTCCAGGGTTCGATTCCCGCTTGGGGACCAGGTTGCCTGGTTGCCAGGTACCCAGGTGGGGTATCTCCCGGGCCTTTCTGTGTGGAGTTTGCATGTTCTCCCCGTGCTCACAAGGGTTTCCCATCCAGAAAAAGAGATAAACCCAATGGAAAAACATGCAGAACAGATCGCTAACGCTGTCCCTGATGGAGACGTACAGGAGCACTTGGATTGGTCCCACGCCACAACCCAAAACATTTCAAAATGGACTTATATGGTTCTTCGGTGCAAGGGTTCAATTCATATTGAAATACACCCATTATCCAACAGGCCATTTACCATTTTAGCAAGCTTGAAACCCTTTCAGGTTGGTCACCAGAGGGAGCTGAATATTATGAAATCTGCCAAAACACCAAGTCAAATATGCAAATTTGGCTTGTGCTCGTGGCCGCTTGTGGTGGGCATGCCTACAACGCGGGGCCCGGGGTTCCTTTTCAGGGAAGTCCTGTGGGAGGGGAGGGAGGAAGGGGGGTTGTTTGTTGCTTTATATGTCCTGTGTGTTATGTGTTGTTTCCTAGGGCTGTCAAGTTTAATCGATTGATAGCCCTAGTTGTTACCTGTTGTGTATATGATTTAATGAAATAATAATGAAAAAAAGAAATGCAAATATTCAACGGTTCATATTTGAATACCTGATGAACCATTTTGTCTCCTTGTCAGGCGTCTTTCAGGTGATGTTCTCCGTTATTGCAATGAACTTTTTCGAGTTACAACCTGAACAGAACGGATACCTCATGGCCTACTTTGGGGTAGTTTCAATGGTAAGTTATAATATTATATGATATTGTTTACACTGCTTATTTTTTTTTTTATCTGTACTCTAATTCTATATTTAGTTTATAATTCTATACTTTATCATCTATATTTAAATCTTCTACTATTACCCTGCCCATACTGTACCTGTACCTCCTCTCCCCCTCCCCCATGCTGCTATGATGCCTGAATTTCCCCAAGGGGATCAATAAAGGAATAGCTTATCTTAAAGGGGAACTCCAACATTTTGGGAAATTAGCTTATTTAACATCTTCCCTGGAGTTAGACAAGAAGATACATACATTTTTTGTCTCTGTGCGTGCATTTTAGCTTTGGGAATAGACGCTCCGTTAGCATAGCTTAGCTTCATCACTGGAAGTGAGGCAGGACAGTAGCCTTACAGTGCCTTACAGTGTATTGCAAGGTCTGACATTGACCAAATTTGATATGCATGACCTTGTTGGGCTCTAGGTCAACTCCTGAAAAGGGGGTCAATGTCAGACCTTGCAATCAAAAGTTAGGGGCGCACTGAAATTATGGCAAGGGTTATTAGCCCCCTAACTTTTGATTGCAAAGTCTGACATTGACCCCCTTTTCAGGAGTTGACCTAGAGCCCACCAAGGTCATGCATCAAGTTTGGTCAATGTCAGACCTTGCAATACACTGTAAGGCACTGTAAGGCTACTGTCCTGCCTCACTTCCAGTGATGAAGCTAAGCTATGCTAACGGAGCGTCTATTCCCAAAGCTAAAATGCACGCACAGAGACAAAAAATGTATGTATCTTCTTGTCTAACTCCAGGGAAGATGTTAAATAAGCTAATTTCCCAAAATGTTGGAGTTCCCCTTTAAGTAATGTCAAAATGGTATTTTAGGATTTGGTTCCCTATTCGAATAATAAAAGCTTATCATCAACTATAATAGAACAGCATTATAATGTTGGTGTTTTGTGTTATTAATGGTGAGGTCATGATTATGTCTCCAGATCATTCAGGGAGGAGTGATCGGTCGTCTTACAGCGAGATATTCTGAGAGCTCCCTGCTGCTGCTCTCCATTGCAGTCTCTGCCTTTGTGGGTCTCGCCCAGGTAGACACTCACTCACTCACTCACTCACTCACTCACTCACTCACTCACTCACTCACTCACTCACTCACTCACTCACTCACTCACTCACTCACTCACTCACTCACTCACTCACTCACAGACAGATTCACTCACTCACTCACTCACTCACTCACTCACTCACTCACTCACTCACTCACTCACTCACTCACTCACTCACTCACTCACTCACAGACAGATTCACTCACTCACTCACTCACTCACTCACTCACTCACTCACTCACTCACTCACTCACTCACTCACTCACTCACTCACTCACTCACAGACAGATTCACTCACTCACTCACTCACTCACTCACTCACTCACTCACTCACTCACTCACTCACTCACTCACTCACACTCCTCTCTCTCTCTCTCTCTCTCTCTCTCTCCTCTCTCTCCTCTCTCTCCTCTCTCTCTCTCTCTCTCTCTCTCTCTCTCTCTCTCACACAGACGCAAAATCTCTGTTTAGCAGCCTACATTTATCACAAGGCCACTTTAATGTATGGAAATATCAAAGGGATCATTTTAAAATGCAAGTCAAATAATCATGTCACATTTGATTAAACAAATTGACCATGGTGGAATATGACTGCAAGCCCTTACACTGAATAACTATATACTGTAAGTCTATTTAGAAATGTCTTTGGACTGCCCATGTATTAGCAGTTGTATAATCAATCCAAATCACGTTGAGTGTGAATGTGATATATCACTCCTACCATCTTTCGATAATAAAGTAATCAACCTCTACTGTCTTTAACTATGAATGAACACAACACTCTAACTTACCATCTTTAGATAATAAAGTACTCAACCTCTACTGTCTTTAACTATGAATGAACACAACACTCTAACTTGCCATGTTTAGATAATAAAGTTTGAAAACATTATTCCTCTGAAAATGTAAAACAGAGATATATGGTTCTTCGTCTGAGCTACTTGGTTATAGTTTATATATAGCAGTGGAGGTTTCTCTATGACAACACGTGAAACACAAATTCACTCATAATTCATCATTATTATTAATTTACATATACCTATATAAAAAAAAAAAAAAACTATATATATATATATTTTTTTTTATTATTATTATTATTTCTTTTTATTATAAATGTTTTCCTCTGTAAAAAAAATTTCAGTGAATTTTTTTTCTTCAGAAATGGCCAAAAGTGACAGCTCTGAGCAGGCCTGCACTGCAGTATTGCCTGCAGTAATTATTCGTGAAGAAAACTTCACAGGTGTGACCCATTGTTAAATAAATAATAAATAACAGCGAATCAAAATAGGCTATTAACTTCATCTAAGAACGGTCTGTGCAGTTAAACTCTTGCCATTGAATGGAGGATTGATTGATTGACAGCCCTTGACATCCAATACAAGGAGGTTGAATATGATTGGCAGCCTTGCAAATCCAATCAGAGATTTCTGCATTGCAAAGTCAAAATGGGTCCAGCTGCATGTGAGGAGGATAGGTTTAGCTTGGGCCAATCTCAAGTTTCTCAAGTTTCTTTATTAGTTGTCATACAGAAGTACAGAATACTTTTATACAAAATGTAACATAAAGAAGCATTTTGTATAAAAGTATTCTGTACTTCTGTATGACAACTAATAAAGAAACTTGAGAAACTTGAGATTGGCCCGAGCTAAACCTATCCTCCTCACATGCAGCTGGACCCATTTTGACTATGTGAAAGTTGAGACTATGAGAAAGTTGTTGTTTAGTAGTTAGTAAGCTGTACAGATATAACAAGTCAGGCTAAATTAAACTTTGCGCCAACATTAGGACCGAAGTATAAACCAGCAACTGAGCAACATGAAGAAGTGGATTTATGCATCTGGATCAGAAAAAACGTTGTGGATGAAAAAGTAAGTAGGCTACAGTGCTTGTATGCTAACAGTAGCTAGGCAGCTTAGCCTACATCACAATGATAATCACCAAGCTAACTTACTGTACACACTGTAGGGCTGGGCAATTAATCGAAACAGAATCGCGATATCGATTCATAGACCTATGCAATCTAATTTCTAAGTTATGACTATTTTTTTTTTTTTTTTTTTTATTATTTTATCTGGGTTGAACATGATTTGTGGAACTCCCTCTGGTGTTGTGGTCGTGGTATTCACTGACCTTTGGGAAGTATTTCGACATGCACATGGGTATCTTAGTGGTGTAGTGTATCTTGTAGACCAGGCCCATTGCAAGTTGCTGTACTCTGTCGTCTACTCTAAGCCATCCTAGGTTGTCAAAGTGGACAGGGGTGAGGTGGGTTTTAGGAGTAAGGTCAAGCAGTAGTCTGACCAGTTTGTTTTGTGATGTTTGTAATCTTGTTTTTAGTGCCTTTGAGGTGCTTTGGTACCATGAGGTGCAAGCATAGTCGTAGTACCCTTGAATGAGTGCTCCTGTTAGAGTCTTCAAGGTATTCTTGTTTACCAGAGAGGAGATCCGGTACAGGAATCTAGTTCGTTGGTTGACTTAGTTTTATTACATTGGATCCCATTTTGTCACAGGAAAGATTTGCCTCTATAGGATGGAACCCAGGTAGGTAATTTCATCTTTCCTTTTAAGATAAGATAAGATATTCCTTTATTGATCCCCTTGGGGAAATTCAGGCATCATAGCAGCATGGGGGAAGGGGGGGGGGGTACAGGTAGTGAAAACAACACAAGCAGTGTAAACAAATAGGTCAATATAATTTACTATCTAACTAACTGAAATATACATTATTCATTATTCACAGTATCACAGTATCCACATAAGGTGCAGTATGCATAAGGTAGTGTTATTGTCCTACTTGGGTTCCTATTAGTTCTAGGTCGATGTCTGGCAGCAGTCGCTGCCCACTGTTGTGGAGCCTGATGGCCACTGGTATGAAGGACTGTCCGAGGCGGTTAGTTGAGTGTCGGGGGGGGGTATGAGTCTGTGGCTTCCTTGTCACCTTCACCTAATATGTTTTGATCTGGTCAGGTGCGCTGTCACCTAAAATGTTTTGATCTGATCAGGTGCGCTGTCACCTAATATGATTTCATCTGGTCAGGTGCGCTGTCACCTAATATGTTTTCATCTGGTCAGGTCCGACTCCGCTGTCACCTAATGTTAATATGTTTTCATCTGTGTCCACTGACCACTGACACACAGTGGGGGATGTTTTAAAAATATTATTTAATATATAATATAATATAATAATTTGTGCTTCACCTAAAAATTTGGTCAGCAGCCTCCACTGATATATAGTCAACTCTTTTTCCCTCCTCTGTTATTTTACTGTACTGTTTTTGTTTCTCTCCTCAGGCTTTCATGATGAATGTGTTCCAGTTCTGTTTCATAGTCATTCCCATGATGTTTTCTCTCAGCGTGTTCAACGTCATCACGGACAGTATGCTAACCAAGAGCGTACCTTCTACTGAAACGGGTAAGACACGTTACCCAAGTCTTTAGCTCCATGTAAGACCCTTTAGAGGACAGCCGTTCTTCTGCCGGGACCCCAAGGTGTTTCCTGTCGTTATTATATTAGAAAAACACTGCGACGGGAAATAAACTTGGGCCCATTCAGAATGGTTATGTTTGAAATGGTCTATAGTAGAGATTCCTTCATCTACAATCCTAAATCACAAAGCTTAAATGTGTATAAAAAAATGTATGCACCTCTGCAAAATCCTCATAATAATAATTACATTTGCAGTTTTAATAGATCCTAGCGAGCAAACATTGATGGACATCGGTATGACCATGTTAGACAGCCTCCATCTTCATTCCCAGCCTTCATGCATTTTCACCGAGCTGGGTAGCGTAGAGGTCTAAGCACTCGCCTACCATCGGCAGTGGCAGTGTTCGCGGGTGGGAAGCCGGTGGGGTATGAGTCCTGGTTGTTGCAAATAGCAACTCCTACTGGTCGGTCGGGGTGCCTGTTCAGCAGGGAGGTGGATCTGGGGGAAATAGAGTGAAACTCCTCGCTGTCGGGTGAAAAGAAGCGGCTGGCGACTCCACGTGTATTGCAGGAGGCATGTGGTAGTTCTACACACCCTCCCCAGACCTACATCCTACTTACCGGTGACCTCAACATTCATGTTGACCAACCTAACTCAAACCTCACACCTGACTTCCTCTCCCTCCTTGACTGTTTTAGCCTCACCCAGCACATCAACTTTCCCACCCACAACAAAGGCCACACACTAGACCTTGTTTGCTCTGCCTTTCCCCCTGACTCCGCCCCCTCTAACCCCGACGACTATGCCCTCCTCCTCAACTCCACTCTCTCTGACTCCCTCGACTCACTGGCACCCCTGAAAACCACCACTGTCTCATTCACCACCTCCTCCCCCTGGTACACTCCAGAATTCCGCTCTATGAAGCAGACCGGCTGTCAACTTGAACGCCTCTATAAAAAAACCCACCTCACCATCCACGCCGACCTCCACAAACAGCACGTCTCCTCCTACCGTGATGCACTTCAAGCTGCCAAATCTGCCCACTACTCCACCATCATCAACAGCAGCAACCGCAACCCCCGGACCCTCTTCTCCACTGTCAAGAAACTCCTACAACCCCCGGACAATAACTCACTCTCCTCCCCTGACCTCTGCAACTCGTTTCTCCTCTCCTTCAATAACAAAATATCTCAAATCAACAGCTCACTGACCGCCCGCATCGCCAACTCCCCCACCATCGCCCCCCCCCCACTATTCTTTTCCCCCCACCTGACTCCATCCCTCCCACCCCTTTTACTGCCTTCGCCCCAGTCGACTCCTCCTTCATCATGGACCTCATGACCACCTCCAAGACCACTACCTGCTCCCTTGACCCCCTCCCCACTACTCTCACCAAAGCCTGCCTCCCTGCTCTCATCCATGTGTATATATATATGTATATGTTGTGTCTGTCCACTATGTTTGTTAATTTGTCATCTCCCCCCCCCCCCCCCCCCCTTATGTAAAGCGACCTTGGGTCCTCTGAAAGGCGCTATATAAAACGAAGTTATTATTATTATCCCCCACCTCACCGCCTTTTTCAACCAGTCACTATCCCGAGGCCACGTCCCCTCCCCCTATAAACTCGCCGCTGTCACCCCTGTCCTCAAAAAACCCACTCTCGAGTCTCGACCCATCCAACCTCTCCAACTACTGCCCCATATCCAATCTCCCTTTTTTCTCCAAAACACTCGAACGCATTGCTGCCTCCCAACTCCACTCCCATCTCCAGTCCAACACCCTCTACGAACCCCTTCAGTCTGGCTTCTGTCCTGCTCACAGCACCGAAACTGCACTGGTTAAAGTCATCAACAACCTCCTCATCTCCGCTGATTCCGGTGCCCACAACATCCTGATCCTACTTGATCTCAGTGCAGCCTTTGACACAGTGTGTCACTCCATCCTCCTCCAAAGGCTGCACCAACTGGGTGTTGAGGGCACAGCACTTGACTGGTTCTCCTCCTACCTCACAGACAGACACCAATTTATCTCCCTCTCCGGCCACACCTCTTCCCCCTCCCCCCTCCCCAATCACACAGGGGGTCCCCCAAGGCTCAGTCCTTGGCCCCCTGCTCTTCATCTGCTACATTCTCCCCCTTGGTCACATCATCCGTAAATACCACCTCAACTTCCACTGCTACGCTGATGACACCCAAATCTACATCAGTACACGATCCCCCCACAGCCCACCCCTCAGTCACATCGAATCCTGCATTACCGAACTCCTAACCTGGATGACTCAAAACTTTCTCAAATTGAACAGTGACAAAACGGAACTTCTCATCATTGGCACCAAAACCACCCTCACCAGATCCGGACCCATCACACTCACCATCAATGACTCCACCATCACCCCCTCCCCCCTAGTCCGAAACCTTGGTGTCCTCCTCGACCCCACCCTCTCATTTGACCCCCACGTCCGCTCCATTGTAAAAACATCATACTTTCACCTCCGCAACATTGCTAAAATCCGTCACTGCCTCTCCCCCCCCTGCTGCTGAATCCCTCATACACGCCTTCATCTCCTCCCGCCTGGACTACTGTAACTCCCTCCTCACTGGCATCACCTCCCACTCCCTCCATAAACTGCAAATGGTCCAAAACTCAGCCGCCCGCCTCCTCACTAACACCCGGTCCCGTGAACACATCACTCCTGTCCTCCACTCTCTCCACTGGCTCCCGATCAAACACAGCATAAACTTTAAAACACTACTCCTCACCTTCAAAGCCCTCCACAGCCTGGCCCCCCCTACCTGACTGATCTCCTTCTTCCCTACCGCCCCACCCGTTCCCTCCGGTCCTCCTCCACTGCCTCCCTCATTGTCCCGACATCCAAACTCAAACATTTTGGAGATCGGGCCTTCTCTCGTACTGCACCCCGACTCTGGAACTCCCTCCCCCAGTCCATCAGAGACTCCCCTACACTCTCCACCTTCAAAGCTCGCCTCAAAACCCACCTGTTCTCCCTTGCCTTCAACCCCCCCCCAACCCCCCGCGTGTATCCTTTCCGCAACGGAATTCGGTTTCCGGGTTCCTCTGATTGGCCGCGACCCCCACGTGACCCGCACCCCTATCCACCGCTCTGCCGCTGCCGCGGACTCGCTCGCTTCCTCAATTTATACGCATGGAAGTATTGACTGAATGAATGAATGAATGAATGAATGAATGAATGAGAACTTTATTTAACAGATTGCAGAATGGGTACAATACAGTACGGCTCAATACACACAATTGTTAAGGGGATGCAGACCTGAGAAAGACGTTTGTCTTGTTTACATCAGGGTCCCCCATTTTCAATTCATATAGAACGACTACGCCGTAACAAATCATTAAAAAAATATACCGTTAACTGGAATATGTTGTGCCTTTACACATATGTTGGATTATGTAATTGGTTTGTCATGACAAACAAATAAAAAAATCGCGATTTACCCACTGGCTACAACAACACACAGTGACTGCATGTAGTCACTGTGTGTTGATGTTGTAGCCACCTCCTCAGAGGCAGGAATACTAAGCTCCCCCTTAAGCTCCAGGAGAGAGGAGAGAGGCTGAAAACCCGCAGTTCTTGCCCGACTGATGGGAGCCGAATCCCCGGATCCGATTTGTCTGATGAATACCCCCAAAACATGGAGGTCCCAAATGCATGGAAGTATTGATTGCGCCGTAACAAATCATTAAAAAAAGATACCGTTAACTGGAATATGTTGTGCCTTTACACATATGTTGGATTATGTAATTGGTTTGTCATGACAAACAAATAAAATATCGCATCGCCGGCTGTCTCTGGCTTGCTCCAGCGGACACCAGAGCTCAGCCCGCGGCGAGAATGTGCTGCCGTGAGCGGCATCGCTGAGCTCTGGCTCTGACTACATGCAGTCACTGAGTGTTGTTGTAGCCAGCGGGTAAATCGCGATTTTTTTAATTTGTTTGTCATGACAAACCAATTACATAATCCAACATATGTGTAAAGGCACAACATATTCCAGTTAACGGTATATTTTTTTAATGATTTGTTATGGCGTAGTCGTTCTATATGAATTGAAAATGGGGGACCCTGATGTAAACAAGACAAACGTCTTTCTCAGGTCTGCATCCCCTTAACAATTGTGTGTATTGAGCCGTACTGTATTGTACCCATTCTGCAATCTGTTAAATAAAGTTTTCATTCATTCATTCATTCATTCATTCATTCATTCATTCATTCATTCATTCAGTCAATACTTCCATGCGTATAAATTGAGGAAGCGAGCGAGTCCGCGGGAAAGGATACACGCAACCCCCCCCCCCCCCCCCCCCCCCTCCAACCCGATTGATGTCTGTCTCCTGTCGCTCCGTCTTTTTGTGCTATCCCATGCTGTCTTCCCCTGTTTCCCCCATGGTCTCATGTTCCTTTTGTTTTTGTTTCTTTGTTTTTACTTTGTTCCCAACTACTGTCAGCGACTTCGGGTCATTGAGAAGCGCTATATAAATAAAATGAATTATTATTATTATTATTACAGTGGGGCAGCGCACGCAACAACCAGGAAGGGAATTGGCATAACGACTAAATTGGGAGAAAAGGATAGAAAAGCAAAAAAATATAATAAGTTCACCACACACAGTGACACTGCTGCAAACTTAGAAAGAAAGAAAGAAACAAACTCAGACTCTCGCAGAAGTCTTGTTCCGCTGGTGCTAAGTGGCTTGTCTGGTCTCTGCTCCCACACACAGGGACGATGCTGGGACTCTGTGCCTCCGTGCAGTCCCTGCTGCGCACCATCGGGCCGACTATCGGTGGCTTCCTTTACCAGAACTACGGCGTGGCCTCCTTCGGCTTCATCCAGTTCCTTGTGAATGTTGTTGTGTTTTTATACCTCCTCCGGGGCTTCAAGAGCCAGCGGGAGCACAAAGAATGACTCTGTGGTCCTTATATACGTAGATAGATTATTACATACATCGCTTTAATTGTCTGAAAATGTTGACTCATGATACTTTGTACTTAAAGGTGCTAAAGATAAAAATTTTTATGTAGAGTAATAATTAAAAAGAAATACACACAGAGCTTTTAGAAAATAAATAATATAATATAATATAATAATATGCTAAATAAATGTATTCCTTTCCTCCCCCAAAAAAGTATTGATTGAAAATTTTGGCGGGTCCAAAATGAATGTTGTTGTTTACATGTATCCCCATCCAACTTCCCGTTTCCCCACGTGGAATGCACCTGATTGGATAAATGACATGCTGATGCGACATCTAGTGGCTGAATGTTATCTATAGCACCTTTAATTAAGCTCTATTTTCTTAAGATGGTAGAACAGATATATCTTTTTTAATTCCTTTACATGTTGTAAATTCTTTGACAGGTCAGTTTGAACCATCTGATGATTATTGAGACTTTAGGAGCTGTCGTCGTTAGTGGTGGAGAGTTGAGGGTGACTCCTGGTTAGTGACTCTTGAGAGTCGAAATGCGGAAGAATGGTAAATGGTAAATGGCTGCTTTTTTATATAGTGCTTTTATCCAAAGCGCTTTACAATTTGTTACTCACATTTTTTACCCATTCACTCACACATTCACACACTGACGGCGGAGGCAACCATGCAAGGTGCCAACCTGCTCATCTGGAGCAATTAGGGGTTAAGTGTCTTGCTCAAGAAGACATCGACACGCTGCCCTGGAGGAGCGGGAATCAAACCGGGAACCTCCGCATTGCCAGACGACTGCTGTACCTCCCGAGCCACTGTCGCCCCCGAATCTACTCTTTGGCCACAAACAATCTTTAACTTAAATCCAAATCCATGTATCACCTGCCGAAAGTAATTGTTTCCTGAGGCCAGATATCATAATAATGACCTTTCCTAATGGATTAACTGTTGAGTCAGTTGCTGCTCTGGAGCCAAAATGGCCACCACATACTTCAGTATGTAAATGGTAAATGGACTGCATTTATATAGCGCTTTTATCCAAAGCGCATTACAATTTGTTCCTCACATTTGACCCATTCACTCACACATTCACACACCGACGGCGGAGGCGACTATGCAAGGACCATGTTTATTAATAACCGAGTGAAGAAATCCAAAGCTAATTCAACCTCAGGGATGTCAGAAGTGTAGTGGATGTCAGAAGTGTAGTGGATGTCAGAAGTGTCGTGGATGTCACTGTGAAACTGATTCCCAACTCAAATGATCTGCAAGCAGAAATTGTGTTACATCTATTTGAGAAAATCAAATCAATTAAGAGTAGTTCTTCATGTTTGGCCTAGTGTGTTCAGTGACCAGCTGGGTTAAATTTATACCAACCTCTTTTTAAGATACTTGGAGGCATTACTTAACCAATTTAGATAAAAATCACCTAGGACAATAACCTCTGAGAAACGAGAGAGTAATTCATCAATGGAGCTGATGTCAGCAGAAGTTGGTCTATACACTCCAATCACAATCAAAGAGTGTTATTTGGCCCTAAATTAATCTTAATCCTAAACACATTATATGGAAACGACACTATAGAGGAGTCACTGTCGGACTTCTTCAACCACGATTCAGTTAACGCTAAAATACCAGGATCAGTCTGGGTGAGTCTTCAAGTGATCCAATGATCCATATTCTGTTGTTTTAGCAGGCTCCTTTGCATTCTATAGAGTGTGGATTAACAAGGCAGACTGGGGTGTAATCCGATTCAGGTGACAAAGTATCGGAGTGAGTGGAAGGTAATCAGGCACCTGTTACTAAACTGAAGAAAGATGTCGTAGAACTTGTAATGAGAGCTGATGTTTTGATCAGTGATCCTAACTGGAATGTGAGACACAGTAATAGAGTGGTGTAGACGGTGAAGGGGGCTAGTGCTAGAAACTGGGGTCTGTGATCTCAGGAGGCATGTGATATCAGAAGGTAAACAAGAAGAACAACAACAACCTAAATATAGCCTGGGTTTGGTGGCCATTTGTTTTCTGAGTCTATCTAGTAGGAAGACTTGGACTTAAGCAGCATCGGTTAGGGGGCACAAGGGGCATGGAGGTAGACATCTCCCACAGGACAGATCTCAGTGTGAGTTGCATGTTTAAATGAGAGCAACTTGTAATAGTGTTCATACAGCGGTTCCATTGTCTGTAGTGAAGGTGCAGGAGAAGACGGAACCACTAGATGGCAGCAAATACATAGTTTTTGCCTGATACCTTTACCTCTTTATTGAGAATGTCTAGCAACTAGATTTCAGACTGTATTATTTATATAGCCCTACGTTTTACTGGAGTTGGATCTGGGTTCTTTTAGCTCAATGCAAATGTTAGCATTTGATCTTGTTTGGAGTACCAGATATGGGGTTCACTGCGTCAGTAAGTAAGTTATGATGAATTGAAAATGGGGGACCCTGATGTAAACAAGACGAAAGTCTTTCTCTCCCTTAACAATTGTGTGTATTGAGCTGTACTGTATTGTACCCATTCTGCAATCTGTTAATAAAATGTTCAATCAATCAATCAAGTTACAGAGGGTGCGAGCGCATCAGGACAATTCAGATAGTGTCTGGTAAGTTTGTTAGTTACAGAAATGTACACTAGATTTATTTAAAATTTAGTCTAAAATAGCTGGCACCACCCATCTGGCACTCCAAGCAGGGGAGAACAAACGCTAAGAGTTGTTTGCAAATAATATTTGTGGTCGTCAGGAACTGAGTGGGTCAGTTGAAAGGAGTTTGACTAGTGTGTCTAGTGCAGTGTGGAGCACTTTAAAGAATACGGCCAGTTGTCATTTCATTTTTTCTTATTGTCAACGTAGCCTATGAAAAGACCAAAACCTACAATGGATTTAAGAAGAAGAAGAAGAAGAAGTCTTTATTTGTAGCACACATGCGAGATGGGCGACTCACATAGGAACACACGCATGGATTATTTTGGGTCGCCAATGAAATGCCTCTGTGCGCTTGACTGCATGGAGCCACGCCCGGGGACCAATCCAAGTGCTCCTGTCCGTCTCTGTCAGGGACGCGACAGCGTTAGTGATCTGTTCTGCATGTTTTTCAATTGGGTTTGTCTCTTTTTCTGGAGGGGAAACCCTTGCGAGCAGAGGGGGGAGAACATGCAAACTCTACACAGAAAGGCCCTGGAGATACCCCACCTGGGTACCTGGATTTATTCTACTCTCAATACTCTTCGCACTCTATTCCTACCCTTAGGAGCTGTGGTGGCCTTTAATTAAGAGAAGGGACTTGTCATATTTTATTTATCTATAAGGCTCTGCTTATGATGAAACGTCCCTATATTATCTCCTTAATTGCTTTTAAATGCAAAATATATGGCATTAGGTCACAGGATTACTTCACTTACTACACCACATGTAAAGACTGAGCAGTTTTAGTACTATACTCCGTACAAATCGATTTGAATTACAGAAAACCTTGAAATTGGAGCATTTCATTCCGTTGGAAGTTTTTAAGGTTTTTAACTCTGACTTTTTAGATTGTTGATTGATTGTAATTGTTTCCTTTGTTCTACTTGTTTTGTTTTACAACTGTACTTGTCTGTCCAATATCCATTGTATTTGTCTGTTGTTAACAGGTCTCTCTTGAAAAAGAGATCTTAATCCCAGTGATACGACCTGTATAATAAAAAAAAAAAAGACAATAAAAAGGTGCTCTCAACCAGGAAGCCTCACGTTGCCATTGTCTGATACATGGAATACAGCTTGCAAACACCCATCATGAGAAACAGGGGCATTGTAATTATTACAAGATTTTATTTCAAAAGGCAATACGCTCTATGGATCTATTGCTGTACAGCAGTAGACAGAATAGCGTAGTCCCTGAGCATGCGCACCAAATGGCAACAGGGAAATGTTTTCATTCTCGAGTCTAGTCGATCGATTCAACTCTTGATACTAGGAGTACCACGAAACGGTTTTCAATTGACCTATCTCAAACCCTGCCCTCTTTTCTTGATCCTCCAATCACAACTGTTGCTTCCCATAGGTATGTTCTGTATTTTATATCTGTAAAAGGTAAAACTCGGTTGGTTTCTGATACGTTATCTAATTGTACATGCTTGTATTCTACATGTGTTTTGGGGGGGCGTTCAAGTTGGGTGGTATCTCTTGTCATTCAAGACCTTTAAATGTCAAAGTTCACATCGCTCCTTCACGTGAAAATCAATCGAGTATGTGTGGTGCTTCCTAAGAACTGAAGAGATGACTTTGAAACGACACTTTAACACTCTTTACTCCTAAAACCCAGCATGAATGGAAATTGCTGTAATTTATGCACACAATTACAAAAAAAATATATGTATTCTGATTCAGATAATTTTATTGTCACAGCTTTTTAAAATGTACATACTATATTCAGAAAAACGTGAGATGCTTGTTTTTCCCGGCTCCTCAACCGTAGTAGATTTGTAAACATAGTACACAACGTATATTCTATCTATACAAACTATAACTATAAATGTAAGCTATAACTATTAACTAAATAAGCTATAAATAAACTAAACTATAAACTAATCATATACACAATGTATATTCCTATCTATACAAACTACTATACTATTACTAACTATAAATAAACTATAACAATAAACTATATCTATAAACTAAACATAATACACAATGTATCACAATCGATCTATACAATACAAGGTATATGTTAGCAGCAGTGTGTGCATGTAATAAGTGTGCTTGTGTGCTGTGTGAGTCACTAAGGTGCTTTTGTAAGTTCCGGTGGGACCAGAGATGAAAGTCTTGATGTCTTTTCAGGGACAGACAGCACTTGTCTCGCCCACGTCCACGTTTGCACTGCACTGAAACGGTACTCAAATGTAGAATAGCATTATGTGGTTAAACCGCATACAACTTTTAAATCGCAATATAGGAAAACAAATTACGTTTAATGAGGATATAGATAAATCCTCGTTTTAATCTTACTCCAAATGATAAATGATAATACATAATACATTTGATTACACTTTTCTGTACGGCTGATTTGCCAAGCTACAGCAGGCTGCAATGATGTCATGAAATCTGGAGCAGGTGTCCTCTTTGTTGAGCGGCCATTCAGTTTGTTTGCAATATAATAACTTAAACAAACGGATAATCGTCGTCTTGTTTTAACAGTAGGGGGTGAGTGGTTTTCTAGGCTAGAAATAGGCGACACTTTCAACAGATGTCGTTAAGAGTGATTTTTATGGAGTTTCTGCCAAGTGTCTCGTGCAGCCTGCCACACAGATGATGACCACATTCAGATTATGTTCCGAGTGGACAATTACACTGAATAGAGGGAATCTTTAATAAGGCGGTCACACACTTGTTTTGTTTTCTATAAACCCAACATTGAAAATCTTCATATGTGGCAGAAAAATCTGTTCATGTTTTTTTTTCAAATGACACAATAATGATAATTTGAAGCAATTACACTTGCTAAGCACATGTACAAGCTTTTCAGTTTGGCAAAGAGACTGAAGTGTAATCACGCTTTATTTTTAGATTATGTGATTCGTTGGAAGACAGAAGCAAACGCATGTCTGCACAATGACCTACTGGCAGTGGTGGAAGAAGTACACTGTTCCTTTAATTTAAGTAAAAGTAGAAATACTCTGGTAAAAGTAAAAGTCCTCCATTCAAATTCTACTTAAGTTAAAGTAGAGAAGTATTTGCTATTGAATGTACTTAAGTATCTAAAGTAACAGTACACATTATCCATGATGTTTGTGTATTCAGACCGATGTTAAAGTGGTATGTGTCAGTTATGCTGCTCTGATTGCAAATTCCTTTTCTTCAAAGTAACTATAACTGATGAGGTCTGATAAATGTAGTGAAGTAAAAAGTACAATATGTCCATTGAAATGTAGTGGAATAAAAGTATAAAGTAAATGAAAATACTCATGTAAAGTACAAGTACCCTGTAGCTCAAAATTGTACTTGAGTTTATTTTATCTCAAACAATCAACCATAATAAAAAACACAATAAAAAGGATAAACTAAAGAAAGTCATTTAAAATGAAATCTTAGATTCTTCATTAAATGATAAACAAATGAGTTTGAGAAGGAGCAGAAGGAAGCAAATGCTTATCTAGTCCTGCCCCTTCCTCACAATATCATAAAACAAAATCTCTTACAAACCTAAAATAACAAACAAAATAAACATCAATAAAAAATAACACAAATGTTAGTAGAAATTTAAATAATATATAAAATATTTAGTTTTAGAGCTCCTCGTTTTTGTACTCATCAATGAGAGTTTTCCTATATCTATTTTTGAACTGTATAATGTTCTTGCTCATTAATTTTTGTTTCTTCATCTAAGCCATTCCACAGCATTACACCACAAACTGAAATACACAGACCTTTAAGAGTAGTGCGGACATAGGGTTGTTTTAAATTATAATTCCTTCTTAAATCATATTTTACCTCCCGATCCCTAATTTTTCTTTTAATATTACCTGGCAGTATGTTATTTCTTGCTTTGATCATCATTTTTGCAGTTCTAAATTTCACTATGTCCATACATTTCAATGTTTGTGTATTTAAAAATAAATTATTATTCTCACGATACCACATACAACATGATTTACTATTCTTATTGCTTTTTTTTTTTGCAGTGTACCCGTATACCTTCTGTAGTGGTTCCCAAAGTGGGGGTCGCCAGATGATAAAAAGAAAAAGAAAAAGAAAAAGAAAATTTCCAAAAAGGAAAAAAAATAGATTTTTTTTTTATGCAGTCAGGCCACTGAACTTAGAAGCAGGCCAGGCCGCGTGAATACTTTCGGCAACCAACATGCCCTTCCGCGTTGCTCTGATTGGCCAGCGCTAATGCGCATGCGCGCGTTACCGGCGTAGGGGGAAAACGAGCGTAGAGGGCTGGCCGATCGCTGGCCAATCAGAGCAACGCGAAAGGTTGTGGTACCAGAAAAGTAACGTGAAACACTGCAGACCACTGATTGGTCAGAAGAGAGATGCGTCACTCGTTGGAGGCTCTCCACAAAAACAGAAAGCCGCCATCTTTAATGTCTCGCATAGGATTTCATTTGCAGCGGGAACAAGTGCAATAAACAAAAAAGGATACAGTCACTGTGTATTCTGCCTCATTTATTGATGAAACAAAACCATCAACACAATTTGCCACCGAGCGGAGAGTTTAGTCTCACAAAAAGATCGCTGACTTGTTAAGCTTGTTGTTAGGTTAGGTGCTAATGTTGTGCTAGCGTTTTAGCATGGCTATCGTACATAGTGTGATCAATATAACTCGCTATTGATTGTTTGTACTAGCAACTAATGGTTAATGCTAGTAGAATAGACACAACGTGAGGTAATCACCATCCATTTTAAACCGGTTATTACCTAATGCTAACGTTAGCAGATAGACGCGAGACTGGTGCCGTTACAGCTTGTTAGCCTAATGCTAATGCTAACGTTAACGTTAGCAGATAGACACGAGAGCCTAGGTAACGTTAAAGCAATGAGAGGTAGCGTTAGCAGAATAGACACAACGAGAGTCTCGTTAATGTTATTATTGATTGATTGATTGAAAACTGTGTTTTACTCTGGCTTGCGCCTAGCTCGCGGACATAGCTATGCTGGAGCTCTCAGCTGTACACCAGCGGCCCCCGCCTCCCCACAGGGAGACAAGTACGAAATGCGCATGCACGCGTTACCGGCGTAGGGGGAAAACGAGCGTAGAGGGCTGGCCGGTCGCTGGCCAATCAGAGCAACGCGGAAGGGCATGTTGGTTGCCGAAAGTATTCACGCGGCCAGGCCATTGTTTCTAGTTAGATAACCTAGGTGGGGAACAACAAGGAGATCACTGCAACTCATACAAGTTGGAGAACTCTCTCTCTCTCTCGCTCTCTCTCTCTCTCTCTCTCTCTCTCTCTCTCTCTCTCTCTCTCTCTCTCTCTCTCTCTCTCTCTCTCTCTCTCTCTCTCTCTCTCTCTCTCTCAATCTGACATTACAAAAAAACAGAAAATCCATCAAAAGCAGTGTTGTTGCTAATCATACATATGCTAGCCTGTTTTTTAATAATAATTTGTGATGCCATCACAAACACTGGCATTTAAAGGGTACAAATAAAAAAATTCCTGCACCAGAATGCAGGAAATGAAGTCTTTGTAACAAAAAAAATCCTGGTGGGGGACCCCCCGCTTAAAAAGTGGCCTGACTGGGGCTATATTTCGCACTATATTTCCTGGCCTGAATGCTTTCCCCAGTCCGTCCCTGGTTAAAAGCCTCCTTATTAGTGTGTGTGCGTTTGAACGTTTGCATGTTTCAACCATACATTTCCATTTATAAAAAAAAAAAATTATAATAAATTTTTTACCTCCTATAATAGTGGGGGTCGCGGCTCTCTAACACCGTTATTTCGGGGGTCGCGGCCTGAAAACGTTGGGAACCCTGTAGGGTGCTCTTATAGGTATTTCCCCAAACTTCCACACAGTACATTAAATATGGCAATATAAGTGCGCAATACAGTGTGCAGTGTTTTTTGGTTCAGGATGTGTCATATTTTACCCAGAATTCCAGTGCTCCTAGCTATCTTAGTGCACACATTTTTTATTTGGGGTTTCCAGCAGAGCTTATGGTCAATTACCACACCCAAAAACCTAAATTCATATACTCTTTCTATTACGACATTTGCAATTTCCACTTGAACATCTGCTGCACTGATTTTACGATTTCCAAAAACCATACATTTAGTTTAGTTCACATTTAGAGATAACTTATTTATATCAAACCAATATTTTAATTTACACATTTCTTCTGTGACTGCCTCCAAAAGCTTCTGCAAGTCCTCCCCAGAACAAAAAATATTTGTCACCTGCAAAAACAACAAACTTGTATACATTTGACACTTTACAAATATCATTGATGTATAGAATGAATAATTTTGGGCCCAGAACTGACCCCTGTGGGACACCACAGGTAATGTTTTGGCACATTGACTTCTGCTGACCCACCTGTACAAATTGCTGCCTTTTTCCAATGTAACTTTTAGACCAATCGAAAGCCACTGCTCTAATACCATACATATAGCAATATATCATGATCAATCGTATCGAAGGCTTTCTGTAGATCAATGAAAATTTCCACTGCATATTTATTATTATCTATATGTAGCAGGGTGGATTATCCCTGCTTTGTCGGAACGGTTGCTGGCAGTCACAAGGTAGCTGGACGCAGTAGAGCTCCGTCTGACTGCACCCTCGTCTTTGGGCCTGGAGCGTCAAACTGGGGCCCGGTAGTGGGAGTGAATGGGGCCCGTGATTTACCAACCTGGTTTGGTACTCTGGTCTTCCTCGCCTCTCCGGGGCGGTCAGCAGTACTCCCCAACTCGCTCTCACTTCCCTGAATACCTCCGTTAACCCTCCCACACCTAGTGACTGATATGCATAAATAGATTCGTTCCCCCCGCAAGCAGTACCCTCCCTCGACGACCACTAGAGACCTTAATGACTGGAAGGAGAAAGGGTCAAATAATAATAATATTACCTGCATCAAAAGGGTTAGGGTTAGACTCAATAACGGACACGCACACACAACAATTCCCGTCTTAGTTCGTTTAGTGTTACTTATAATGGGCAGTGACAAGTATTACTGGCAGTGAGTCAAATGGTATATACTATCATTATTCCTAATTACTAATAATTATAATAATAACATATATAACACTTATACAATAATACCTTCCTCTAAGGCTTTACATATTACGGCAGCATTAATGTACCCCAGGAAGAAACAGTTTTAACGAGACAGGAAATTAAGAGGCATGACCATACACGTTATTACACTCAAAAGAAATGAAAAGGTGGGCCCACTGTACCTAACAAAAGTCCTATACTAATGCCGGCATGTAATGTTTATGGGGTACCCCTATGAACTGTGGTTAGCAACCATTAGCTTCGCCCGTAGGCCGTGACACACTGTGTACTGTGCAATAGGATCCTGAGCACCGAAGCCCTAATGTACTCAACCAAGATGGCGGCCTCGCCGCGCCACCACTGTCCGGGTAGCAAGATGGCGTCGAACGCTCTCGTCACGGGCGCTAGCAAGCGGGGCTGGAGCAGAGGGAGCAGTAGCGGGCTGAGAGCGCGTGCTGGGTGATGGCGACCTCTGCTGGACGGGAAGAACTCCCGTGCTGGGCTGAAGACAGCCGGTGCAGAGCAGATGTCGAACGCCGGCGAAGACTGGTTGTTGATGGCCGGTGCTGGGTAGACGCGCGACAATAATCTAGCCCTACCTTAACTGAAGCTACTCTGTGGGTCCCAAACAGCCCTCCTGCTAGCCGCAATATATAATGACGCAGGGTGTCTCTAAACACCGGTCCTCTTCAAGCCACGCTGGCGGGGCACCTCACTAGAGGGAATATCGTTAACATAAGCCAACACTTGGCTATACCGCGTTTCTTCTAGGATAACTCGTTGTATCACTAGGGTTATTCAGTGGGGAAACATGCAACACGCTACTACGTTTACATTTCTAGTATAACCCGTAATATACTCAAGTTCAATACGTTCACCCGCGTGATCCACAACGGGGCTCTGTCTAGACACGACCGATCACATCCAAGTCCAATGTCGAAGAGAGCTGGTTCCTCCCACTTCCGTCTCAGTTGACTTGCTTCCTTCTCCGTCTCTCTCGTACACTCTGCCTGCCACCGCCGCCCCCTGCTGGTACCGCCAACTAGCCCCACAGGAAGCACTGGGTGGAAGAATATGATCCAGTTTTACTGTTTATAATCCATATTCCAGCCGGTGGGAGAAGGAGAAACCTGCGTCATTGTTCGAGGGAATATCAATGGAAACTAGTTAATATGTCTTGGTGCACCAAGGGGAGATAAAAGGCAAGTCAGCACTTCTGAATAATAGCCACATATTCAGGGTGCTACATATACATCCTGTTAATTCCTCTACTTGATTGATTGCTTGATTGATTGATTGATTGAAAACTGTATTAACAGATTGCAGAATGGGTACAATACAGTACAGCTCAATACACACAATTGTTAAGGGGATGCAGACCAGAGAAATACTTTTGTCTTGTTTACATCAGGGTCCCCCATTTTCAATTCATAATGACATTTATGACATACACAGATATACAGATATATATCATGACATTTATGACATACATGACATACAGATATACATGACATACAGATATACAGTACTGTTACATTTGTGACATACAAGATATGCAAATATACAATACTGTTAAATAGATCCTAACAGAAAATATATACATACGAGGGGGGGGGAAACAGTACATTATGAGGGGGGGGGGGGGGGGGGGGGGGTTCGGACATTTAAGGGGGCCAGTTTCGAATGGCAGCCTCCCGTAGGTGCTCTTTGAGAGCGGTTTTGAAGGTGGGTACTGGGTAGGGATTACATTTTTTTTTACAGCTGTGGGTAGGGCGTTCCACATTGATGTGGCATAATTGCGAAACGTGTTTAGTCCCTTGTTTGAGCCGAATCTGGGTTGCACATGATTTGTGGAACTCCCTCTGGTGTTTTGTGGTATTCACTGACCTTTGGGAAGTACCTCGACATGTACATGGGTACCTTAGTGGTCTAGTGTATCTTGTAGACCAGGCCCATTGCAAGTTGCTGTACTCTGCCGTCTACTCTAAGCCATCCTAGGTTGTCAAAATGGGCAGGGGTGAGGTGGGTTTTAGGAGTAAGGTCAAGCAGTAGTCTGACCAGTTTGTTTTGTCTCGGAGGAAGCATCTGATAGACTTCAGGGCTCCCTAGACCGACCAGTGGGGGGCACATGCAAGCAACGACCAGGAAGGGGAGGGGAAAATTGGCATAACGACTAAAATTGTTGGTTGACTTTTTTGATTGGTTGCCATTTTGTCACAGGAAAGATTTGCCTCTAGGATGGACCCCAGGTATGTAATTTGATCTTTCCTTGTGACAATATTGTCACCCACTGTAACACCCAATGTAAAATGAAAAATGGCACCGCTACGTCCGGCTGCCTCTCTGTGTGCTCCGTCGAGACTGTGCTTAATTTTGTAAATTTTTATAGTTTTAAGAGTTTTGTTTGTACCAACGGTTGGTGCATTTAATGTGTATGACCGTCAGTCACTCATAGACATTGGATTAAGGAACACTTACCAACTGGATTGCTCTCTGGATCGGCTCGCCGAACAACAACAATGGCCTGCTGAGATCTTGGGTAGAAACAACATTGGCCCACGCAACAAAGGAGGCAGACGGCGAGGAAGGAGAGCTGGTGTCCGAGAGACTGCGATCCAGGAGGCACAAAACGGCATTGCCCAGCATATTGTTGGCCAATGTGCAATCAATCGAAAATAAACTGGACGACATCAGAGCTAGGATTCAATTACAAAGAGTCATTAGGGACTGTAATGTTCTCTGCTTCACCGAGACGTGGTTGACACCGGACGTCCCAAACCACGGCATTCAACCGGCCGATCACTTCTTCATCCACCGAAAAGATCGCAGAGGAAGATTCCGGTAAAAAGCGGGGAGGTGGGATAGCCTTCATGTTGAATAACAATTGGTGTGATCCAGGCAACGTGAAGGAGCTTTCAAACCACTGCTCCCCAAACCTGGAGTATATAACCATCAAGTGCCGACCATTCTTTCTCCCGAGAGAATTAACGTCGGTCATTCTGATCTCCAAGCAGCTAACGTTGATGCTGCTATTGTGGTTGCGGGTGATTTTAATAGCGCTAATCTGAGAAAAGTGTTGCCGAATTTCTATCAGCATGTGACTTGTCCGACCAGAAGCGGGAATATTTTAGACCATTGCTACTCGCAATTTAAGAACGGGTACAAGTCTCAAGCTGCTAGCGCCTTTGGCAAATCAGATCAGGATGCCATCTTTCTTTTACCCCAGTATAAACAAAGTCTCAACCGTGTTCCTGTAGTAACGCGAGAGGTTAAGCGTTTGACTGTGGAATCAGAGGAGACACTCCAGGCTGCACTTGAATGTGCAGACTGGGATGTGTTCTGTGATAACACAGACAATATTAATGACTACACTGAAACAGTGCTGGACTTTGTTTGTACTTTGGTAGAAGAAACAATCCCCTCTACCACAATTAGAGTTTACCCAAACCAAAAGCCCTGGGTAGACAAATCCGTCCGTGAGGCTCTGAAAGCGCGCACCTCAGCATACAACGCCGGGCTTGTGACAGGCAACATGAATGAACACAAGGCGGCGAGATACAACATAAGGAGGACAGTAATAGAGGCAAAACGGCGCTACAGAGATAAGGTTGAACTTCAGTTTGAACAGGCTGACTCTAGAGGCATGTGGCAGGGCCTCAGAACGATGACAGATTACAAAGAAACCTCCCTCAAGCTGAACAGTGACATCTCATTGGCAAATGATCTCAATACCTTCTATGTGAGGTTTGAGGCTGTGAATAACAACACCAGCTTACAAACCACTGCAATGGAGGGGAGGGGCACTGCCGATGGAGACTCAGTGTTCAGGATAACAGAACATCAGGTGAGGAGGACCTTTAAGAAAGTGAATATCAGGAAGGCAGCAGGACCGGACGGTATCCCCGGCCGCGTCCTAAAAGTCTGTGCCGACCAACTGGCCCCGGTATTCACTAACATATTTAACCTGTCCTTAGAACAGGCTGTCATCCCCACCTGTCTGAAGAAGTCCACCATTATCCCTGTACCCAAAAAATCCAAGCCTGCTTGCCTCAACGACTACCGCCCTGTAGCTCTCACCTCCATAGCCATGAAGTGCTTTGAGAAGCTAGTGAAGGGCTACATCTGTTCCTCCCTCCCCATCAACCTGGACTCCCTGCAATTTGCATATCACCCCAACAGGTCCACGGAGGACGCTATTGCCCATGTGCTGCACACAGCAGCATCACACCTGGACAAGAGGCAGGGGAACTATGTGAGAATGCTATTCATTGACTACAGCTCAGCATTCAATACCATAGTCCCCTCCAAACTCATAGCCAAGCTCAGGGACCTGGGCTTGAACTATGACCTCTGCCAGTGGGTCTTGAACTTCCTGACGGTCAGACCTCAGGTGGTGAGAGCAGGCAACTGCACCTCCTCATCCATCACCCTCAACATAGGGGCCCCCCAGGGCTGTGTTCTGAGTCCCCTCCTCTACTCGCTGTACACACATGACTGCGTGGCACAGCAGAACAACAACACAATCATCAAATTTGCTGACGACACAGTAGTGGTGGGCCTGATCTCTGCAAACGATGAGAGGGCCTACCTGGAAGAGGTAGAGGTTCTGGCGGGATGGTGTCAGGAGAACAGCCTCTCCCTGCACGTCAGCAAAACAAAAGAGATGATTGTGGACTTTAGGAGGTCGGGGATCAGGGACTACAGCCCCCTCAGCATCGACGGGGCACTGGTCGAGAGAGTGAACAGTTTTAAGTACCTTGGAGTCCACATATCCGAGGACTTGACATGGACCACACACATTGACAGTGTAGTCAAGAAAGCACGACAATGCCTCTACTTCCTTAGGCGCCTAAGGAAGTTCAACGTGAGTCAGAAGATCCATAAGAATTTCTGGATACAACTAATAATGAAACTTGAACTTGTACTTTGCATAAATTAGGAACAGTAACGGTCCTAGTATGCTTCCTTATGGAACACCACAGCTCACTGGGAGGGGGGGGGGGGGGGGGTAGTGTACCGTTTACCTCCACCATCTGTTCTCTCCCCTCCAGGTAGGATTGCATCCAGCTCACGGATAAACTATAAAAACCTATTGCTTTTAGCTTGTCAATCAATCTACTAACTATATTTATGCCATAGACGTTGATCTGTTTAATCTGAAACCATACTGGCTGCCCATTAGCAAGTCCTGCTTTTCATAAAATTGTCCAGTCTTGAAACAAAGAGTTTTTCAAGTATCTTTGAGAACTGAGAAAGCAAAGAAACCGGTCTGTAATTAGTGTAAAGATGTTTATCACCAGCCTTATATAATGGGATGACTTTGGCAATTTTCATATTCTCTGGGAATATACCCGTTTTTAATGATAAGTTACATATATGTGTAAGTCGGTCAACAATTCCATTTTTCATTTCTTTACCAGAGACATATCAATATCATTCCAATCAGTAGATGTTTTATTCCTACACTTATTTACAATATCAATATTTCTTTTCTACAGTTCCCAAAAATATTGAGTTTGTGTTTCTCTTTTCAAATTCCCCATCAGCACATCTATCCCCAGTATTGATCATTTCCTTAGCCAATTTTGGACCCACGTTAACAAAGAAGTTATTAAATCCCTCCACCACATCATTTATATCGGTAATTGTCAAGTTGTTATCAATAACACGTTCTGGATAAGTTGGACTAGGTTGTCTTTTTCTAATAATACTATTTAATATATTCCTTTTACATTGTTTTTATTGTTTTCTATTATTTTGCAATAATAATCCTTCTTACATACCCTCATAATATTGTCAGCTTGTTTTTGTATCTCTTATATTTTTGTTCAGCCTCTGATGTTCTATATTTTATAAATTGCCTTTACATGCATTTTCAAGTCCCTTGGTCATCCATGGGGTCTCTGTTTCTTCTTGTTATACTGTTTTATTTGGCAATTTGTCATATGTTTTAAATATATAAAAATAAGTCATATGCTTTGTCAATATCAGCTGCTTCGTATACTCCATTCCAATCATAATTCAATAAATCATATCTAAATGTGGCTATAGATTCCTCAGTTCTAACTCTCCTGTATTTTACTTTACTCTCCACATTATTTGTAAATATATTATCAATCAAAGTGGCACTGTGAGATGTTATTCTACTTGATTTTGTGATTGTTGGAAAGAGACCCATACTATACATTATATACTTCCATGAATTTGTCTGTTGAATTATGCTTGTTAGGATTCAACAAGTCTATATTAAAATCCCCACAAACATAATTGTTCTTTTGTTTTGTTTTAGTAAACAACCTTTCCATATTGACTGTGAAGGTATCAATGTTGGATCCTGGTTTTCTATACACACAACTGACTATTGAATGTGTCCTTCTTTCAATACATATTTCCACAGTAATACACTCCATCACTCATTATTCATCCAGGGACCTTGGTGTTACCATAGGGAATGAGTCTGAGATCGCCAAAGTGCAATATCGGCCGCATCCAGCTAGACGGCGGTATCGAGCACCCTTTGAAACCTTGTATCTTGGCCTGTGGAACGGTCAAATGTCACCGGGCGCAGTTTTCTGGGTCGGGCCAGTCGAGCGGTTCTCCCGGTTCCATTGAAGCGTGTCAAATATCCCCGATCCATATGTTATGGTGGGTTATGCCGTGGACCAAATGGACATCGGATGTACCGGTGTAATAATATGGAATATTATTTTTGGAATACTTCCGATTACAGGTAAGCACGATCTGACGTACATTTTAGCTTGATCGTGCAATGCTTATAATAATCAGAAACTACCCCCCCCCCCTTTCATGCATTCATGATGGAACATAATACCTATTATATAGATTTGATTTGGGAATAGTAACGTGTACAGGCAAGAAACGGCAACGTTTATAGTAGAATTCACGTATGAGGCTATAACACAGCCTTTCGGGAATTACCCCAGACCACTCTAAAACCATACTTATATTCAAAACATTTATTATTTTTCACATACTAAACGATAGATAGGTGATGTCAAATGGGCCATAGTATTGTATCCATAGCTATAATATAGAATACAGTTATAGCTCTACAAACAAGGTGACGCACTCGCTACGACAGGCCCCCGTCTAATAGCTGGCGCTGAATGAGTTAAGAACCTTGCTTTCCTTACAATCTCTGCATTCTTTACTTAAGTACAGTACTTGAGTAAAAAAATACTTGGTTACTTTCCACCACTGCCTAATGGAGTAATATATATATATTTAAATATCTGTAATTCTTTGCCGAAACACTGAGCGGTGTCTTATTGAGACGGCATGCAGCTGTAATGTGACCCACTGTCTCTGTGCCAGTGAGCTGCAGGTCCTGTTGAAAACACAATCCCACATTCAGCCTCCACAGGTCCATCACCCGCTTAGCTGTCGCGAGTCGTCAAGTCAAGTCACATTTATTTATAAAGCACATTTCATACACGGAGGCAATCCAACGTGCTTGTACACAAAAAAGAAAACGATAAAAAGAAGGCAGAGTATAAAAAAATAAAAGAATGATTCTCTAGAATTATAAAATATATTAAACAAAAGACTGCAGTGCTTTAGCAGCAGTTAAATGCAGAAACAAACAAGGGTTTTTAGCCTATTCTTAAAAATAGGCAGAGTTGGGTCAGATCTAAGATCTTCTGGCAGTTTATTTATTATTATGTGTGGCATAGCGGCAGCATGCGGCTTCACCATGTTTTGTTCTGGTCCTAGGAACAGTTAGCAGACCAGTCCCTGATGACCTAAGAGGTCTAGTGATCTAGGTCTAGGTGAAAACAACATACAGTACGTGCACTGGATCTCTCTTATCTCTATCTCTCACTCTCTCCAAAGGTGGATGTATTTTACGTGTCACTGTATCTGTCGAACCCAGGGGGGGGGCGTCCAGGGCCTTGGAGGGGAGGGACCGGGACGTGGACAGGTGCCTTGTTACCCAGGTCCTTTGAGTCGGGGAGGGGGGGGGGGGGGGGGGGGGAGAGTCGGGACAATGCTTCTGTTAACACTCCTGCCGGGGACCTTTGGGTCCTCTGAAACTTTAATGTGACTCTGCGAGCGACCTGCGTCCGCGGAGGTCAGAGATGAGTCTGTCCCGGCAGCGGCCCGGCGTTGCCGTGTGTCGTCGCCCTGGAAACCGGACGCCGGCGCGGGGGCATTGGGTGCCGGCCCCGGCTTTGTCTCCCATGGCACAGATAATGAGGCGTCTGTCCACACCAGGCACATGGAGGGATGGGACTCGCTGTCTCGCTCTTAAAAAAAAGAGCACAGGTTACCAATCTGATTTGTTCGTGCCGAGCCAGGGACCTGGCCTCAAGCGAAGGAGCCTCCTGTTTGAATGATTTATATACAATGGTTTTCTTGTGTCTTTTCTCGGCGGCAAACCTCCTTTGCTGCAAGTACTTTGCCAAGTGCTTCTTGGTGGATCTAGATAATTGCTTCCTCTTCAATCCAATCCAACTCTATTTCTATAAAAAGTAAGTTGGCATTTGATATTTGATGAGAGGACTTCCAACCATTTTCTTTCACATTAGCAGGAGCCACAGCCATAATAATAATAAGCTTTATTTGTATAGCACCTTTCAACTTTCATATAAGAATTGCAGCTCAAAGTGGTTCACGGCAGTAAAAAACGAAAGAAAAAAAAGACGGGCATAAAATGAGCACAACATTTACAAAAAGGTACAGGCATAAAATAAGTATAAAATAGATAGCAGGAAAATAGACAGAGTCAAGGTAAGGCATAGAACATTAAATCACATAGTTCTTCATATTAGGATCTTAACATCTCAATAGGCCTCTTTGTTTACGGTTTGATTATCACCAATAGTGTTAAGCCAGTCATAGCTCTACATGCTGCGTAGGTACATAGAGGCATCATAACAGGAGAAACCCCAGTGAAACGATGTTGCTTTATAGACACAAGATCTCCTCTCTCCTCTCTCCCTGCCCCTACCCCACCTCCCCACCTTCCTATGCTACTGGAGTGCAGGAGCAACCAATAGAACGTTTCCATGGAAATCCTTACTTATGCATATTAGAAACTCCCCATCGATTATATCATTATTCAAAACTGTTCTCTAGCTAGTAGGGATGCTCGATATTGGCTTTTTTACCGATACCGATATTCCGATATTGTCCAACTCTTAATTTCCGATACCGATATCAACCGATACCGATATATGCAGGGTTTCCCCCCCAAAAAAACGGAATAATTTCAGGTAACTAATAATTTCACTGTATGCAATATTGTTATTGTTTAAATTTTTTTTTAAACCGATACCGATATTTTCCGATATCACATTTTACTGCCGATATCGGCCGATAATATCGGTCGGCCGATAATATCGGACATCCCTACTAGCTAGTCATTAATTCAACGTGTATCTGTGCAGAGAGACGGCGCCACCAGCATATCGCTGTCATACTAGAATATAATAGACTTTATTGTCATTATACTTGTGTACGACGAGATTAGGGACTCGAACTTAAGGTGCTGGTAATAGAAAATAAGCATAAAAGCACACAAGTAATAAAAAATAAACGTAGTATCACAATACTATACAATATATGATACTATACACACAAGTAATTAAAAAGAAACATAATATCATTTATTTGTAAATGTTTTACTGTTTTTATGTGTCCTGTTTTTATGTATTTGAACATTTCTATTTCTTACTCTTTTTATGAGTCCTGTTTTAATGTCTGGGGACAGCGGATGGAAATTAGCCTCGTGCTAAATCCGGCAATTTTTACACTCCACAGTGTTCATTCATTTTGCATTGTCCCGTCCAAATAAACAAATAAAGTAAAAAAGAAGTAACAATACTATACAATACAGTAGGATACTATACACACAAGTAATAAAAAAGAAACAATGTCACAATACTATACAATATGATACTATATATACACACAAGTAATAAAAAATAACCATAATATCACGATATGGTACTATACACACAAGTAATAAAAAAGAAACAATGTCACAATACTATACAATATACAACAATCACAGTGTCAGACAGTAAAGGGTAGATCATTTCACTTATGAATAATAATAATAATAATAATAATAATAATAATAATAATAATAATAATAATAATAATAATAATAACATAATAATAACTTTATTTGTATAGCACTTTTCATACAGAGGTTGCAGTTCAAAGTGCTTCACAACAGTAAAAAATACAGGCATAAGCGAGCATAAAAAAGATAGACAGGTAGCAAGTAGGGATGCTCGATATTGGCTTTTTTATCGATACTGATATACCGATATTGTCCAACTCTTAATTTCCGATACCGATATCAACCGATACCGATATATGCAGGGTTTCCCCCCCCCCAAAAACGGAATAATTTCTGGTAATTAACATTACATATCTCTTGTTGTGGAATTAACACAACATTATGCATACTTTTGACAATAAATAAAATCAGAATTTGTTCTTACTTGCTTGCCTGGGTAAATAAAGGTTATAGAAATGTAAAAAAAAAAAAAATTAACCGCTACCGATATTTTCCGATATCACATTTTAATGCCGATATCGGCCGATAATATCAGTAGACCGATAATATCGGACATCCCTAGTAGCAAGGTATGGTAAATCACAGTGTTTCACATTAGGATCTAGCATCCCAATAGTCTTTCTGTTTACAGTTTCATTCAGTAATACAAATAATAAAAATAGTTTAAAATGATTCAGTTAAAAAATAGTCTAAAAATTATAAAATAGAACGGACATACAACAGGGTATTTAACATACAACAGAGCAGTGCATCAGTAAGAAGTAAAAAGTGTGATAAAATAGTTCTCTTAAAATTACAGTGCATACAGTAGGAGGTAGTGAGATAAAATTAGCATAGAACCGACACATGATAGGCAGTGTATAAAAGTAAGCAGGGTAAGAATAGTGCAGGTAAGTACAATTTGTGTCAGGATATCCCTGATGTTTCATTGAAATGCCTGAGCAAAGAGATAGGTTTTAAGCTGTCTTTTGAAGATGTCTAGCGAGTTGGCTTCCCTGATGTTATGGGGTAGTTTGTTCCACAGTTTTGGGGCATAGTTGATAAAGGCTGCATTACCGATCCTCTTTTGACTGTTTCTGGGAGCCTCTAGTAGTCAAGCAGCTGATGATGATCGCAGTGTTCTTGCTGGCGTGTAATTTATTAGAGTGTTGGCGATGTAGCTAGGTCCCTGTCCCTTTAGAGCTTTGTATGTAAGGAGAAGGACCTTAAAGTCAATTCTAAATGTTACAGGAAGCCAGTGTAAAGCAGCTAAGACTGGACTAATGTGCTCTCTCCTTTTGGTTCTAGTTAGCAGTCGGGCTGCAGAGTTTTGGATTAGCTGAAGCCTCTCTGTGGTTTTCTTAGGGAGACCTGTGAAAAGTGCATTACAGTAGTCTAACCGGCTAGATACGATATTGCACTTGAAGTTGGGAGAAAATTGCATTGAATGGTTATATATTGCACAGTGTGGGAGAGGGGGTGGTATTGTTAGTGCATATCAGAGTTCAAGGTGGTGATGGGTCTGGGGAAAAAACTGTCTCCAAGTCTATTGGTTCTACTAATACTGACTATAGCTGAGAGTAAATATTCAGCAAGCTCGTGACGGGGGGGGGGGGGGGGGGGGGGAGGGGGGGGGGTGAAGTCAAAATGGTGTCTCGGTTGTGATCCTACCCTCTCCAGCAGCGCTGGTAGAGTTGGCCACAGGAGAGAAAGGTGATCTTAGAGGGGTTTTGTCTTGGTGTAATCAGACAGCGACATCATCAATCATGAGGGGGGGAATTACAGCGAGCTACAATGGGAGATAAGATAATGACTGGGGCCACAATGGCCTGGCAAGGGACGGCTCAGGTTCCAGTCCTGATTACATGGCATGGGGCAAACTCACTACGAGCTGGCTGAGGGGCTAAAGACTTTAAACCAAGGTAGACTAAGACTCTGTGTGGAGTATTGCACATTGTACAGAGTATACTTAGGTTAGCTATATATTTGTACATGGGGTTGATTTAGGATATAATCTGTATATTATACAAGGATGCTGTTCATGCATTGTGTGATATTATCAATATAGTCTACATTATGTCTCACCTGTCTTCAGACCTTTATCTTTATTCTCATATTTTTTTAATTAACTACTATACTTTTTATTCTTATTTGTATTTATAATTACCCTGCCATGACCCCAGAGTTTTGTCAGACTTATAAGGAAAGCTGTCCTCAAAAAAGTCTGCGTTGGAGACATTCAAAAGTAATGCTTGACTACTGTGCAGGGGTGTAAAAAGTATACCCAGAAATTATACTTAAGTGAAAGTATGGGTACCGTCTCAAAATCACACTCAAGTAAAAGTCAGAGTATCTGGCTAAAAACACACTTGAGTAAAAGTACTAAAAAGTAAAAGTAAACTTTTTTTCTGACTGTCTATTCCTCTGATAGCAGGTGTTTAATCCCCGCTTTCTAGTCTTGCACAAGGACCAATCAGCATGGGTATGGGCAGGTTCATTTTCCATTGATGGGGATTTGATTGGCTGTTTTTAAATAAAGTGTGGCCGCAGGATTAAAAACGTTAACATTAGTTCGGTCAGAGAAACAAATATACTAATTAAAATAGTTGGACCTGCGAGATTTGTACTTTGTAGGTCTGCATTTTAAATGTAAGGAGTAAAAAGTATGTTTTTTTCCTCTGAAATGTAATTGAGTAAAAGTACAAGTATACAAACCTAATAATACTTGAGTAAAGTACAAATCCCCCAAAACAGTACTTAAGTATTGTAACGATACTTTACACCCCTGTGAAAAACAAAATGTTAACCTCCGGGGGCACTTACGCCACCCATTTATATAGCAGCTTTCATCCAAAACGCTTTACAATTTGTTCCTCACATTTTACCCATTCACTCACACACTCACACACCGACGGCAGAGGCAACCATGCAAGGTGTCAACCTGCTCATCAGGAGCAATTAAGGGTTAAGTGTCTTGCTCAAGGACACCCCTAGTGGCAAGAATTCAGGATGTAAAGTCGAGGGCTGCCCCGTAGATGATGAATGGGGCTCTGACTTCACAAGACCATGAAGCGTTTGTGAGCTCTTCCTCCCAAATGAGCTTTTAAGTCTAGAATTGGCAGAAGGTCTAACCCAGAATTAAAACCTAATTTCAGCATTTTGTACATTTTTAGTTTTGTATTTTGTATATTGTTTGGTATTTTGCGGTTTTATGAAACACAATCTCAGGAGGGTCATACAGAACCAAGCATTTCACTATAACGTACCTTATTTATATGTGACAAATAAAACAAGATTTGAACAAACTTGAATGTAGTGATTTCTACCACTTATCTCTGTCTTCTTTGGCTCCACCCACACCCAGACCTTAGAAACAATGGGATGAAGTAACTTGCACCACTCATCTGTGTCCTCCTCCACCCACAAATGTCAAATTATCCCACTCATCCATGTCCTCCTCCACCCACAAATGTCAAATCATCCCACTCATCCATGTCCTCCTCCACCCACAAACGTCACATCATCCCACTCATCCATGTCCTCCTCCACCCACAAACGTCAAATCATCCCGAACAATTGCAATTCGAGAGGGTCGTCGCTGACGTATGAATATGAATCAAATTCGACGGATTGGCTCACAAATGTCAAACCCTCTAATCCAATTGCTTCAATCGTACGGGTCAGCGCTGACTTTTACTAATGTGAATTAAACTCTGTGGCAATGACGTATGAAGAAGAGCTAGCAGTCAGCAGCTTACTCTGTCTGATACTGAGTCAGTCTGACTCACAGGATGTTAGCCAGGCAGATAAGCCTCCCATTGGCCAAATATTTCAGTTAATTCACCCAATCCGCTCGTTAAGATTTTACTTTTTCTTTTTTTTTTTACTTAAAAAGAAAATCATCATCAAAGTATACGTAGGATCAGCAACATCAAATCTTTGAGCTAGCAAGATAAACATTTCTCAACCAATGCTACACTGGTATTTGTAAATTTGTAAGGCCCTTATTGGTAAGCTATACCGGCTTAATCATTATTGGAATGGACTTTTGGTACCTATGGAACCTGTTCTAGTGACTGGCTGGTCCATAAGGTCCCCTAAGTTTGCTCACAACAGGGTAAATCTGCATTTCACTATGATGCCCCTTTAGCTCATGGAATCTCCCTCTGTTGCAGAATTTAAAACCGTGATCTCCAACCATTGTCAATCAAGTTGTACATGTTTTAATTGATTTGTTATCTACGGAAGCCCTAAGCGGCCGTACATTCATACATTTTATTCACTCCGTTTACCTGTGATAACGAGTTAATTTTTTTTTTTAACTTTCTTTTATTTTGTGTCATAATGAACATCACATTGCATTAATCATACAGTATAATATACTTGATTCACATAGTCAATGACATTTGTTACTCAGGCTCTTCCCTCTTATTCAATTTGTTTTCAAAGTATTCAGCGTAATCAAAATAAGAGTACGTCTCATAAACAACCCAGGGGGGAGGGATTTTTACAATTTTTTTTTTTTTTTTTTGTAGGATAAGAAACGAAAAAATAAATAGAAAAATAAATTTAGCAAAAGAAAAGAAAAAAAGATTAAAAAAAAAAAAAAAAAGGAAAAAAAAAAATATATATATAGAGGGCGTCAGGAGGGTCAGACTCATGCTAGTGTATCTCCAGGTACAAGGTTTCAAGTGACCATCTCTGCATAAACATATCTTTTTTCAGTTGCAATTGTGCAGTCATTTCTTCCATTGTATACATCTGTCTCAGTCTCTTGGTCCATTGTTTGATTGTCGGTGGTTGATTTTGTAGCCATGCCATAGTTATCATTTTCCTTGCTATTAACAGTATCACTCTCAAGATGTATAACGTATCTCCATAGTATGTGCCTTTTGGTATACATCCCAAGATATAGTACGATGGATTCAGAGGTAAGTCAAGATCTAGAATGGTTTTAATCTCATTTTTGATATTCACCCAAAATGTCTGCACCCTTGGACAGTCCCAGAAAATATGTGTATGCTCTCCGATCATTCCACATCCTCTCCAACATAGATAACGAGTTAATTTTATTTGTTTTCTCGTGATAACGACTTATTATCTCGTTATCACGGGAAAACAAAGTCCGTTTTCTCGTGATAACGGATTAATTTATCTCAGGGGGGTACATGACATACAGGTATACACAGTACTGTTACATTTATGACATACAAGATATGCAAATATACAGTAGGCCTACTGTTAAACAGAGATCCTAACAGAAAATATACATACGATGGGTAGGGAACTGTACATTTGGAGGGGGTGGGAGGGGTTTGGACATACAGGGGCCAGTTTCGAGTTGCAGCCTCCCATAGCCAGGTGCTCATTGAGAGCTCACTTTGATTGCACTTTGACGCACACTAATGTGTATATATATATTATCTGTAACAGCAAGGCATAAAGCTATTTCAGCCTGTGTCAGGCCTTGATTGAAGAGATATGTGACGCGGTGATCAATATCCTGCTTAGCCCCTTTCGTGACTGTGATGCACAGAGTGCATCATAGTCACGAAAGGGCTACCTGCTCCTCTGACATTGCGACACTGAATGATGTTTCCTGCAGTGATTTAATATATAGACTATCGTTTCGCTTTCTCGAGATCTCGAGAAAATTATCGCGTTATCACGAGAAAACAAATTAAATTAACTCGTTATCACGGGAAAACGGAGTAAATAAAATGTATGAATGTACGGCCTCTTAGGGCTTCCGTAGTAGTTATCCTTACTTTTGTCTCGCCTTGTTGTCTTATTGTTATGATTTTATATGCTGTGTGATTTTATGTATTGTTTTTGCTTATTTCTGTATGTACACTCGATGTGACTGTAAATGAGGGAAACCTCAGTTGCCTTTCAAGTTTAAATAAAGGTTTTGAAATTAAATGAAATTTTGCAAGATGTGTTTTGGGTTTAGCACCACCCCCTGAAGATTGTGATTGTTTTGAGAAATTAAAATAAACCCATGTTTTTTCCCCCCTCTAGCACTGAAGGTCTGCCCGGCATTTCTCCTGCGTTGGTACAATGCTAAAATACTAGCTAACAATACACCTGGCAATGTGAGACTAACACTAAGTCAACACACAGTCTCAAAGAACACATTGCCATTCACACATCAAGAGGCTCTGAACCACCATTATGATTGACAATTATGTCACAATTATGATGAATTGAAAATGGGGGACCCTGATGTAAACAAGACGAAAGTCTTTCTCTGGTCTGCATCCCCTTAACAATTGTATGTATTGAGCTGTACTGTACTGTACCCATTCTGCAATCTGTTAATAAAGTTGTCAATCAATCAATCAAAACCAAACCATTAGATTAGATTAGATTAAAATGTATCGTCATCATACAGCACAAGTACAGTACAACGAAAGTAAGTTTGGCATCCAACCAGAGTGCACATGTAGAGGTAAGGTACAACCGCAATATACAATGTACAGGTGATTAAACTGGGTACAAAATATACAAATTAGTGAGTGAGGTTAGTGCTCAGTGTTACTGAGTGTAGTGCTAATCAGATGTATGTATAATAATAGGTTAGACTAGAAGTCTTTATTTGTCATGCAGTTTAACACACACACGAGATGGGCGACCCACAGGAACACACACACTGAGTCGCAGATGAAATGTCTCTCTGCACTTTTCCCATCCCGTCGTCCTTCCCCCCATGGGCAGCCAGGAGCATATAGGGCGTCAACGTGAGCCGCGCCCCAGGGACCAATCCAAGTGCTCCTGTCCGTCTTCGTCAAGGACGCCACAGCGTTAGCGATCTATTGTTGTGCATGTTTTTCCATTGGGTTTATCTTATCGGGGGGGAAACCCTTGCGAGCACGGGGAGAACATGCAAACTCCACACAGAAAGGCCTGGGAGATACCCCACCTGAGTACCTGGCATCATGGAAACCGGGTCCCCAAGCGGGAATCGAACCCTGGACCTTCTTGCTGTGAGGCGACAGTGTTAACCACTACACCACCGTGCCGCTACAGAGTTGTAGTATGTTATGTGATACAGGTATAAAGACACTATGGTAGTAGTCATACTGGCCAGCATAATTAGCTGTAAGAGTAAGATATGTACTTGTAAGAGTACTAGTAACTAGTAAGAGTAAGATATGTACAGATATAGATATTGTAAAGGACTATGTGCAGGTAAATACAGACAGGTGTGGATAGGTATGTATGTGGTGAGAATAAATATATATATATATATATATATGATATATACAGCATTTGTACATGCTATCATATGGGTTATATGCAGGTGTACAAGCAAGTATATAGAGTGGTTACTGTATATGCAGGTATATTCAGACAAATATGGATATATATATGCGGTAAATATATAAATGTAAATATGCGTTATATACAGCACTGTTGTACATGCTATCATACAGAGTATATGGGTAACATATCCATATATTCTTAACATGATTGATCAGTATTGCATACATGTGATGTGTGTCAATGTGCATGTAAGTATACTGTATGTGTGTCTATCCACAGGTGAGTATGTGTCAGAACAGTTGGGGGTGTTGTGCACGTGCCTGTAGAGAGCCAGCATAACCTCTGCTAAAGAGTCCCAACCTTTCTAACGTGTCTTTCTGTGTATGATGTGCGCTGAGTCGTGTGTCACAGACTCTGAGCCTCATAAACCCAGCTGTCCGACACGCTGTGGTCTCACTCTCACTAACTGACATGTGCTGCCAGCCTCTAATCCCCTACTGACCCCTCCCTCCAGCATCACACTGGACACAACAATAACATACGGTTATTCTATAACCATAGTTATATGAGTATAGCGAGCGCTCTGCTAGTAGTGGAACTGTCCCTTTATCCAGTCTAATAATGAATAATTTTCTCCACATGCACACACCCATCCGCCTGGCCACACCCACATCCGCTCCTCTACATAAGCGGGGTCGTGGCGACACCATCAGCTCCTTCCCAAGTCGTTCACCACCGAAGGCGAAGACCACGGGGCCCTCAGTGAGTCCGAGCAGAGCGCTCGCTATACTCGTATAACTATGGTTATAGAATAACCGTATGTTATATTTCGTAATAGCTTACGCTCTGCTCGTAGTGGAACACAGGAGCTGAGCAGAGCGGAAGCTCGACAGATGTACCCGCTGAGGCCCCCCACAACCATCAGAACCGGGGAGGACCCGAGCCCCCTGAACCCCCCTAGAGGAGGACGGGAGGTAATCGGATCCGACTGTGCGAAGAGGGTTTAGCACCTCAAAACGCACAGGGTGAGCAGACCGTGGGACTTACCTTCACAGAAGGACCCGCGACCACTCAGGCGCGCATCCCACATGCCACCAGGGAACGGATGGGAAGCAAAACACCCCTGTCACAGCCCCCAACATCACAGGGTCGAAGGTCAAGAACCCAACCCCGGAGCGCGGAGGAGGACCCAGCCCCAGGAACAACCTGAGGGCCAGGACCCCCCGAAAAAGGGGGCCCGGTGAGGCCAACGATGCCGTAGCATCGGGACCCCACCAGACGGTCACTGGTGACACCACCCCCCACACAGGGCCCAAATCAAGAGCAGGCCCTTCCCCCCTGGCACGCCGCTCTGAAGCACTCCAAGCGGCTTCACCCCCACAACACTGTGGGGCCAGTCGGCGCGCCGGGGAGACAACCCTCAAATAGGTTGATCCCTCAATCCAGGCAACAGGCCCCAAGAGCATAACTCGACCTGTGCCTGGAGCACTGCAGTCTAGACAGGCACCTAAGGGGTCTACTGTGAGAACAGTACCCCAGCGGAAGGGGCGTTCGGTATGCTGTGCACCATGTCGCAACCTCCACAAACCCGACCCCTCCAGCGGGGTCGAGGTTCAAGAGAAGGCTGACACGATTGGCAGACGTCATGAAAGGTGCAGGGGCACACTCGCGGGGAGACGGGGTCAAGCCCGGCCTCAACCCGAGAGTCGACTCTGCTACCAACACACCGGGGAACCAACCACCCCCCTATGTTTAGTTTAACAGGAGGCGGTTGTTCCTTTAACCCACCAAGAAAAAACTCAGAAACATAACTGCGCGTATACACCGGCTATACAGGCAGTACAAGTGTTTCAGTTTTTAAAGGGTTATCCCAGGCCAACAGGTAGACGAGAACGAGTTCGGACCTGGGCCCGGCGGACCGGGACCTACACAGGGATGCCAGAGGGGTTCAACAGAAAAAGCTCCTCGACAGCCCCCTCCCATCCCTGCCCAGCAGGGGGAGGGAGGGGTGAAAACTAGGGATGCTCGATATTGGCTTTTTTACCGATACCGATATTCCGATATTGTCCAACACTTAATTTCCGATACCGATATCAACCGATATCAACCGATACCGATATATGCAGGGTTTCCCCCCCCAAAAAACGGAATAATTTCAGGTAACTAATCATTTCACTGGATATATATATAACAAATATTGTTATTGTATTTTTTTTTAACCGATACAGATATTTTCCGATATCACATTTTACTGCCGATATCGGCCGATAATATCGGACGGCCGATAATATCGGACATCCCTAGTGAAAACAAATGGAGAAGGACCAGGCCCCCTAACACAGCGCAAGGTACAACACAATATGGACCAAGCACATCACTGTGAAGGGCAACTCGTAGTGGCATACATATGACACACACATCCATGATATCAATCCCCGCGACGCCTGGGCCGACCCAGCATTTTCCCCCCGGAAAAGCACAAAGTCCTTCGGGGTACCAGAACAGCAGATCTGTGCCCCGGCGGACAACGGGTTAACTGACCTGGTCCGGCGCGACCAGAACCAGTCCTGTGTCCTACTGTCACGCCGCCATACCCAGTCCTAAGAGGGGGGTAGGTACGCGCGTCAATCCAAAACATCACAGAGGGCGCCACCAAGATGGTCAGCACGTGAATGCACTGCACCTGGTGGCGTGATTACCAAACCTAGCCGCATTTCTGGCAGACGCTCTCTGATTGGCACTGACTGACGCTCTCTGATTGGCCACTGACATGTTTGCCCAATCGCGCGACGAGCTGTGTCTTTGCCCATTTCCACGTCGAACAGCCTGCAAACTACCTGGCGTTCTATCGCCATGCTCTAAGACAAACTCTAACCTTAACCAACTTCGAAAGAGTGCCTAAGCTTAACCGTCGAAAGAACTTGCCGTCACACTCTAAGACAAACTCTAACCTTAACCAACTTCGAAGAGTGCCTAAGCTTAACCAGTGTAGAAACTGACGTCGGCCAATCAGAGAGTGTCTGCCAGAAATGCGGCTAAGGTTTGGTAATCACGCCACCTGGTGGCCCACCCCTCGGGCGTGAGACCCCTCCGCCAATGTTTTGATCTATCCGTCATCTCCCCCGGAGATGAACGTGAGTCGTCGAGTCTAACCTAGTACACTGGTGCTCGGTAGAGATAAAAAATCTCCTTCCCAGTCGCTCGCATAAAAAACGCTGTTTCTATGAATCAGGCAACCAAGGCGCGCCAGCCCATGACGTGGTTCCACACCGAAAGCACCCAGGACCAGCGCCTATGTACACGTCGAGACCCAAAAAACACATCAATGGTAAATTCTAATAAGAAAACCAGACAATGTTCCCTCCATGCTGTCTGGGACGAGCAGCCGGAAGCCGGTCAAATAAGACACAGATATGGGTCCCATATGACGCGTCTGAGGGAAGACAGAGAATCCCCCCGAGAGACCTTCCACGTGAGTAACAATTGAAAAGATATATGTAAACATTGAGCCACGTGACCAAAGGCCCAATACATATTCCAATAGAGAGCAGAGCAGAAAACAAATAGTTTCCAACGCATCGCATCACCCAACCTTGACAATGACAGTGGTCCGTAGTACGGAGCCTGAAAGAACTCACGGAAGTCTCATGGCCAATAGAAACGTGCCCAGTGACGTATTCCATGGCTGGGGAAATCCCGTGACCCACCTATCCTAATATGGCGTGGGACCAGGGAACCCCCCCCCCCCTTTCCCCTCCATGTGACGCGCTGATCCCACAGCTCGACAGGAAGACAGACGAACAGGAGGTCCAACCCCCTGGCCAATCAGTAAAAGGGGGGAGGGGTTTATCAGTTCACCCCCTATGACCCCACACCCCGGATACGATGAAAATAACAAGCAGCGCATGACACCAGTTGTCTAGCATGCTACATGAAAAGCCAAGAGTCAAGTCAAGTCAAGAGTTTTATTTGTCACGGCATACAAGTATACAATGAAATGCGGGTGGTCTTGCCCGCAACAATGTGCAATACAGTGGTACAACATGTAATAAAATCCAATAAAAAACAACATTGTGCAATAAACAGGTAACAGGTAACATGGTGGGACATCTCGGTATCTGTACATAGTTATTTACAGGGCATATAGGACATGCTAGGTAGCTTAGGTAGTGCAATACACTGTTACTGTTGTTATACTAATTTAAAGTGACCTTTCCTTTTTGGCCATAAGTGTGGGCGTGTGCGGCATGAGTGTGTGTCTGCTCATGTTAAAGTGTTAAAGTGGCTGCTAGTGTGTGAGCGTGCACAACGTGCGTGTCGTGTGTGTGCTCATGTGTGCTTGTGTGTGGATAGATCAGTGTTCTGTGGCACTCTGTGGCAGTGTTCATTGTTCAAGGCTCTGATGGCCTGGGGGAAGAAGCTGAGCCTAAGCCTCTCTGTCCTAGTAGCTGGGGTTCGCAGGCGTCTGCCTGACCTCAGCAGCTGGAACAGGCTGTTATTGGGGTGGTGGGGGTCTTTCATTATTCTGCAGGCTCTGGATTTGCACCTCTTGTTGTATAGAACCTGCAGGGGAGGTAGTGCAATACCCGTGGTACGCTCGGCTGAGCGCACCACTCTCTCTAGGGCCTTCTTGTCCTGTGCCGTGCTGTTTCCATACCAGCCAGTGATGTTTCCAGTCAAGATGCTCTCTACAGCTCCGGAGTAGAAGGACTGGAGTATCTTCCCCGATACTCTGAACTTCCTTAACTGTCTCAGGTGGTAGAGGCGCTGCTTCGCCTTTTTTACGACTGTGTCTATGTGTGTTGACCATGTCAGATCCTCTGAGATGTGGACCCCCAGGTACTTAAAGCTGCTCACCCTGTCCACGGTAGCCCCGTTTATCATCAGTGGTGTGTGTGTCTCCTGCTGTCCTCTCCTATAATCCACGATCAGCTCCTTGGTTTTACCAATGTTCAGGAGCAGGCTGTTGTCCTGGCACCAGCGTTCCAGTACCTCAAACTCCTCCCGGTAGGCCTTCTCGTCGTTGTCCGAGATCAGCCCCACCACCACGTGTCGTCTGCAAACTTCACTATGGAGTTGGAGCTGAACTTGGCCACACAGTCGTGTGTGTAGAGTGAGTACAGCAGGGGGCTCAGAACACAGCCCTGGGGGGACCCGATGCTCAGGGTGATGGTGTTGGAGGTCTGACCCCCCACCCTGACCGCCTGGGGTCTTTCACTCAGAAAGTCCAGTACCCAGGCGCTCAGGGCGGAGCTCAGACCCAGCTCGATCAGCTTGTCCACCAGTCTGGTGGGGACTATGGTGTTGAACGCTGAGCTGTAGTCAATGAACAACAGTCTCACATAGCCCCCCTTCTGACGGTCAAGGTGAGAGAGGGTGCTGTGCAGTACCTGGGAGACCGCGTCGTCAGTGGACCTGTTTGTCCTGTATGCAAATTGCATAGGGTCCATATCACTGGGGAGAGAGGCACAAATGTGGTCCTTGACCAGCCTCTCGAAACATTTCATGACCACAGAGGTGAGTGCCACCGGTCTGTAGTCATTGAGACATGTTGGGGAGGGTTTCTTCGGTACAGGGATGATGGTAGACATCTTGAAGCAGGCAGGGACCACTGACTCCGCCAGGGATTGATTAAATATGGCGGTGAACACCGGGGCTAGCTGGTTGGCACAGGACTTAAGTATGCGTCCTGTTATACCATCTGGGCCTGCCGCTTTCCTGGTGTTCACCTGCATAAATGCTCTTCTCACACTGTGTTCCGACAACGAGAGAGCGTCCGTCCCCCCCCGCGGTTGCCCCCCCCCCCCCCCCTCCACAACAGCCGGCGCGTCAGTGACGTCACTAGCCGGAGAGCTAGCAGCGCCACTGTCCACACCAAACCGAGCGTAGAAAGAGTTGAGCTTGTCCGCGAGAGAGGCGTCGTCGCTCCCCATTGAGGGGGCGCTGACTTTGTAGTCAGTTATTGTCTTCAGTCCCCGCCATAAGCCTCTTGTGTCGTTTTGTGCCATTTGTGTCTCCAGTATAGCGTATATACCTCTAGGATAAAGCTTAACAGTTTGCACGCCAGCCACAGACGATAAACTTGTTTGTGTAAAAAACAGGCTTTTATACAAGGCTTTTGGCTCATGTGCGAAACTCGCCACCCGCATTTTTATACCTTTACCAAGTAAAGAAAACACAACAGACGTTAAAGAGAGGGTCCAAAGACCTCGGTACAATAGCTACATATGTGATTACTTCTGTAGGCTAATACTCAACCTAGTTGTGGACTCGATGCCACATTTCCCAAACGTAACAGAATACACACAACCCCCTCAGATAAAAAAGGTAAAGTTCACTCTTACTACTGCAAGAAGAACGCCGTCTTTTATGATGAGAGAAGACAAGTCTTTCGACCGAGTGCTAGCCACAGGCCTTGCTAAGCACACATATATATAGCGACCAGAAAACAATTTTCAAGAAAACTGCCCCACTCCCAAACAAGCACACAACCCCACAGCTAGGTGAGGGTTATACATCGTGTGCTGAAGGGTCTGCAATTAGGTAAAATTAGACCTAAAATAATCCCCCTTTAAGTTAATATGTGGGAGTTAAGTTATTATTTACCACATAATGTTACACTGTCTGCCTATTGATTGCATCTCAGGTTATATGACGGTGCTGCCATCTAGTGGGCCAGAGGTGGTTTAGTGTTCCCTTGTATCTGCGTCACTTCCTCTCTATGAGCTTGTGACGTTGAACTTGACCGGACACGGAAGAGAGCGGACGTACACACGGCGTTGCTCTCGTTAACGTTATAGTTTGACGGTGACCAAGTATGTAAAGTGGCTTACCAAGCGGACATTATACCACCAAGAGAGAGTGAGTTTTAGTACCCAGCTAATTTGATGTTTAGTAAACGTCTGGGATTAGCATATTACAGCAGACTATAGTATTCCCCATCTATCGTTACCAGTTAGCCGAAGCTAGCTAGCTCGGCGCTAATACCTAAAGTAGCTTCGGCTCATGCTTCGATAGCTGCTCTATACTGGACATATCAGTCGATATATAACACAGACCAGAGAACATTTAGATAAGGTCTGTGTCGCTGTAAAGGGACACAACTAGTCCTGAGAAGTAGCCATAGCAGTAACCTGTGGTACAGAGGGGACCAGCGTGTCTGCAGCAGCTGTCGGCGTGCGCCGTGCAGCACCACGGAGCGGAGCGAGACACTCGGACCACCACAGCGGAGCATCTGGTCTGCAGGAGCAGACTAGTGGCGCCTATTGGACCGGGCAGCGTCTTCCCGCCCTCATCAACACGCAGCGGTCTACTACTCCTCATCACCTCCATCTCTCTCATCCTGCAGAGGGAATTGTTCCTCTGTCACAGTGGTAACCGCGGCAACGTTTGGCCAGAACACTTTATTAGAACTATTTGGGCGCCCATCTAAATTTAGTAATAGTATTTAATTAGGCTTTGTGTAATGTGATAACAATATTTTGTATGTATCCTTTTTCCCTTTTTTGCTTATATAAAAGCATTATGTTTCAAACAGTTTCCTCGCTCTTTCTAGTTTAGGTGACTCCATTTTAAGTTATTCACTCAGTTGTGTATTTGGTACAATTAGTTTAAGAGTTAAGGCATCCTACCACACCCCCTAAGGTGATAATTATATACAGTCCTCTAAGCTCCCGCACAATTTGGTCCTTCGAGCCGGATTTAAACCAGATAGGATGTCACAAAAGAGCGAGGTAGGTTCAAAGGGTCCCCCCCCCCCCTTCCCTGAAGGGAAGACACGTGCTCCTAGGGAGCGTAGATTACCCTCCCGACTAGATGACTGTGTCCTGGGTACACCCAGTAGCCCTAGTTCGGAGAGCAATCAGCATATGCTAAACACATCAGCTGACCGGACAGTAGGGGACTTTACAACCCAGACGGCAGGCACACCCCAGCTAGTAGAGGGTGCTGCTGCCACACCACAGTTAGATCAGACGGCAGGCACACCCCAGCTAGTAGAGGGTGCTGCTGCCACACCGCAGTTAGATCAGACTCTGAGAACAGAGTCAGACCCGACTGACACCCCCCAGCGGCCTGAAGAGAAGAAGAGACACCAGGTGGCAGTCTCGTGTAGTAAAGACATCACTACCTTCTCGCCACTGGATACCGCCAACCAAGATGAGTATGATGAGCAAGATGAGTCTGAAGAAGAAGAGGAGAGTGACTCCGCTGAAAACGACTCGCAACCTGGAGAGGATATCAATCCCCCAGACAGAGTGGAGCCACGCGGCAGGCAGGACTTCAATCACTTCCAACCGGGAGAGTTCTTCGTAGACACTCGCAGAACTAGTAGGCCCCCCAGCAGAGCACAAAGCAGAGGGAGCGTTACAAGCCAAACAGAATTCATGTTCCAATGCATGCAACAACAACGCGAAGATGCGCTCGCAAGAGAGGCTCAACGACGCCAAGATGCACTCGCAAGAGAGGAGTGGCTCCAACGAGATGCGCTCGACAGAGAGAGAAGAGCCGCGAAAGCACTGGAGCGGGAGCGCGATAGAGCGGCAGCCCAGGCCTTGGAGTACACCCGGCTCGCTACCGCCCAACTGCAATCGGCCTCTGCCTCCAGGCAATCATCAAGAGCATCCACTAGGAATAACTCACCCCAGCGCCGCCAGCCTGAAAGGGAGGAGCACCCGGCTACGTATCCCCGACCCCGAAGAAGGGACAAGGCCGACTCCGAAGACCTGGAAAGGCGACTGGCTCGTCTGCAGGAGGAATATACGGCACCAAGAGAGGCGCCACCCCGCTCTCAATGTGAGCGGCTACCCGCCACACACAAAGCAACCTCCAGATCCCATCAACATTGGCCCGTAACTGCACCGGCCGCTAGGTACGACCCGCTCCCACAGCGCCCACCAGGGAGCGCCATCCCATTCTTCAAAGACAATTCTAGAAGTCAGTACCATGACATGAGGATGTGTCTGGAGTTCCTCCTGGGCGCCGCCAACCACAGCGAGCAACAGAAGTTCCTCGAGCTGTCTATGCACTGTAGGCTGCCTGCGGCCAAGCTCATATGCACTGCCAACGCATACTCCCCCACCCCCTATACTTCGTCTATCCAGGCCCTGGACGAGCGCTGGGGACGCCCGTGGGACCACATAGTGGAGGAGATCCACGAGCTGGGAGAAATGGCAGACATAAAGGACGACCACGCCCTGGACGCATACTCCTTGAAGGTACAGGCTCTGGTGAGCCTCCTGACGTTCCAAGGAGCCGCCGGCCGCACTGAGCTCTATGCAGGCTCCAACGTAGAACGCTTCGTCAGGAAGCTTCCAAAGGAAAGGGAAGAGAGGTTCCGACGGGAACACGAGCGTCTCCACCCCCAACAGCCACTGTCTACCCTGATGGAGCTCTCAGAGTTCCTGAAGTCGGAGATGAGGCACATCCGCCTCCCCAAGCGGGAAGAGCCGAGAGGCAGTGGACGAGACAAGTCCGACCGAACGGGGCGGCCCGTTAGGGTGCTGACCACCGTACATGAAACCACATCAAAGGAGCACCAAGGGCCCCCGAAAGGCCAACGAGGCTTCTCCTCCCAGAAGAAAGGAGAGAAGAAGACTCCGCCGCCATGCCAGTGCTGCACAGAGGTCCACTGGCTAGACAACTGTCCCGTGTTCAAGGAGAAGACTACAGAGGAAAAGAAACAGTGGATAATAGAGAATAAGCGGTGCTGGAAGTGCGCCCGTGAGCACAGAGCAAAGGACTGCACCCTCAAGGGACCCTGCAGACAGAGCGGGTGCGGGAAGATCCACCTCACGGCCCTCCACGACCTCAACAATAGAGACGACAAGGCTAAGCCTTATGTGGCGGAAGTCCGTGATGAGCCCTCTAGAGAGCTACGCAACTACTACGTGGGCCCCGTGAGAGGCAGCACTCCCCGCGTGCTGTTGAAGATTGTGCCGGTGGTCCTGCGGAACCGCGACAAGACTCTGGAGACCTACGCGGTTATTGACGATGGCTCGGAGCGCACGCTGCTGATGCGTGAGGCTGCCATCGCCCTTGGACTCGTGGGCGACGCAGAGGAGCTGGATCTCCTCACCATCCAACCAGGGCGCACCACTATTCGAGGAGAAAGTGTGGCCCTCACCCTCACACCGGCCGGACGGCCGAAGGAAGTCTTCAAAGTGAGCCGCGTATTCACAGCTGCCGGGTTGTGCCTCTCCAGTTACGGCTACCCGATGGAGTCCCTCATGAAGAGGTACCCACATCTCCGTAATCTGGGGATCAACGCTGCAATGGAGGTGAAGCCCACCCTCCTGCTCGGCTCCGATAATGTGAACCTCACTTTACCCAAGCACATCATCCCGGGTCCACCCGGATGTCCCGTCGCCCTGGAGACTCCGCTAGGCTGGACCCTGCAGGGCCCCATCAGTCTAAGAAATCTGAACGCCCGTCAGACCCACTGCCTCTTCATTGGAGCGGGGCACGAAGACGAGGCATTGCTGGAGAATGTTCAGAGGTTATGGCGGCTGGACATTGCTCCATACAAAAACGAGAAGATACACACTCGCTCCAAAGAAGATAAGGCGGCGATGGATCTTCTCCAAGCCAAGACCAAGCGTGTCTGCGTGCGCGGTGTCCTCAGATACGCCACACCGCTCTTGAGAAGAGAGCCCATGCCGACCTTCAAGGTTCCCCCAGGAGTAGCGAAGCCGTGTCTGCTTAGCACTGAAAGAAGACTCAGCAGAGACCCCGAGACGGCTGCCGCCTACGCCACAGAAATGAGCAAGCTCATAGAGTCTGGACTCGTCAGGAGGCTGAAGCCTGAGGAGGCGGAAAGGAGTACCGAGTCATGGTACCTTCCACACCATAACGTTAAGCACAACGGAAAGAACAGAGTGGTCTTTAATTGCAGCTTTCAAGTGCGCCAGCAGAACCTCAACCGCTATCTCCTGCCCGGTCCGACTCTGACCCCTCCTCTCCTCGGAGTCATGGTGCGCTTCCGACGACAGAAGACCGCCATCAGTGGCGACATCAAACGCATGTTCCATCAGGTGTGTTTGCTCGACGAAGATAAGCCACTCATGAGGTTTTTGTGGAGAGAAAACCCAGACGACCCGGAACCGTCCATCTATCAGTGGGAGGTGCTGCCCTTCGGGACGACCTGCAGCCCGTGTTGCGCCACCTACGCCCTGCAGCTTCATGTCGACGACGGCGCCGCACCCCCCGGAGTCTCCGATGCTGTCCACCACAGTTTCTATGTGGACAACTGCCTCCACAGCGTGGAGACCGCGGAAGAGGCCTACAAGCTGGTGCATGACATACGCACCTTCCTGGCCACCGCTGGCTTTGAGGTCCGCCAGTGGGCCACCAACAACCCTGAGGTCGTCCGAGACCTCCCAGACGAAGCGAAGGCTGACAGCAGCGAGACCTGGCTCTCCCAGTCAAGTGAGGACGCCCAGGAAATGACTCTGGGTCTCCTCTGGCGTTTCAAGTCTGACACCCTGTGTTACCGGCAAAAGAAAATCGAAACTCGCCATTACGTAACCAGGAGGTCGATCTACAGTACTCTGGCGAGTCAATATGACCCGTTGGGTTACATCAACCCCTACACGACTCGTGCCAAGGCTCTGGTCAGCGAGCTGTGGACTGAGGCGAAGGGATGGGATGACCCCCTACCAGAGACACTCGGGGCGAAGTGGAAGAAGTGGGAAGAAGAGCTCCCCACCCTCCAACAGATCGAGTTTCCCAGGAGCTACTTTCCCTCGAGCGTCAGTCTGACCGGCAGCCAGCTCTCCCTTCATGTATTCTGTGACGCGTCTGAGAAGGCATATGGTGCAGTAGCGTACCTGCGCGCGGTGGAGCCCGACGACACAGTCCACGTCTCCTTCATTCTTGCACGCTCAAGAGTTGCACCCAAGAAGCAGCAATCCATTCCCCGGCTGGAGCTCTGCGCAGCTCTAAGTGGAGCCCAGTTGGGAAAGATGCTGAAGGAAGAGCTGCACCTCCCCCTTCACGCGGTGTCGATGTGGTCTGACTCCACAACAGTCATCCAGTGGATCCAGTCGACTTCGTGCAGATATAAAGTATTCGTAGGAACAAGGGTGACAGAGATCCAAGAGCTTGTGGGGATCAGCTGCTGGCGATACGTTTCGACAGATGTCAACCCGGCGGACGTGATCACCAGAGGTGCGACCCTCGAGGAATTGGCACGTCCCAACCTCTACCACCGTGGACCCGACTACCTACGCAAGCCAGAAGAAGACTGGCCTTCTCCTCCGAACTTGGAGAACGCAGAGGTGGAGGTGGAACTTAAGAAGTCCATCTTCTGCGGCCTCACTGGACTCCAAGACCCTTCAAATACTGACGGTCCCAAGGTTGAGGATTGCCAGACCCTAGAAGAGCTCCAAGTACGTACCTTCCACCACCGGAACCCCGGTCCCGGAGACCCGACCCCTCTCAGCGCTGACGACTACGCCGCAGCTGAGATCATGTTGCTGCAGAGGGTGCAGCGGGAGGTCTTCCAGATCGAGATGGCGTGCTTGGGACGGAAGATGGAGCTACCAAGAGACAGCAAGCTGAGGCTACTGGCCCCCGAACTGGACGAGAAAGACCTCATACGTGTCGGAGGCCGCCTACGACGGGCTCAGGGCCTCACTGAGGACAGCAAACACCCCATCCTACTCCCCTCGAAGCATCCGGTGACTAACTTGGTGATTCGTCACTATGACACCAAATTGTATCACCCTGGAGCGGAGCGGCTCTTCGCGGAGCTCAGGAGAAGGTTCTGGATACTTCGCGGCCGGGAGGCTGTGCGGCGTTACCAACGGTCATGCACAGACTGCCAGAAGCTCAGAGCCCAACCCATCATGCCACGAATGGCTGACCTCCCATCCTGCCGCCTCCGTCTCCAAGAAGCGCCCTTCCACAACACGGGCATGGACTGCTTCGGGCCCTTCACCATCAAGGCGGAGATCGGGAGAGCAACTGCTAAGAGATGGGGAATCATCTTCAAGTGCCTCACCACGAGAGCCGTCCATCTCGAGGTGCTGGCTGAAATGACAACAGACAGCTTCCTCCAGTCATTCCGTCGATTTACTGGAAGGAGAGGGCGACCCCATACCTTATGGTCTGATCATGGGACGAATTTCAAGGGAGGAGAAGCTGAACTCATCAAGAGTTACCACCAGATGAGTGAGGAGTTGAGGGACGAGCTGGCCTCCCAACAGGTCACCTTCTCCTACAACCCTCCAAATGCACCCCACTTCGGTGGAACGTGGGAGAGAGAGGTCAAGTCAGTAAAGGCTGCTCTAGCAGCCGCGCTCAGAGGACAGGTTCCGAAGGCAGAGGTCTTCAACACCGTGCTGGTGGAGATTGAAGCCATTCTGAATTCCAAGCCACTGGGGTACGTCAGTAGCGACGCGGCCGATCTCGACCCCATAACACCCAACAGCCTTTTGATGGGGCGGCGAGACGCGGCCCTTCCCTTTGCGGTCTACGCCTCCACCGAGATCATCGGCAGAAGACAATGGAGGTATAGTCAGGCTCTAGCCGACCAATTCTGGAAGAGGTTCACCACCGAATATCTCCCATCGCTGCAAGGCCGCCGCAAGTGGATCACTGAAAGAGGCAACCTAGAACCAGGAACCCCAGTCATGATCGTGGATCAGGCGCTTCCCCGAGCCCGCTGGCTCACCGGAGGGGTGAAGAGTGTGGTAAAAGGGCAAGACGGAAGAGTCCGCTCGGCTATCGTGGATGTCGGAGGAAGAACATACCACAGACCAGTGGCTCGACTGATCCGACTACCCCGTACTCTGACCAGCCTGAGTGACTACTAGACATTCAGCAGACCTCAGTACTGATTAGCGCCGCAAATCAGGGGGCGGCTGTGCTGAAGGGTCTGCAATTAGGTAAAATTAGACCTAAAATAATCCCCCTTTAAGTTAATATGTGGGAGTTAAGTTATTATTTACCACATAATGTTACACTGTCTGCCTATTGATTGCATCTCAGGTTATATGACGGTGCTGCCATCTAGTGGGCCAGAGGTGGTTTAGTGTTCCCTCGTATCTGCGTCACTTCCTCTCTATGAGCTTGTGACGTTGAACTTGACCGGACACGGAAGAGAGCGGACGTACACACGGCGTTGCTCTCGTTAACGTTATAGTTTGACGGTGACCAAGTATGTAAAGTGGCTTACCAAGCGGACATTATACCACCAAGAGAGAGTGAGTTTTAGTACCCAGCTAATTTGATGTTTAGTAAACGTCTGGGATTAGCATATTACAGCAGACTATAGTATTCCCCATCTATCGTTACCAGTTAGCCGAAGCTAGCTAGCTCGGCGCTAATACCTAAAGTAGCTTCGGCTCATGCTTCGATAGCTGCTCTATACTGGACATATCAGTCGATATATAACACAGACCAGAGAACATTTAGATAAGGTCTGTGTCGCTGTAAAGGGACACAACTAGTCCTGAGAAGTAGCCATAGCAGTAACCTGTGGTACAGAGGGGACCAGCGTGTCTGCAGCAGCTGTCGGCGTGCGCCGTGCAGCACCACGGAGCGGAGCGAGACACTCGGACCACCACAGCGGAGCATCTGGTCTGCAGGAGCAGACTAGTGGCGCCTATTGGACCGGGCAGCGTCTTCCCGCCCTCATCAACACGCAGCGGTCTACTACTCCTCATCACCTCCATCTCTCTCATCCTGCAGAGGGAATTGTTCCTCTGTCACAGTGGTAACCGCGGCAACGTTTGGCCAGAACACTTTATTAGAACTATTTGGGCGCCCATCTAAATTTAGTAATAGTATTTAATTAGGCTTTGTGTAATGTGATAACAATATTTTGTATGTATCCTTTTTCCCTTTTTTGCTTATATAAAAGCATTATGTTTCAAACAGTTTCCTCGCTCTTTCTAGTTTAGGTGACTCCATTTTAAGTTATTCACTCAGTTGTGTATTTGGTACAATTAGTTTAAGAGTTAAGGCATCCTACCACACCCCCTAAGGTGATAATTATATACAGTCCTCTAAGCTCCCGCACACATCGTATCCCCAATATATAGTGAATAAACACACGTTTTGTAACAAAAAATAGTCCCTCACCAGGAGGGACTTTTTATTTAATAACAAAATTATATGTTGGGGGGGGGGGGGGGGGGGGTAAACAGGGGAGTCACTAGTGCCGCGTGCAGAGCGCCGTTTGCCCCGACGGGGAGCCGGCCCGGAGGGACGGTGCTGGGGAGGCTCCTGGTCACGTCGATCCCTACCGTACCCTCCGGGCGTGGGACGACTGGCTGCAGCGGTCGCGGCACTCCCTCCACTCCTGGCCTTCTTAGCGGAAGGCCCAGCAGCGGCGGCGGTGATGGTGGCATATTAATATTAATATGTTAAAACCTTAGCGTAGGCTTATTTTTATCAAGTTCAAGTTTTCAAGTTGTACAATATACAAAACTAAAATTTGAAATACATCGGACATGTTTGTGTGATTTTATTCCGTAATAGGCATGTTATCGGTCTGAAAATAGGATGGATGTGTAGGATATATATACGTGATTGGGAGCCAGCGCTTGACGGCCAATCACGTATATTGTGGTGGACATTAGATGGAGGTGTCTCACCTCAGAATGGACACTGATTGGGTGGTAAGGAGGAGTTGACTTAAGGGTGTGGCTGTACCGTGGTTCTGTTGGATTTGTTTGGAAGTAAAGTTCAGAGACTCGATACTCGATGCTCGTCTCATTTATTGACTTCCACAATATATATGTTTTTAACTCGTTTTTTCTTTTATTCGATTTTAATATCCTATTCAATGTCACGGAGCTGTATTTTGGCTGGAAAAGGCATATTGGGACTCCGAAAGTGCAGTACCGGCCAGATCCTGGTATTGGCGGTGTCTCGAGAATGCAGTAATCCTTGTTGCAGACTTGGTGTTTCACTGTTTTTTTTTTTTATTATTGATCTTTTTCCCCCTCCATTTTCCTCCAATTTTCTCCCATCCCAATGTTAGTCGTTATGCCAATTCCCAATCCCCTTCCTGATCGCTGCGCACTTACCCCCCACAGTCGGTCTGGGAGAGTGGAGGCTACCACGTGCTTCCTCCGACACACGTCCAGCCAATCAACCGCTTCTTTTCACCTGGCAGCGCGGATTCTCACTGAGAGGGCGTAGCGTGTGGAAGGATCACACTATCCCACTCAGGTCCTATCCGCTCTTAGCAGGCGCCCCGACCGAACTGTAGGAGTCGCTGTTTACAACGACCCGGACCCACCCCGCCAGCTTCTCCCACCCTCTAATACTGCCAATTGTATTAGTGTGAACGGCCAGCCAAGCTGGTGACAACCCCGGAGCTGTGAGCTGGATTCGAACAGGCGAATCCAGCCGCTCCGGGGTTTGGTGACGAACGCAATCTCCGTTACGCCACCTGACCGCCCTTGGTGTTACACTGTTTACGTTCCAGGCGGTCTTTTCTGTTAGCCTGAAGCGATCGGCTTCACCAGATCGCATGGAATACTTTTTGGGACGCCGAATTCATTATGCAGTAAAGGAATATGGCATCAGCCAATGGACATATGATCTACCAGATGGCGATCAAATAACTGGAAAATTATTTTTGGAATCCAACCGGCCACAGGTAAGAGCAATTTGACGTCAATTTCAGCTTGATCGTGCAAGGATTTCATAGCCATCCCCCTGCTCATGTTGTGGAATAACGAATGGCGTTATTGGTAATCAATTATCAGAAACGACCCCACCACCCCCCCCCCCTTTCATGCATTTATGATGGAACATAATACTGATCATATGCATTTGGATTTTTAACTAGCTTGTGTAGGGACGAAACGGCAATCGATTTAACGTTATTAGCTTAGCGCCTTATTAGCTTTGCAGGAATTATCCCAGATCATTCCGATATAACACTCATATTCACCACGGTATAAAACGGGAAACGTATTGATGAAAAAAATATTTCTTTATGGCATATTGAACGGAAGGTTCATATTGTCAATTGACAATGACATTGGATCCATAGCTATAATATAAAATATAGATGTAGCTCTACAAACAACATGATGCACAGTGAACGTTTGTAATGGAAAGGTGGCCTTGCTAGAGTGGGGCCCATCTAATGGCTGGCCGGGAATGTGTTAAGACAGTTGAAGATTTTGTACGTAACGTGTGAAGCTAATATTGTTTCGAAGGGGGTGGATACGGATCATTTTAATTACGGTTGAGCCGATTAGATTGATAGCAAAATGACAAATTAGTTTAAAAAAAGGCGGGAAATCATGTTGCCAGGAGAGGCATCTGGTTGAGATAATGGCTGTAAGCTCTTGTTACTGGAGAGTGTTGTTGGTTTGCATGACTCATTGAGGGGTAACATCTGCGTTCTGGTACATAAGTCCATTCATGATGCAACTAGTTGGTTTAATAGTTACTCTGTAGGACACACTAATACACACAGACGCACACACACCATTTTTGTCTCTTTCATCATAAAGTAAAAAGAATAAACAAAATAATAGAAACACCAACCTTAAGTCTTCTCACAGTGAATGGTTCTGGGTGCTCAGTATTGGAAACGGTTGCAGACAGTTCATTCATTCATTTCATTAAATCTTTATTTAATCTGGAAGGATCATTGAGAGCAAGCTCTCATTTACAATGACGTTGAGAAATACAACACAATAAATACAAAAAAATAAAACAATATAGAGACAGAAAATCTATCAATTAAACATTTAAAATTATTTAAAACAACTGCAGACTGGAGAAGTGGTTTGCTATTTAAACTGACAGGTAAATGGTGCATTTATATAGTGCTTTTATCCAAAGCGCTTTACAATTTTGTTCCTCGCATTCACCCGTTCACTCACACACCGATGGCGGAGGCGACCGTGCAAGGTGCCGACCTGCTCATCAGGAGCAATTAGGGGGTAAGTGTCTTGCTCAAAAACACATCGACACACTGCCCGGGAGGAGTGGGAATCGAACCGGGAACCTTCTTACTACCAGACGACCGCTCTATCTCCTCCTCCTGAGCCACTGTCGCCCATAGATATATAGTAGATATTAATGAATTGAGGTTTAAAGTGCATTGCAAAACATTCCACGTTTCTGGGGCACAGAAGATAAAAGCAGATTTTCCTAATTCAGTGCAAACTCTAGGAACCGTAAGTGTATATAAGCCAATTACCAGAGCGAGTATGATAAGGTCCAGAGCTCCAATCCAGCAATGAAGTGATGTAGGGTGGGAGATCACCAATAATGGCTTTATACAGAAACAGATGTCAATGCAAGTCACGTCTCTCTACCAGAGAGGACCACCCAACCTTAGCATATAGGATACAGTGATGGGTACCATAACTGTCACCAGTGATACATCTAAGAACAGAATGATATACAGTGTCCAGAGGCTTTAGAGTTCCTTATCGCTGCTGTCGGGACAAAACCTCATAACTCCAAAAACCCAACTTTTCAGCAGATGAAAAAAACTAACACAGATTTGAGGGTGAATAGAGTTAGGAGGTTTAGACAGATGATCGGTTTAATGCTTTCCCATTGTTTAAACTTTGTAAAACCCACACACACATATGGAGGATGATCTACGGAGTTGATTTATATAATAAAAAAAAAATTAAAAAAATGGAGTTATGAGGTTTTGTCCCGACAGCAGCGTTATGTTGTTTAGGTCCTGTCGTCCCTTTGAGTGCCAGGTAAATTCTAAACACTATTCTCATACTGTTGAGTTTCTTGGTTTCCCTGATTACAACACTGTTAACAGACCAAGTCTCTTCTTTCTCTTCATTTTAGATTTCTCAGATTAAAACACTACTAACAGTCCAATTCTTAGATTTCTCAGATTAAAACACTACTAACAGTCCAATTCTTAGATTTCTCAGATGAAAACACTATTAGAACAAGACTTAGGTTTATCTGATTAAAACACTAGTACTAACAGAACAAAGTCTGATATTTATCGGATTAAAATACTACTAATTGGAGTATTAGATTTCTCGATTAAAAGGCTACGACTGCAGGGCAAGTTGCATAATGTCCCCTTGTGGGAATCGAGTCAGGGCAACTCTTTGCAAGGTGCTGATGGTCACTCAGGTCACTCAGCCGTGTCAGGACAACTCCCCCTTTTACATTTTATAATCCGCTTAATCTGTTTATTTATACCAGGGTAGACTAAGACTCAATATGGAGTATTGCACATTGTACAGAGTAGACCTAGGTTAGCTATATATATTTGTACATGGGGTTGACTTAGGATATAACCTGTATATTATACGGGGGGGGGGGGGCTGTTCATACACACATTGTGATATTATCAATAGAGTCTACATATGTCTCACCTGTCTTCATCTCTTTTTAATGAACTATTAAACTAATAAAATAAAATTGATTTGATTTGAACTACTATACTTCTTATTCTTTCATTTTTTCATTTCCATTACCCTGCCCGTTCCTCCCCTCCCCCTCCCTGTGCTGCCATGACCCCAGAATTTCCCCAAGGGGATTAATAAAGGAACAGCTTATCTTATCTTATCCTAAGTGTTGGTGGTCACTCAGTGCCGTGAACAACATTATTAATGATGCCTACTATATCAGATAATCCGAATTAAAGGATGACTCCAAGGATTACATGTGGGTTCTACATCTACTCTTATCTTGGTATGACTTTATATATCAGACTGTTGTTCAATATGCTTTTTCCTCTATAGAGATGTAAACTACTAACGAGTCGGTCGCAGTCAACCAGCACCTGCTAACAGGTCAGACCCTTTAGCTCAGCTGGTCAGTGCGGCGGCCTGTGGCTCCTATGGTTCAAATCCACTCAGTTACTGTACATTTAATGGTGACAGAGGTGCGATCTCACTGCCCTGCGAATCTGTATCCAGGTTCACGTAGCGATGGGGGTGGGATCTCAGTGCCTCAACCCTGGGAAAGTGTGCATGGACAAAAGGACACACTTCTCAGGGGGAGGATGACTGTAAACTACTAACGAGTCGGTTGCAGTCAACCAGCACCTGCTAACGGGTCTGACCCTGTAGCTCAGCTGGTTAGTGTAAACTACAGTCAACCAGCACCTGCTAACGGGTCTGACCCTGTAGCTCAGCTGGTTAGTGTAAACTACAGTCAACCAGCACCTGCTAACGGGTCTGACCCTGTAGCTCAGCTGGTTAGTGTAAACTACAGTCAACCAGCACCTGCTAACGGGTCTGACCCTGTAGCTCAGCTGGTTAGTGTAAACTACAGTCAACCAGCACCTGCTAACGAGTCTGACCCTGTAGCTCAGCTGGTTAGTGTGGCCGCCTGTGGATCCTATGGTCCCAGGTTCAAACGCACTCATTTACAGAGATATTTGGTAGTTATCTTGGGCCGATGATCACTTCCATAGGCTTGCAGTGTACAGTATCTACACAGTATACCTTCAATGTATATTGCTGTTGCACTTTATTGCTACATTTGCACTCTGGTTCTAATCTAATCTAATCTATTCTAATCAATGCCTTGTGGATGGATGGTCAGAACTCACCACATCTGATGGAACTAGCGTGCCATGCTGAACTGAGGGTCGACAGTGTTGACCTGTAGAGTTGCTTCGTTGTTATTCCTCATCTTCTCGCTAGACTAAAAAACACCCCACAACTTTAAGAGAGCCACAGGTTAGTCTCAATGCAGGGCCTTCTGCTTTCTCCATATCCTGCGTATAAGACCCCTCCACTCTTCACCTTCTGGCCACAGACCCACTCCTATCCGAGCTCCGGGAGGGTCTCGGTCCTCTCTCCACAATGGTGGAACGAACTTCCCACCACAGTCAGGACGGCTGAAACACGACCAATCTTTCGCCGTCGACTAAAGACACACTTCTTCAATCAATATCTGAAATGAAAGGAAAAAAACTAAAAAACACTAACCTTCTGACTGTCCTCTAGTACAGTGGCGTCCTTTCAGTAAAAGGCAAGGTATGGCGGGGGGGGGGGGGGGGGGGTGAAGGGGGTGTTTCCCCACCTTGGTGTTTTTTTTTGTCAAATCAGTTGTGCAATAGTCACTTTTGGTGAGTTGTTTCTATACAATTCAGTGATATGACATTTAGGTATGACACAGGACTACACAAGCATTTTTTGTATAGAAATGTGTCAACAGACTAAAGCAGGGAACCACAATATTTTGCATACGAATTATGCAGAATGTAATATCATAACTGTCTATTACTTTTCTTGCAATTGAGCCAATTTTCCTTAGGTACGGTTTTGAGGTGTGTGTTCAACAGAATGTAGTATCAAAAACACATTCACAAAAATTATGGGTTACTGAATGCTGAACTGCACTATTATAATCACTAAGCCAGACTTTACCTGTGTCCCTGTATCACTTGTCTCTGCTGCCCTTTGATAAAAAAAAAACGTCCCTATGTCCATTTTCCTTTTGGGCATATTTCAGTTAGTCACAGTAAAAGTCACCTAGTAAAAGTGAGATAATTGACAATATCAAAACATGCTAGGGCTGTACCGAATAGTTCGAAGCTTCGTTCATAATGTTGACATTCAAATTCTAAATCAACATAAAAAATTGTAAAAAAAAAAAAAAAATCCTTTTTATTTGGCAAGGTATGGCGAGTGCCATACCTTGCCATACCAAATGGACGCCCCTGCTCTAGTACTATCATGCACTCTTCCTAATATACTAATATGTCACTACTATGCACTCAACACTGCAGCACTCAAGTTTCAACACTTTGATGAACATTACTCAGCTGAAAAGAGTTGTTCCCTTCCTGTTGACTTGTCGTATAGAACTTGTAAGTCGCTTTGGATAAAGCGTTAGCTAAATGACAAAATGTAAATGTAAGTATATACTGTATAGGCAATATACTGTTTGAATGGTGAATGTGTAGCAGAAGAGATCATGGCTGTGAGGAGGGAAGACAACCTCTTCTAATGTAGTTGTAGCTGTTCTCTAGAATAAGGACCAGGACCACTTATATCATATTATAGTAATTGATATGCACTGAGGCCCACAACATTCTTGAATAATCCCCCACTGAGGAAACGGACACACATGACAAGGTACCCGGACACACATGACCTCCCTCTCCCCTTATTCATACCCATCCCAATCACTGGTCCTGTCAAAACAATGGCAACATATACATCCATATTAAGGCCTGTATTCCTTTCGGCCAACAGTAAATGGTCTTTAGTGTTTAATGAACCTGGTTAAACATGCCTGCGATATTTACTCCAATTGACTTCCTCATTTAGATAATTATGCTCCTACTGACGGCAGATGGAGGGCGGTAATAATCCCAGTTGGCCACTGGCCTGACCCATTGTACCCCCCCCCCCCCCCCCCCCCCCCCACTGGCCTGACCCATTGTACCTCATCCACCCCCCCCCCCCCCCCCCCCCCCCCAACGCTAACATCCCAACTCTGGGGCATGACCACAGAGCTTCTAATTGGTGAGTAATGGCTGTGTCAGCAGTCAGTAAATTAGTGTGTTTTTGTGTGTGTGTGGGGGGGGGGGGGGGGGGGGGGGCAAAGTGTGTTCCATAGTTATTGAAAAGTACTGTAATGACAAACGTCAATTGCACAGCCTGCTACTATTCCACTGTATCTTATTCTAATTTAGTGTATATACTAGTCTACTACATCCTGCACAATTGTACAGCCCTGTCCTCTATTCTATTCTATTGTACTTTTATTTAAATTGTGTTTATATATTCCATTTTATTTTATTCTACCGTAACTGTCTGTTAATGATGCACCAAACGACAGAAACAAATTCCTGGTGTGTGCAAACTTACTTGGCAATAAAGACCGTTGATTCTGATACAGAAATATGTGAGTTGCCAAATACAAGGAATGAACAGGAATCGTGTCTTGTTGACAATGAGAGACAATTCTTTTTATTTATTTTTTTAATTATGTTTTCGGTAGATTTGTATTGGTCTTATTTTGGACAGTCCAGCAGAGAGGAAGTATGGGAGGAGATATGGGGGAAGACATGTGGCAAAGGGTCGCCGGGTCCGGGAGTCGAACCCAGGACGGCGTTGCACTGCAGTGGGCTACGTGGTGCGCCACCCTGGCGCCCCAATGTTCGTACATGTTTCCCAGTATGAGACAGACAGACACACGTGGTACAATGACAACAGGACAACTTGCACATGGCAAACACCTGATAAATTGTAGGTCTCTACAAAGTATTACTTTTTTTTGTAATACAAACACAAGGGCTGGTGGCATTGCAACTTTATGATTGCATGCGAAAGATGGCAAGTTACTTGCCAGTGAGGAAATGTTGGTAATTACTGTTAGCTCATTTAGCATAATCTTCTTGTTTCCTCTGTATTTCTAGAGGGGCCCTAATCTGTAGTCATCTTCACTAACCTTGCTTGTAATGGTTGGGGGTGAATTAGGTTGTCGAGTGATATAGCCATCTGCCCGGCGCGTGTCTCATCTTTTGTTTTACTTGTCAACCGCAAAGATGAAATGCTGATGAGTGACTTGTAAGGGTGATTAACAGCCTAGAATTAAACATGGGACAACATGAATTGATTGGATTATTATTTTATTTTTGTATTATTATAGTGTCATGCACCCAAGGTACCCAGCTCACATGGATTTATAAGACACTTCATAATACAGACAATGCGATTGTGTACAACATAAAAATCGGACTCTAGTTCATTCATTCATAATGTTCTGTTTTTTCCCCCACATGCTTTACAGATTACATTTACCACAAAGAAAGTACTTTCCTGAAACACAACTCTCTTAAGTCTCTCCAACCAAAAGAAATTATCAGAGATTGACTAAAGAGATGAGATAAGACAAGATAAGATAAGATAAGATAAGATAAAGATAAGATAGATAAGATATTCCTTTATTGATCCCTTTGGGGAAATTCAGGCATCATAGCAGCATGGGGGAGGGGAGGTACAGGTATGGGCAGGGTAATAGTAGAAGACATGTAGGCAATACAATTATAGTAAAGATAAGAATAAGCAGTGTAACTATATAATTAACTCTGAATATAAGAATATGAGCAAGTAGTGTAATCAAAGGTGCAGATGAGGGTCTGTCTGTATGCCCTATCAGTTATATTGTATGTTACAATAAATAGGGTCAATACATTTAGAAGTTAGTCTCTGATAAATCAAGTGTCTTTAATTGGAAATATATATATATATATATATATATATATATATATAATATATATATATATATATATATATATATATATATATATTTAAAACAAGACCTAACTTGTATTTATTTAATTTAATTTAATACACTAGTTCTAGTTTAGGTTTGTCAGAGATTTTGTTTTATGTATAAATTGTGAGGAAGGGGCAGGACTAGATAAGCATTTGCTTCCTTCTGCTCCTTCTCAAACTCATTTGTTTATCATTTAATGAATACAAAAATATTTAGTTTATCTGATATTTAGGCTGACATTCAACAGGATTATATAAATATCTTTGTCTTAAGTACATTATTTTCTATTTACAATCTCACAAGTAGGATTTTAGTCAAACCCGTTGAAATCTATGCGATCATACTTACTGAAAAACAATATATGATCTATTCCTAGTTTTCAATAAACAATATACAATATACAGTACACAGAGGTAGTTTGGTTCAGATTTTTCACATCATCATTTCACATTCATCAAACTTTATACAATTTACAGGCAATATTTTTATAAATCTATATTTTTAGAAGCCTATCCATTTCCTAACAGAAGATGAGTGTGCAACCAGGAGGCAGAAACATAAGATGGACATAAGGCTAACAGTTAAAACGAATTAAAATGATTTATAATTATTATAATTATTATAATAATAATAATAATAATAATAATAATAATAATAATAATAATAATAATAATAATAATAATAATAATAATAATAATAATAATAATAATAATAATAATTATTATTATTATTATTATTATTAGTTCAGACTGAGCAATAGAAAAGTGTGCCCTCCCACAACCCATTGCTTATTATTTATATTACTAAAGCTTAAGCAATAAGTCAACTTTATTTATATAGTGTTTGTTTGTATCTACAAGTGCTTTACAGAAACATGAAAAATAGAAACAAAAGACCCATATATGTATATATAAAACTTGTTTGGCATGACAATCAAATGTATTGTAATTTGTGACCATGTAACCTATAACATATGGCTCCAAGATGTCCAGTGTTTTGTGGTGCAGTTATATATACAGGTACAATAGCGCCAGTGAAGTCAATACTAAACGTAATGCTCACATAATCCTGGGGCTGCATGAAAGTGGTGTCTTCAGTGATTCCTGTGTGAATGTGGACGGTTTACATTTGAAGACATTGCAAGCGGCAACAGTTGGCTGATTAAATGTCGCTGGATCTTCTAAACAAGCCGCGCGCTTCAGAGCTGCATCAAACGGCTCAGCAGACGTCCAATCTGACACTTATCTCCTCTGCTCACCCCTCCTCTGCCTTCACGCTGACGGCAGCACAACATCGTTTTAGGAAGCAGCTGTTTACCGTCAGAGATCTGGGTCAGGAGGGACGGTCTTAGGTCCCCAAGGTAACTCTGCTGTTTGGACCGTGTTATAATCTGCCCTACACGTGTGTTAAAGTTAACTCTGCTGTTTGGACCGTGTTATAATCTGCCCTCTACACGTGTGTTAAAGTTAACTCTGCTGTTTGGACCGTGTTATAATCTGCGCTACACGTGTGTTAAAGGGGAACTATTTTACTATTTCTTTCACTATTTGGGCACTTTTACACAATTCCTGTGAGTCTATGGAACACCTCTGTAATATATATATTTTTTTTATTCATTGTTTTGTATTTCTAATCAAGTCCTCAAAAACAGCATTTTTCTACCTCAAGATCTCGAGCTGTTTTGAGCCTGGGCTCGCCTGAACATTAACATGCAGCAGTGTCTCTCTGACATCACATATAGGGCACATTTTCAAATGACTCAGTTCAGTGAGGGTGAATATTGTGAGAGGAGAATTGGAAGAATGCGCCAATATGAGAATTTTGAGACATAGATCATATTAATATAAGTTCACATAGCTAGGAAACAATGCTAAACACTCAAAAAGGCCATTTATAAGATAGTTCCCCTTTAAAGTCAATGATGAACGTAAAGTCTACGTTCTTCATGATATTCACGATATCCTACAGCTTCAATGTGTCCAGTGTCTTTGGCAGTCCTCTTCGGTGGCGCTAGTACACGCATGTTTGTGGAGCTTCAGGCTCCGGTTGGTCAGACACCTTCACTCCAGTTGAAAACATATTGTGCACCAAGCGTCCAACTCTCTAGTTGTCCTTAATAATAAAGTGCTGTGGGAATTACAGTTCACATAGAACAGGGGGAGATGCCCTGTGATATGGAATAATTTGACCAGATATTATTCACAGAGGCGGACGGCGGAGTTTTTGATTAAGGATAGGGTTTACTGACAGAATGACATGTTGCAACATGGAGAGACCTATATGTTACAGTAATGGCCCTATAGCCTAGATCTCTGTAGAATGGCGAGCTAACAAAAGTATTTATACAGGAGAGTAGACAAAACAAGTGGAGCATTGGTGTACGATGATATGAATTATATGTGTACAAGTTGAAGGGAATGTGTAGAGAGAGAGCGCGCGTGGGGGGATAGTATGTGTAGATGTCTAGGAGTGAAGGCTACGTGTATACGATTGTGCATGTGTGTTAGTGGCGGCACGGTGGTGTAGTGGTTAACACTGTCGCCTCACAGCTAGAAGGTCCAGGGTTCGATTCCCACTTGGGGACCAGGTTGCCACATTGCCAGTTACCCAGGTGGGCTATCCCCCCAGATCGCTAACGCGTCCCTGACGAAGATGGACAGGAGCACTTGGATTGGTCCCTGGGCGCGGCCCCACGCCGCAGCCCGTGTCTGCTCCCGGGTGCCCTTGGGGGGAAGGACGACGGGATGGGTCAAACGCAGAGAGGAACATTTCATCGGCGACCCAAAAGAAAAAATGACGTGTGTGTATCTGTGTGTGCCACCCATCGCATGTGTGTGTATCTGTGTGTGCCACCCATCGCATGTGTGTGTCACCGCATGACGACATTGTCAATGTGTGCAATGAATAAAGACCTCTTCAAAGTCCAGTTTAAATTCAAATACAATTTGTGTTAGTAATAAGAATAATAATAAATGTTATTTGTATAGCACCTTTCATACAAGAATTTCAGCCCAAAGTGCTTCACAGCAGTGATGTAGGCATAAAATGAGCATAATTATAGACAGGCATAAAATGAGCAGAGAATTGATATTAAAACCTCCTGGAAAGATTTTTATAGATTTCTGACATTAGCAGGTTTCTGACAATACATAAAGTCATATAGTATGAGTATAAAAAAAATAATACAATAAAATAGCTATAATTTACATAAACTAGCATAAAACAGACAACGTAAAATAATTCAATAGTGCAGTGCAATAAAAATTCTCATAGTAATAGTAATGTGTGTAGAGAGAGAAAGAGAGAAAGTGTGGCACTAACAAACTGGAGCAGTTGGGGATTAGGTGCCTTGCTCAAGGGCAACGTCAGCGGTGGATGTGACTGTATGACCGAAGAAGCGACTGAACGCACGTGCGCTGCACACAAACACCAACCAACCAAACCACAGAGCACACAGAGTGGTTACACAACACATAAGAGTACTCCAGGAGTTCTCACATTGGCACCATGGTCCTCTGGAAATGACCGAAAGCTCCATTTAGAGTTCACAATATCACAATGAAAGCTGGGAGATGAAGACAGTGGATGTGAGCTCAGAGCTTTCCACCTGCCCCACAGGTAAGAGGTTCAGTTATATAACGCACGCACACACACACACACACACATGCACGCATGCACGCACACACACACACACACACACACACACACACACACACACACACACACACACACACACACACACACACACACACACACACACACACACACACACACACACACACACACACACACACACACACACACACACACACACACACACACACACACACACACACACACACACACACACACACACACACACACACGTACACACGTACACAACTGATGTGGAGACTGCCAGACTGCTGCTGTCAGCATTCGTCAGATCAGATTTAAGTGTGTGTGTGTGTGTGTGTGTGTGTGTGTGCGTGTGTGGGGGGTAATAGCATTCTTTATCCTCTTTGATACAGGAGTCATGATCAGGGCAGGCAGTTCTTGGGTTGAGCTGCAGAGAGGAGGGGTGTTGTAATGACACTAATGACACTTGTAATACATGGTCAACAGATACCACAATATGGCCTTTGTTCAAGTCATTCTTTTATTGTTTGGCCCTGTTCAGTTAACACAGGTAGGATACATGGTTTATATATTCCATTTAATTTTATTCTACTTTAATTGTCTGTTAATGTTGATGCACCAAATTACCAAGACAAATTCCGTGTATGTGCAAGCTTACTTGGCAATAAAGACCTTTCTGATTCTGATACACTTTGGGATGCAGTTGAAATATAAACAAAGAATACGAGGGCCTACAAATTAAGTAATAATGATTAGGAATGATGACTTATGTCTTAATCTACAAGACAAGTTGTTTTTAGTTAATGTCGATACATTTCAAAATGTCTTTCTTTCTGTGATTTAAAGAGGCATTTTGCAGATTTTTTTTACCTGAATCCTATCATTCTGTTGTGAGGAGGACATGTGATAATAATCCAACGTAACACTTACCAAGGTGTTCTGTGTCTCCAGAGAGCTCTGCCGCCTGAGAAACCCCTCCGGATGACTTCCCCCGGAGGAGAGCAGACCTCTAGTGTGACATGCAGACATTATTTCCTCAAATATTTCCTCAACCTTTCCCCAGAACAATTGAAACTATTGAAACTAGTTGAGCAGATAGTGTGTCTGCAGCCTCTTTCATGACACCAGTGATGGACTAGCTGGCCTTGTGTTAGTTAGAGGGTCATATACGTTATCCCTTTCACTACCACACTACAGACGGTTAGTGTGGTAGTGAAAGGGTTAACCCTTTGTCGTGTGGCAGTGAAAGGGGTTAACCTTCTGTATTGTCGCAGTGATACAGAAGTGAGTGGTTATGGTAGTGTGGCAGTGAAAGGGTTAAGCTGCAGAGGCTTCAATCAGGCTTCATTAAGAGTAGCAGAAATAAAGACTAAAGTTCATTTGTAGTGTTTTCATAAAACTGCTGAAAGTTTTAATCTAGTTAATTATGGAGTTGCACCAATTTGTTGATTATTTATGGGCTTATAATCACACAAAAAAAGAGGAATATGAATGGAAAGTAAATGTTTTCTATTAACTACATTATAAATTTACCACACTGCAATGAATACAAAATTATATGTAATCTATTAAAAATATCCATACTGATTATAGTTATAGCCAGAGACATGTGTATGAAATGCAACAGGCAGTCCTTAATATTGTTACATAATGATATGCTTCTAATCGTTCTTTGAGTTCTAATATTAGTATACTCCCCCCCATCTTAATCTGTTTGTCTTGCCATAATCTATGGCCTGCTCATGTAAGCAAGTCTACACTTAAAACTTGATAGTATAATCTGTCCTGCTTTCTGGCAGCTTGTAAACCATGATAATGCTCTGTGTCAGGGCTGACCTTCAGGTCAAGACGTTCAGTCCATCACGCCTGTAATGCAGGTGTCAATGTAATGCTGAAGCCACATAACATGCGCCCCCAGAAAAGCAGCAATTTCTTTTACTTGAACTTGAGGACTGCATACTTTTTTTGCAAAGCTTATCTTTATACTTTATACTTATAGCACACATTCTGACGTTTCTTACACAATAAAGAAAAATAACTTTTAGTGCTAATGAAATAGAGTAACAGGGCTGAACTTGAGTTGAGTTGAGTCACATTTTTCAGTAGTAGTTGCAATATCCAAATAAATAATATCCCAAAAAAGTTGTATAAGCTGGAAACGGCCCATAGCCGTAAGTATTATGTAGTACAGGTCCAAATATCATACAAATCCGTTCAGAAATGGGTGATTAATAGTGATTTTGGTAAACTGTGTACAAAAAAGAAAGTTCTCCAGTATTCCATTTCCTCATTGACGGCAATACATTCTGTGTGTTTTTCACTTCCTGTTTTCGCTTGTCAATCTTCACCTAGAACCCTGATTCGCACAACCCCATGTGGGCTATCAATGGAAAGCTACACTCATTGGCTACAACCCCTAATTATCGCAATCGGCGAATGATTGACAGTTCTAGAGCCTCGGGAGTCCGGGGTGGTAATCTGACACTTGCATGTACAAACTCGCACACCTGACATATCGGCATGTAACTCGAGAACCGCTGAGCGGATTTGGTCGGGTTAGGTGGCGTTTGAACGGCAACAAATAGGGATTTAATTCTATTATATGTTTTATAAAAATGCAGACCCAAGCCGCTAGACGCTCGCAAAGTGCCGCGTCGCGCCGGTCGGCACATCGCCCTAAAGAGGGCCCGGATGCCTATTCTTTAATCCCAGCCGAAGAGTGCTGCCGAGTGCTTCCGCGTTTTCCCTGATTGGCCGTGACACGCCTCGCGGCAGCGGCAGAGCGGAGCGGCATTATGTAGCCGTAATCCCCGCTGTTTTTCCATCGACGCTTAGCTCAACTGGTACGCCGCCGTGCTGTGGAGCCTGCGGTGCGGTTGATCACAAGTTCGAATCACTTCAATTTTTATTTTTTTATTTTTTACGTTTATCATCTCTCGCTATAAACGTGCATTCTTTCACTGGTTAAGTTTAGGCATTCTTTCGGAGTTGGTTAAGGTTAGGGTTAAGTTAAGGTTAGAGTTAAGGTTAGGCATTATTTCGGAGTTGGTTAAGGTTAGGGTTAAGTTAAGGTTAGGGTTAAGGTTAGGCATTATTTCGGAGTTGGTTAAGGTTAGGGTTAAGTTAAGATTAGGGTTAAGTTTAGGCATTCTTTCGGAGTTGGTTAAGGTTAGGGTTAAGGTTAGGCATTATTTCGGAGTTGGTTAAGGTTAGGGTTTGTCGCAGAGAATGCCTGTCTGTCTTTCTTGACGTGGAGGATGCAGCCTATTTCCGCACTGCCGCTCTCTCGCGCTGCCGCGGTCACATGGGCGTCATGGCCAATCAGAGAAACGCGACGCACTCTTCGGCTGGGATTAATATAGACGCGGCCCGGATATGAATGCTTAATTTAAAAATGGGATGATATGATTCTATAGATATAAATACAAAATCTAAACAGATCATTTGTAACCTATTTACTCCCCTGAGACTGGGCATTAAGTGTTGACATTGAGACCAACATTACTGTCTTTCAGAGGCAACATTTTTAGGATAGCATGAAGATAGTGGTAATGTATATGAAACTAAAGATTGCAACAAATTCGTAGACACCGGAGATGTCATTAGCTTAACTAGAGAGCGATTAAATATTGCTCCAAATAATCTCTCTGTTTGTTGTTATTCTGAGTGTCTTTTGTTTCTATTTATCATGTTACTGAAGCACTTTGGAGCACAACCGCTATATAAATAAAGTTAACTTAACTTGACTAACCAGTTTTGGAATTGGATTAATTGGGTCAGTGTAGTAGTATGAAACAATTTTTCTCAACATTGCTTAAGCTTTAGTAATATAAATAATAAACAATAGAGCTGTTTTGAAGGATTTGTTTGTGTTTTTCCAGAGAAATCGTTTCATCCCCTGTCCTATAATAACTCAAATAATTCTCAGTCTGAACCTTAATAATTAGCTGTCAGCAATAATGAGTGATTATCAGAGGCCTCCTTTGTTTTACACCATAGACTGATTAGTTTCACTCACAACAAATCATTCGTAACTGTTGGTCTTATGTCTGCCTCCTGGTGGCACACTTACCTGTCTGTCTATACATGATAGGCTCCTTAAAAAATATTGATTGCCTGTAAATTGTACAAGATGAGATGAATGTGAAATGATCTGAACCCCCCCCCCCCCCCCCCCACATTTTTCTTTAATAAAAATGAAAATCTGAACCAAACTACATTTCTGTCCATTTTGGAAATGTCTTTTTAAAATGTTGAATGTTTACAAACTATACAGTTTTTTCTTCTTAACCGTTTATATCTATGATTCTGGAAATGCTGTATAATTGTAATGCCCCACAGTATGTTTGGTATTCCTTAGAGATACATCTAAATATACCAGTACATCCCGCATAATGTATTGATCATCCCATTACCACAACCCAATAATTAACAGTATGAAAAACATAAAGACCTAATAATTTTCTTATGATTGCTGTGTCAAGGTTAAAGGTTATTTCCACCATGTCATGGCCTTCACCAATCCTCTGAGGATTTCAGGGGTCCCCAACTCAAAGCATGGTCTGACTGCCACATTCAATTAACCGTGACATCTCCTCCAGCACTGTGTGTCCTGAGACGACTCCCCAAGATGACCCCATTGACGACGTCTATGAGATTAGTAGTCTGTATATACAGGCGTCACGGTGGTGCAGTGGTTAGCACTGTTGCCTCACAGCAAGGCGGTTCTGGGTTTGAACCCGACCGGGGAGCAAGGTCTTTCTGTGTGGAGTCTGCAACATGTTCTGCTCTGCATTTGCTTGGTTTCCTCCCTTTTGCACCATAGAAGACATACATGACTTACTTACTTAATCCCCTTCATTCCCTGTGGAACATAAGGCTGTGTATCTGCTTCCATCTGCTCCACTCCTGTGCAGCATGTTGTGTTTCACCCCAAGCTAGGTTTGCTGTTTTTAGTTCTGAGGTCGCAGTTCATGCCTGCTAGCTACTTCACTCCTGCCGTTGACCTGGACCAAGGCCCTGTTGGTTAGAACTGGACTTGGTCCCCGACCAATGGGTGTCTGCCGCTCCTAAATAGTTAGGATGGGTTACTTACTTACTTACGCCTGCTACCCCTTCTGGGGCATAGGCCGTCAACAAGTGATAGGATGGGTTAATGAGGACAAATTCCTGGTATATATAGAAATGTACTTGGGCAAATAAAGAGATTATAATTGAGAATCTACTCAGAAAGTTGACCTCAACCACCAAGCATTTCTATTCTAGAGTCCTTGAGTAGTTTGTTAAGTCAGTACTCTTGGGCATACAAGTTCAAACAAACACTTTCATGAGTCCAGTGTCAGTTTTAGACTAAACTGTCATCAGTTGTTTTGATGAAATCACAGATTATAGCTTTTGTTCACTGGTTTCTTGATATTACGGAATAAGCCATTTTTCTCTGTATAGACGACATTAGTGACATGCTTGATGGTCCTGCTTTGGTGCTTTTGCTGTATCATCTCATATACTGACCCATCTGACTGATCTTGAATGAATGAATGAATGAATGAATGAATGAATGAATGAATGAATGAATGAATGAATGGATGGACGAATGAATGAATGAATGAATGAATGAATGGATGAATGGATGAATGAATGAATGAATGAATGAATGAATGAATGAATGGATGAATGAATGAATGAATGAATGAATGAATGAATGAATGAATGAATGACAACTTTATTTAACAGATTGCAGAATGGGTACAATACAGTACGGCTCAATACACACAATTGTTAAGGGGATGCAGACCAGAGAAAGACGTTTGTCTTGTTTACATCAGGGTCCCCCATTTTCAATTCATAGTGAAATCTTGCTGCATCGATAGGCCTTTCTGGAGCAGTGTGTTGCATCTCCCTCCTATCTCCATTGTGCTTAGCATGGTGCTTTATGCTTATATTTAACAAGAGGGGCAACTTTAGCCTTGGAGAAGAACAAGTGGAATTTCTGTTGAACCCCACAAAAATATCCACTGTTTCTGCTCCTGGTCCAGAGTTGAATGACTATACTGTGGGCCCTGGGAGCCATAACCATCTAGGCTCTTTCACCCCCTAATAAGGAACAACCAAGGAACAACCATTAGAAATACATTAAAAACACAGTCGCTCCACAAATCTAAGAGGTTGTTCTAATCTTCTTCCCCTAAGTGACTCCTCACAAAATAGTAATTTAATTTTGTAAGTCCACACAAAGCCAGTAAACCTTTGACATCTGAATGCTAATTACTTATGAAACATACAGGGATCAACAGTATAGAGGCCAAGGATGAAGAGAGTACACGGCATATGGCTAAAGATTCCCACAAGAAGTGTGTCTCTACTGTTCTTTTAATCTTTTCAGCTAATTGACTGTGCCTGGTGGCAAAGCAGGCAAAATGTTGCTGTAGTCTAAGCTACTTAGCTGATTCCCTGTGTGTTCTTTTCCAATTATGTTAGTGGCTTGTCTTAGTTGAACTACAACTTGCTGACATCGACGTTAATTAGAATCTCTAAGCAATTTCTGTATTTAGGAGTTTAGAGATGGTGGAGCACGGCTCATCGATGAGCTATTCAAGCCAATGGATCATTGTTTTGCTTACAGTTGATTTACAATTTACAGTTGAGTCATTTAGCTGAGGCTTTTTATCCAAAGCGACTTACAGATCGTGAACAACATGTCACCAGGAGAGGTACATCTCTGGCAGCTAAGGGTCAGTGGCATTGTTTGTCAAATAGTGTTTATCTTGAGTGTAATTACACTCTGAGTGCGTAGTATAGACATATTAGCAAGATAGGTAGTAGTATAAGAATAGTAGCTTAGTATTAGGGTACATAATAGTAAAAAGGTTAGAAGGGTTCGTTTTTTCTTCTTATTTCTCTTCAGATATTATTTCAGATATTGTTTGAAGAGGTGTGTTTTTAGTCGACGGTGGAAAATTGGCTGGGTTTCAGCTGTCCTGACTGTGGTGGTTTCAGCTGTCGTGACTGTGGTGGGGAGTTCGTTCCACCATTGTGGAGCAAGGACCAAGAATAGCCAAAGTAACCCTTCAAAACAGCTTCAAAACAGAATAGCAAACTCTATATATACACACACAAAGCAGTTTCAAAACACAACCCCAAACTCTATACACACACAAAGCAGTTTCAAAACACAACCCCAAACTCTATACACACACAAAGCAGTTTCAAAACACAACACCAAACTCTATACTCACACAAAGCAGTTTCAAAACACAACACCAAACTCTATACTCACACAAAGCAGTTTCAAAACACAACACCAAACTCTATACACACAAAGCAGTTTCAAAACACAACCCCAAACTCTATACACACAAAGCAGTTTCAAAACACAACCCCAAACTCTATACACACACAAAGCAGTTTCAAAACAGAAGAGCAAACTCTATACACACACAAAGCAGTTTCAAAACAGAACCCCAAACTCTATACACACACAAAGCAGTTTCAAAACACAACACCAAACTCTATACACACACAAAGCAGTTTCAAAACAGAAGAGCAAACTCTATACACACACAAAGCAGTTTCAAAACACAACACCAAACTCTATACACACACAAAGCAGTTTCAAAACAGAACCCCAAACAGAAAAACAAAACAGGCAACAACAACAACAACAACAACGACAACAACAAAAAGTCACTATGGCCATTTATTGTGAGGCACAGATGTCCGATGTCTCGTGTGCCAAGTAGCAGGATATACTGTAAACTGGAAGCAGAGCCATATTGTTGTGCGTCCTTTTCAGATTAAGATCATTCACTGAGGCCAATCAACTGTGTCAAGCAACAAATGAATGAGTTGTGACACAGAGGCACGGTATCCTGCAAAGACTGTCACATGATTACATTTTCACAACTTAAGTATAACTTATACAGTAGGTTACCATTTATAAAAATGTGTATCATCTGTCCCAATAAAGTATAGGCATTTGTTATGGTGTAGTGTAGAATATTAATATTACTCTTCTATTGTGTTGAGCTTGCAAAAAGATATTTTCAAGAAGATAAGACAATAATGCTCTCTAAAATGAAATTCATGGTTTGAATACTGTAAGTAGGCAGGTGGAGGTCAGTATTATATGACCGTTATGTTTCAAGTTCAAGTTTTCAAGTTTTGTTCTATTTGTCATATATAATAAGGTAGACGTTTTACAGTGAAATGCTTGGTTCTGTATGACCCTCCTGAAATTGTGCTTCATACAGTAAAAGAAAAAAGACCAAACACTAACACAACATATACAATATACAAAACTAAAGTACTAAATGCCAAACAAAATGCTAAAATGCAAAAATGAGGTAGAGAGGTAGTAAGGAGGTGATGTGGTTGCTGTTGAAAAAGTCGCTCCCTAAACGCTGCTCTAACAGGTCCATCATGAATAGTGACTCTATAGCTATGAAGGGCCCTGGTAAACGAGCAGAATTAGTACCGGCAAAAAAACATTGCCCATTCAAAATGCTATTATTCTCTCAGCGACCCCCCCCCCCCCCCCCATCTAGTGATCTGGAGAAGCAAAAGAGGCAATGGGAGCTAATAGTCAGCTGAGTTGCTTAGCAAACACTGGAAGTCCTTATGAACAGGAGGCAGTCAGACAGATCAAATATACCAGAAACGGAGATGGAATGTGGAGGTCAGAAGGGAGAAGAGAGACGGGGCGATACAAATTGAAGGGGCAGGTAAACATGATAATGCCCCCCCCCCCCCACCCCCTCCCCGACACCGTATAGGGCTGCTGATTGATGGCCCTCGTGGAGAGACGGGGAAAGAGGTCGAGAAAGAGAAACAGGTCTAACGTTACAAGCCCCTCTGCCTCAGAGATGGACTTAGCATGATTCACGCACACCTCTTCCTTCCCACTGGGTTTTCACACACGAGGAATATGAAGATATTGTCTATAAGCAGGGCACCTATAGCGTTCCTGGCAATGTGACCGATTGATCCAGTAGATGAACAGTAAAGATTAAGAGGATGACAAATAAGCATGCGGCTCACACAGCCCGGGGATAATCCTGCCCCCGCTGTGACTCCCCTTTGGAGGACCAGTCACTCCGGACGGCCCGCTCACACACGGACGGAACCTGCCAGGGGACGGGACGCCAAGGGACACGCCGCCACGCAAAGAACAATAAGAGGCAAGCGGCTAGACCGACCGGCAGCAGAACACAAGGCCCATCTGCAGCATCTCCACAGAGGAATCAGCTGAACTGTAGAGGCACCGAGGGGGACCTCTGGATATTGGAGAGGGGGGAACTGCTGACAAGGACTTGATCTGCCATCTGCCCCGTCTGACAGGGGGGACCGCGGGAGGCCTGCCAGCGCTGCCCTTTGGAAACCTTTCTATACACTTTGTAAAACTTTGTGTTTCTTTTTGCGACTTCAACTGAATTTGGTTCGTCGTCACCGAAGAGACGACGACCACACGTTACAAAAAGAACGAAGCGAAGAAACTTAATTTCCGTCGTGATGTCGAGGATGATCTGTTGAAAAACCTTGCATCAAACTCCACTGAGGAGAGTGGAACAAATACCCCCGACGGCATTATCGGTCTCCAGTTACCGGTTTAGGACGTTCCCTGTAAAAATGATGGAGGATCACTTGTCTAAGATCCCCATGCTGCCGTCCTCCTCCTCCTCCCCCACGGAGTCCGTAGGGAGCGCAGGGACAGATGACAGCAGAGGAGGTAAGACCTCCTCCACACATCCACTCCCACGAGGAGCAACAGGTCGCCGTGCAGCTCGCTGGCAGCATGGCACACAATGCCGGGGGGACTTCGTCAGCGTATAGCAGCGTTTTTTTGTTAGTGAAAAAACTGAAATTAACGATATTAAATTAGAACTTAAATCACATTTAAGATGCAAATACATTATGTATATATATATATATATTTTTTTTTATATCTGCCCACATTTTCACTATGCACTATATACATTACTTTGAAGGAGAACATGGGTAAACATAGATATTTATTGCTATTTTAATTTTAATTGTTTTCACAGTGGTACAGTTTGTTAGTTCCCAATTAATTGTTGGATGCCAAGCAATCATTGGGTAAATCAGAGTTGTCTCTCTGAATGTAATCAATTAATTGATTGATTGATTTATAAAAAAATTATTAAACTAAATGATTCATTCAAATAATTATCCACCAAATGTTATTTTCAGTATTTCTCAGACTAATAAAGATTTCAGATTAATTGGTTTCATTTTATAAATTAACTATACAATTTACAATGTAAGTCATTTAGCTGACACTTTTATCCAAAGTCGACTTACAGATTGTGAACAACATGTCACCCGGACATCTCTGGCAGCTAAAGGGTCAGTGGTCAAATATATTTATGATCAAATGTGATTTTCAGACGTAAATAGCTGTTGTTGTTGCGATTATTGACTGAGTCATGAGTCATGATGCACTCGGGCGCTTCAGGACAATTCTGTGATGCCGGTCGTTTGCCCGACTTTAAAAACCACACAACCACACAAGGCCCCACAGATGGCAGGGAATTGTATGAAACAATACATACCAAACCCAGCAGAGAAAGGACGGTACTGACTAACTAACTGCGACCACGTTGACTTCCAGCCAGGAGTCCCGGGCCGGGCAAGGCTCTGAGCCCCGCTCTGCTCTGCAGGGTCTGCGGAGACACCAGCAGCGGCAAACACTACGGCATCTACGCCTGCAACGGCTGCAGTGGCTTCTTCAAGCGCAGCGTGAGGAGGAGACTCATCTACAGGCAAGAACTCTGCAAGTCTGTTGGTTTCTGATACGTTATTCAAGATTCAAGAGATTTATTCGTCACATGCTGCATACACGAGAATGGAGGTGGCTATGCCCGCCTTGATTGTGCAAAAAAAAAAAAAAATACAAATAATTAAATAGAATAATAAAATAGAATAGATAATAAAATAGACATGATAAAAAGTACTAAGATTAAATACAATACAATGCTAAGCTTAAGAATGAAAGGTAATGAGTCCTATATACAATACTATACAATATACTATACAGTTTTAAGTTATAAGTGATTTTTAAATCTTTTTTAAGTGACCTGTAGTGTGTTTGTGTGTGAGAGAGTGCAAGTGAGGATGTGTGGTGTGTTATCTAATTGTACATGCGTGTATTCTACGTGTGTTCTTGGGGGGGGGGGGGGGGGGGGGGTTCAAGTTGGGTGGTATCTCTGTGTCATTCAAGACCTTTAAATGTCAAAGTTCACATCACTCCTTCACATGAAAATCAATCAAGTATGTGTGGTGCTTCCTAAAAACTGAAGCGATGAAACAACACTTTTAACACTCTTTACTCCTAAAATCCAGCCTAAATGGAAATTGCTGTAATTTATGCACACAATTGTATAAAAAAAAAAAAAAAAAAAAAAAAATATATATAATGTTTTCTGATTCAGATCCTTTTATTGTCACAGCTTTTTAAAATGTACATACATTCAGAAAAACGCAAGATGATTGTTTTTCCCGGCTACTCAACCGTAGTATATTTGTAAACATAATACACAACGTATATTCTATCTATATACAAACTATAACTATAAACTAAATAAGCTATAAATAAACTACAAACTATAAACTATGAACTAAACTATAACTGTATAAATAAACTATAAACTAGAACTAAAAACTAAACTATAGACTAAACATAATACGCTGGTTTCAACCGGAAAAAATTTGCCGGAAAGTTTGGTTTCTTACATATCTCGATGTGATATATCAAGAAATATCTACAGCAAGAATTCTGGGTCTCAATGAATCCAAAATGTCAATGTGGGTAGAAGTGGTGGAGAGAATAAAAGCTAGCTTATAATGGTAGTGTCTGGTTAGGTGCGAGGGATAATGGAGGTACTATCCAAGGGGGGGTCCGGGAGGGGGGGGTTCGAGCTGGAGCATATGTGTGTAGGGTTTTAGAAAATAGGTATTAGGGGTATATTCTATACTAACATTTATATAATTTTATACAATTTATATAATTGTAATTTATTGGATATACACTGTATACGGTCAAAATGTTATTATGGTCTATTTTTGTTTTATCTTGTTTCTGTACTTGCATGTAATTTTAACCACCTTGACTGAAAGTTTCATTATGCATTATGTGTTGAGTACTGACTTTTAATAATTTTTGTTCTGCAATAATAAAAAAAATATGAAAAAAAAATACTAAACATAATACACAACATATTCTATCTATACAAACTATACAATAAGAAGATTCATGTACTGATTTAAACAACAGATGTACTTGAAATGTCAAGTCTTAGGGGGATTTTGTGACTAAAGGCTCTTGTTCTTGGTCAGTAGGTGCCAAGCCGGCACGGGCTTGTGTCCGGTGGATAAGGCTCATCGCAACCAGTGCCAGGCTTGTCGGCTGAAGAAGTGCTTACAGGCAGGCATGAACAAAGACGGTGAGTGTGTGTGTGTGTGAAATGACACCGACCGCTCGGAAAAGTTTTAATTAATTAATAAATGATATAACTTTGAAATCTGGAAAGTCTTGCAGCAGTGGTTTGATTATTTAGGGATGTCAACATTGTCCAACAGGTTGAGTTAACCTCTGACCTCTGACCTCTCTGCTTAATCTAATCTAATCTAATCTAATCTAAATATAATCTTTGTCCTGCCTCGCCACATTTCTCACTTAATTTCCCCTTTTTTCTCTAGTCTTTCTCTCTCTCCTTCTCTTTCTTCTTCTGTTCCCCTCATTCCTACGTTCTGTTCAGTTCAGCTCAGCTCACCTCAGTTCAGTTCAGTTCAGTTCAGTTCAGTTCAGTTCAGTTCAGTTCAGTTCAGTTCAGTTCAGTTCAGTTCAGTTCAGTTCAATAATCAATTCAACCAACAGGATTCCGGTAAACAAACACACTATAGACACGCGATACTCACTCGACTACACAAAACACAGTGGAATAACCGGACCTCCTTGTCTCCTCCCTCGCCACAGCGGTGCAGAACGAGCGGCAGCCCCGCAGCACGGCCCAGGTGCGCCTGGACTCCATCGACGTGGACTCGGAGAAGGAGCACCTGGCCACCACGCGGGAGCCCACCTCGTCCTCCTCCTCGTCCTCTTCTTCCTCCGCTGGCTCTGTCATCACGTGGCCCCACATCACCTCGTCCATCGGCTCCTCTGTCGCCCCGCAGCGCTGCCTGAGCCCCCAGAACAACCACCGCTTCATGGCCAGCCTGATGACAGCGGAGACGTGCGCCAAGCTGGAGCCGGAGGACGGTGAGGAGGGGCGATTATAGGGGAGGGGACAAAGCCACAGGGACGTAGTGGAGGATTGCACCTAAACTCATTTTGCCCACCTTTATAAACTGATATATATATATCCTTTTGGTTGCCCCAAAACATTGCTTAGTTCTAAGTGAGAGGCAAGGAGCTATGGCCCCCACCCCTCTCTCTACTTAAGCTCATTGTCTCCTTCTCTTGCTCAGTGTCTCCTAGCTGGCCACGGTGAGAGCACTCCTCTTAGCCAAGCTCATTTAACCCACATGTACTTTGTACTAATTGTGTTTTTTTTTTTTTTTTTTTTTTACTATTTTGATCAGATGATCCGTCTACGATATAATTGATCAATCATAATCCATGACAACACTATAAATTATAGTAAGTAATATTAGATTGATACAAGTTACATGAAAATAGGTAATTTTTTTGGAAATAAAACAAAATACTACTATTTCGGGGGAAATACTATTTATATTAGTGATTATTGGCCTTATTGTGACCATAAATGGACGTTATAGTTTACTTACCTTTGGATTTGATTACTCCATCACTGATAGTAGGTATACTCCTGGTACAACATGGAGGACACCAGATATAGTCACAACATGGAGGACACCAGATATAGTCACAACATGGAGGAAACCAGGTAGAGTCACAATATGGTGGAAACTCGGAATAAAATACTGAAGAATAAAGGGTTCACTCCAGTGCAAATGTGTATCGCTAGCAGGTTGTAATCACTGCATATGAACCCCCGAACCTGCCTTTCTGTGTTTCAGTGGACCAGAACATCGACGTGACCAGTAACGAACCGGAGAGAGCGTCCTCAGAGTACCACATGGCCCTCTACCCCTCCAGCTCTGAGAATGTGTACGAGACCTCGGCGCGACTTCTGTTCATGTCGGTCAAATGGGCAAAGAATCTGCCAGTGTTTTCCAACCTGCCTTTCAGAGACCAGGTAAGAATCATTCAACAACAAAAATAAGCTCTGGAAAGTAAACACTCATAGTAATGTGTTTTCCATATTTTGTCTATTTTTATACTCATTCTATGTCTGCACTTTATGCATTGCTTTTATTTTGCACGATTCCCAATACAAGTGGGGCCTCAGACCCTGGCGGTGGGTGGGGCCTCAGACCCTGGAGGTGGGTGGGGCCTCAGACCCTGGAGGTGGGTGGGGCCTCAGACCCTGGAGGTGGGCGGGGCCTCAGACCCTGGAGGTGGGTGGGACCTGTGTGCAGGAACATTGGACATGTGGGAGGCTTATTGGGATGGAAGATCCTAATGTGAAGAACTATGTGATTTAATGTTCTATTTTGATGCTCGTTTTATACTTATTATTAAATCTTTCTGCTGTGAAGCACTTTGAGCTGCAATTCTTTTTTAAATGTGCCCAAAAGTGGCCAAAACACTATACTTTATACTTATAGCACATGCATGAGCCTTGTCTCTTTTGAAAAGATGACATTCTGAAGTTTCTGATCCACTTTTAGTGCTAATGAAATAGAGTAACATAGATCTGAACATGATTACTCACCTTTTTCTGTAGTAGTTAGTAGTCCAGAAGTAGTATTTCCCAAAACATTGGTATGGCTGAAAAAACTCCTTGGGTCCATAGCCTGAAGTCTTGTGTAGTAAATCTCATAAAAATCCGTTCAGAAATGAGTGATTAGAAGCGGTTTTGGTAAAAAGTGAGAGAGAAAAAAAAGAACTCAGAAAACGATTTTCTCATTGACTCCAATGCATTCGACGGAGAATTCTCTTCCTGTTTTCACTTGTGACTTTTCACCTAGATCCCTGATTAGCTCATTCCCACGTGGGGTACCATTGGAAAGCCACACTCATTCGTTACAACCCTGTCCAATAATCTTCGAGATCGCCAAATTATTGACAGTGGTAGAGGCTCAGGAGTCGGGAGTGGTATTTGAAAAACATGCCTCACATATCGGCATGTAGGCCTAACTCGAGAACCGCTGAACGGATTTTGTCGCCTGAAACGGCTATCGACAGGGAACATATAGGGCTTTAATCCGATCTATATATTAATTTTAAAAGCCGCTAGAGGTTGCCGAAGTGCCGTGTCGCACTGATGGGCAAATCGTCCTCAAGTATACGGGGCCTTATACAAATAACGTTTATTATTATTATTATTATTATTATTATTATTATTATTATTATTATTATTATTATTATTATTATTATTATTATTATTATTATTATTATTATTATTATTATTATTATTATTATTATTATTATTATTATTATTATTATTATTATTATTATTATTATTAATAACATAAACGGGTGTCATCTCGGCTTCCACCATTAGGTGATTCTGCTGGAGGAGGCGTGGAGCGAGCTGTTCCTGCTCTGTGCCGTCCAGTGGTCTCTGCCTCTGGACAGCTGCCCGCTGCTCTCCCTGCCCGACCTCTGCCCCAACATGCAGGGCAAGACCGGCTACACCAGCGTGGACCTGCGGCTCCTGCAGGAGGTCTTCAGCCGCTTCAAAGCCCTGGCGGTCGACCCCACCGAGTTCGCCTGCCTCAAAGCCGTGGTCCTCTTCAAGCCGGGTGAGTTTGACAGGATGATGAGTCCCGGGGGATAACTACTCCACGGTGTGCGGCACAGAATGGCAGACTGAAGTTGTCGTGTGGTTAATTTATAATAATTCGAGCAGTGTTTAAATATGAATTAATTCATATTAATATAATAAAATACATTTGATTATTAAGTTATTTGAGGGGGGCATTTTTATTCAGATTTTATATTTTAATTATTATTTAAGAAATGTTTTAATTATATCTTTTTTCTTTTTATTATTATTAATTAAGTCATGTATTTATTCTTATTTTTTCTTATTCTTTTTCTTAATTAATTAATGTATTTATTGTTATTTTCTTTTTTTTATTATTATTATTATTATTATTATTATTATTATTATTATTATTATTATTATTATTATTATTATTATTATTATTATTATTATTGTTATTGTTATTGTTATTGTTATTGTTATTGTTATTGTTATTGTTATTGTTATTATTATTATTATTATTATTATTATTATTATTATTATTATTATTATTATTATTATTATTATTATTATTATTATTATTATTATTATTATTATTATTATTATTATTATTATTATTATTATTATTATTATTATTATTATTATTATTATTATTATTATTATTATTATTATTATTATTATTATTATTATTATTATTATTATTATTATTATTATTATTATTATTATATTTTTTCTATGCAGTTATTTATGAGGCCTATTTTAAAACATGACATTGGGGTATTAGTCAGAATCCTCCTGGTTAACTGTGGTTGGCTTCTCGTTCCAACAGAGACTCGAGGCCTGAAGGATCCTGAACAAGTAGAGAACCTTCAGGACCAGTCCCAGGTGATGCTGGGTCAACACATCCGCTCACACTACCCCAGCCAACCAGCCAGGTATACCAGCACAGCAAATCACAATTTATACAAAAAAAACATTAAAATCCGCTAAATTGGAGCTAATAGAGTTTTTCTTCTGACAGTTAATTAAATTAGATTAGATTAGATTTGTTTCCAAATTATTGTCATCATACAGCACAAGTACAGTAAAACGAAAATAAGTTTGCATCTAACCAGAGTGCACATGTAACAGTAAATTGCAATAGCAATATACAATGTACAGGTGATTCAACTGGAGTATACTGTATCTAAATCAGCACTACTGAATAATAATGGTAATCAGATGTATGATTGATTGATTGATTGAAAACTGTATTAACAGATTGCAGAATGGGTACAATACAGTACGGCTCAATACAAACAACTGCTATGAGGATGCAGACCAGAAAAATACTTTCGTCTTGTTTACATCAGGGTCCTCTATTTACATACAAGACATACAAATATACAGTACTGTGTAATACAAAAAAAATTATAAAAAAAAACATAATTATTTTGATTATTTGCAGGTATATTCAGACATAATATGTGGATACATATATATAAGGTAAATATACATCTATATCTACCTGTGTATATTACCCACTATACACAGACTTGGCTGACAGAAGGAGCACGTTCAGTGCCAGACTAAGACTCCCTATGTAGCACTGAACAGCACAGGAAGTCCTACAAATGTACACTTGTATATTTCTGTATATTTTTACTATATATTTTATATTAGAATGTGACATAGGAAATGTATATCCCGGACCATATTTTATTCTTAGGCTTATTTTATTCTTATTCGTGACTTTTGTTTTTGTCTATCCAAATGTCTACTGTTTACTGTGAGCGATTTGTAGTTCCAAATTTCCCTCGGGATGAATCAAATATTTCTATTCTAAATCTATATGTATGGTATATACAGCATTAGTTATGATTACAGTGTAAGTCAGTTGTAGACAATCTTGTACTTCTACTACTATTTAGTGTTCTTTTTGTGGAATATAAAAAGTGCTATGCTTGCTTACCAAAGCACATCAAAGGCACTAAAAACCAAATTACAAACATCTCAAAACAAACTAGTCAGACTACTGCTTGACCTGACTCCTAGAACCCACCTCACCCCTGCCCACTTTGACAACCTAGGATGGCTTAGAGTAGACGACAGCAACTTGCAATGGGCCTGGTCTACAAGATACACTACTCGACCAAGGTACCCATGTACATGTCAAAATACTTCCCAAAGGACAGTGAATACCACGATCACAACACCAGAGGGAGCTCCACAAATCATGTTAAACCCAGATTCGGCTCAAACAAGGGACTAAACACGTTTAGCAATTATGCCACATCAATGTGGAACGCCCTACCCACAGCTGTAAAGGAATGTGAATCACTACCCACTTTCAAAAACACTCTCAAAGAACACCTACGGGAGACTGCAATTCGAAACTGGCCCCTACAAATGTCCTAACCCAGTTGTACAGTAAATGACCAAGTATGGCTTTGTCAATATTCCAATGTACAGTGTACAGTGTCGTCCCCCCACCCCCTACCCAACCCCCCCCCCACCTCCAATGTACAGCCCCTCCCCCCCCCCCCCCCCCGCCCAACCCCACCCCACCCCACCTACCCAACCTCCTCCAATGTACAGTTTCTACGTCAAATGTATATATACACTCTTTTTCTGGACACTTTTTGTATCACAAACAGTACTGTATTTGCAAATCTGGTATGTCATAAATGTATAGATGTAGCAGTACTGTCTATCTGTATGTCGTGTTATGTCATATATGTTATGATGAATTGAAAATGGGGGACCCTGATGTAAACAAGACGAACGTCTTTCTCTGGTCTGCATCCCCTTAACAATTGTGTGTATTGAACTGTACTGTACCCATTCTGCAATCTGTTAATAAACTTTTCAATCAATCAATCAATCAATCAATCAATCAATCAATCAATCAATCAATCAATCAATCAATCAATCATACAGTCAACCCTCCAATGTTGTGTCCAGGTTTGGGAAACTGCTCCTGCTGCTGCCCTCGCTGCGCTTCGTGAGCTCGGAGCGGATCGAGCTCCTCTTCTTCCACAGAACCATCGGAAACACTCCCATGGAGAAGCTGCTGTGTGACATGTTCAAGAACTAACTCTGGCGACACGGACAGAACGGCGTGGATGACAATACAAAACATGAATGAATGATAGAATCCACACACACACACACACACACACACATACACACACACACACACACACACACACACACACACACACACACACACACACGCACCACACACACACACACACACACACACACACGCACCCACACACACACACACACACACACACACACACACACACACACACACACACGCACACACACACGCACACACACACACACACACACACACACGCACCCGCACCCGCACAGACCTGTCCGGGAAACAGGTCTTTGGGAATAGTGTAGCAGCGTGCAAATTCGTCATTCATTCGTGTTAAGCGACAGGGACACATGTATAGTCACTCACTAGGTCTGTCATCTCATATCGGCACAGAGGAAATTGAGAATTGGAGACGGGTCTGTGAGACTGTTTACTTGCTTGGCACTGTACACCGTGCACGTCATTGTGTACACAGTGCACGTCATTCTGTATACCGTGCACATTGCAGCAGTATACTGTATACCGTGTGTACATCATTGTGTACACCGTGCATGTCAGAGATTCAGCGTGCTGTTTTGCGATGGCCACTAAATCTAATGTTTGTGTTGACACTTTCTTTTTTGGAACATTTTCTCAGCATTCTGTCGTGGAACTCCACCTAACTAACGGCCAGTAGGCGTTGTGACATCTCACCTGGTGATTGCACCAGTAACAAGGGTAATAATGCCACATACAGTAGGCGTTGTGACATCTCACCTGGTGATTGCACCAGTAACAAGGGTAATAATGCCACATACAGTAGGCGTTGTGACATCTCACCTGGTGATTGCACCAGTAACAAGGGTAATAATGCCACATACAGTAGGCGTTTCACATGAAAAGGTTGTTGAGCTTGCTGTCTGTTTGCATCATAACCAAAAGTCTGAATTCCACATGCCCTTTGCTGTGGGCACTGATTTATGATTCAGGCATGTTGTTATTATAATTTAAATTCCAATATCAAGCTATTCCTAATGTATTTTTCATGATTAATTGTAATATATGTTTGTACTTGTTTGGTGTTAGATATTATTCCTGCTGTCACAGATGAGAGTGATGTACTGTATTCATGTTTTAATGCCTTGATAAACTGAAAATTGTACTCCTTGTTTGGGATCTGGTTTGTTGATGTATTCATTAGAGTTAGTATCAGGAATGTAGTAAAGGGTAAACCCACCTAAATGCCTTCTATTGTATACTGGTCAATATATTAACGTTACTGGGATCATTGACTGGACTTCATACTAACCTTTTATTTGACCACTGCATCACTGGTCAGCATTTATGAATATTTCAGTCAGGGAATTAATCATCCTGCACAAATATTTAAAGAGCTGTACAATTGTAGGCCTTCGGATGAACCAGGACCATCTAATGCCATATTGAAATCTTTCAAAGAACTAAAATAATTACAAGTTAACATCTCCTCTTAAACGTAACGTTTATCTGTATTCAGGAGTGTAAATACAGATACAGCCACACAGTACATTAAATGACAAAAGCATGTTATAAGGAGTGGGACCCATAACGATTCCTACCCCAGGACCCAGTCTGAGCTAGTTCTACCAGGACCCAGTCTGAGCTAGTTCTACCAGGACCCAGTCTGACCTCTACCAGGACCCAGTCTGACCTAGTTCTACCAGGACCCAGCCTGACCTAGTTCTACCAGGACCCAGCCTGACCTAGTTCTACCAGGACCCAGTCTGACCTAGTTCTACCAGGACCCAGTCTGACCTAGTTCTACCAGGACCCAGTCTGACCTCCACCAGGACCCAGTCTGACCTAGTTCTACCAGGACCCAGTCTGACCTCTACCAGGACCCAGTCTGACCTAGTTCTACCAGGACCCAGTCTGAGCTAGTTCTACCAGGACCCAGTCTGACCTGATGTGTTCCACCGGTGCTTGTATTCTGAAGAATGAATCTAAAAGAGAGGAGAGAAAGAGTGAAAGAGGACTTGGATTCAAATGATTTATTAGAATGTCATCCCCCTGGTTTTAAAACTGAGACGGTGAGGAATAAAATAATCACTAGGCCCACTATACTGAATTCCGTTGAGTGCCGTTGACCTACACTCCAATCAAACAGCGCCCTCTGCTGCCTGTTTCAATGCAATGCAGCGCAAGTGGACGTCAACACCCACAACTCCCACAGGAGGTCCTTATCCCCCTCCTCCCTTCAGCAGCAGGAGGGAATAGACACGTGACTTACCCCCCTCCTCCCTTCAGCAGCAGGAGGGAATAGACACAGAGGTTTTTCATTCATGGAGAGATTTTCTTTCTCTTTTTTTCGCCTCCAAGCCACAGTTTGGTCTTACTGGTGGATTCAGGACGTACAGATTGAGGACAAATATTGATTGTTGTATTGATTCTTGTGCTCGCTCTACTTTTAGATTAGATTAGATTCAAATGTATTGTCATTATACAGCATAAGTACAGTACAATGAAAAGGTTTGGCATCCAACCAGAGTGCAAATGTAGCAGTAAAGTGCAACAGCAATATACAATGTACAGGTGATTAAACTGGATATAAAATATACAAATTAGTAGCCTACTACGGACTGAGTGTAGTGCTAATCAGATGTATACAGAGTTGTAGTATTAATATGTTTGATTGATTGATTGAAAACTTTATTAACAGATTGCAGAATGGGTACAATACAGTACAGCTCAATACACACAATTGTTAAGGGGATGCAGACCAGAGAAAGACTTTCGTCTTGTTTCCACCAGGGTCCCCCATTTTCAATTCATCAGGACATATATGACATACATGACATACAGATAGTCAGTACTGCTACATCTATACATTTATGACATACCAGATTTGCAAATACAGTACTGTTTGTGATACAGAAGGAGTCAAGAAAAGGGAGTATATACATTTGACGTAGAAACTGTACATTGGAGGAGGTTGGGTGGGGGGGGTTGGGTACACTGGGATATTGACAACCATACTGGGTCATTTACATTGGAGGTGGTTGGGGGGGGGGGGGGGGGCACACTGTATAAGCAAGCAAAACTGTACATTGAGGGGGGGGAGACTCTGTACAAACAAACAAAATTGTACATTGGACTATTGACAAAACCATACTAGGTAAATGACTGTACATTGGAGGGGGTTGGGTTAAGATATTTACAGGGGCGTGCGGCTAGGTGGTGTAGTGGTCTAAGGCACTCGCCACCAGTGTGGAGACGCTAGGATTCGCGTGTTCGAATCCAGCTCTCCACATTGTTTTTCAGTTTGGCTGGTCGTCCGCAGTAATACACATTGGCCGTATTACCGGGAGGGAAAAACTGAAGGGTGGGGATCGAACGTTGTGAACAAGCGACTCCTACAAGTCGGTTGGTGCGCCTGCGCAGTAGAATCAGGAAGTGTCGGGGGCAGCGTGAGCCTCCCACGCGTTACTCCTCGAACACTGAGAGGTCGAGCTGCGCAGGTGAAAAGATGCGACTGCTGTTACCTCAAGTACCGGAGGGGACTTGTGCTATGTATGACTTAGTCCTCACTGCAGCCGGCTTGTTGGAGGCAAGAAACAGCGTTCGTGACAGGGGAGGGTTGAATTGGATGATACGAAATTGGGATGGGAGAAAATATAGAAAATGGGAGAAAAAAGTGGATCAAAAAAAAAAAGATATTTACAGGGGCCAGTGTTGAATTGCAGTCTCCCGTAGGTGTCTCTTGAGAGAGGTTTTGAAAGTGGGTAGTGATCCACATTCCTTTACAGCTTTGGGTAGGGCGTTCCACATTGATGTGGCATAATTGCGAAACGTGTTTAGTCCCTTATTTGAGCCGAATCTGGGTTTAACATGATTTGTGGAGCTCCCTCTGGTGTTGTGATCGTGGTATTCACTGACCTTTGGGAAGTATTTTGCCATGTACATGGGTACCTTGGTCGTGTAGTGTATCTTGTAGACCAGGCCCATTGCAAGTTGCTGTACTCTGTCGTCTACTCTAAGCCATCCTAGGTTGTCAAAGTGGGCAGGGGTGAGGTGGGTTCTAGGAGTAAGGTCAAGCAGTAGTCTGACCAGTTTGTTTTGAGATGTTTGTAATTTTGTTTTTAGCGCCTTTGAGGTGCTTTGGTACCATGAGGTGCAAGCATAGTCGTAGTACCCCTGAATGAGTGCTCCTGCCAGAGTCTTCAGGGTATTCTTGTTTACCAGAGAGGAGATCCGGTACAAGAATCGAGTTCGTTGGTTGACTTTTTTTATTACATTGGATGCCATTTTGTCACAGGAGAGATTAGCCTCTAGGATGGAACCCAGGTAGGTAATTTCATCTTTCCTTGTGTAGCAGTCTGGAAAATATGGTATATTATTCAGAACTGCTGACTGTGTTTATATCCCTTTTTGTACACAAAGACATTCTAACTAGTGTCATTGATTCACACGAACAATGACACAAACGTCCCCGTCCCAGGAGCATGTGAATACGGATCATAAATGACAGTATTGATTCATATTTTACAGTGCGTCTCCCCGTGTGACTGGCAGGCGGGACCAGCAGGGGGCAGTAGCAGGCAGAGAGTGGCGGAGAGAGCTGAGAGATGATAAAGAGAGGAGTGCAGCGGAAGTCGTTCTCTTCTCGGCAGTGAACTTGACCACGAGAAGTCACGTCTAACGGGGGAGCTCTAGACAGCCCCGTTGCTGACGTTTATGCCGGAGTGCCCCGTGGAACAGAGACGGGTGATAGGAAGTACTGGCTAGTGGAGACGATATCCTAGCAGTACCAGTGTTATGATATTATGAACATTAAGTGCAGAGTCGGGCACTAAGAGTCGAGTTATACCTAGTTACAGTGAGCGGTATAAGTAGCGTGCGGCTAAGGATCACAGTAGCATTGCTCGTGTTATACCTAGTTACAGTGACGGTATAGTCTGCGTGCCAGAGACGTACGGGACATCCAAGCAGTCTGCCCGGGCGTCAACAGCTGTCTGCACCGGAGAGCAGCAGCACCCCTGCTCCAGGCTGCCTGCAGGACACGGGGAGTTCTTTACCACCAGCAGAGTTCGCCCAGCACCAGCTCAGCCAGCACTGCCTCTCTGCTATAGCTCCGCCTGCTAGCCCCTGCGGCGCGAGTGTTCGACGCCATCTTGCCTCCCGGACAACAGTGGAGTGACGAGGCGGCCATTTCGGATGAGTACAAACGAGCATTGATGCTCCCGACTCCATATACAGTATACAGTGTGGTGCTGCCCGCGGGCGAAGTTAACGTTGTTAACCACAGTTCAATAGGGGTACCCCAGACAATATATATACCGGTATTAGCATAGGACTTTTGCAAGGTATTTTGTGGGCTCACTCTTTTATTTTATTCCTTTTCTTTGAGCGTGATAAGGCGTGTATTTCCTAAATAATTCCCGTTCTGTGAATCCCTTTATTCTCTTCCCTATGCTTCCCCCTTCCTTCCCCATATTCTCAACCGGGGACAGTAAGAGTGTAATTCCTTAAAGAAGGTGAATACTGTGGTCCGCCCAGACGTGGGCAGCGTTTAGTCTGGGTACCTGAGAGCACTTGGTGCCTGTGTGTGATACTGTAATTGACTTATGCTAATAATTCATGCCAGTAATTATTGTATGGATACCCATGGTGCAGTAATCACCAGCCGTAGCTTTGTTGTAACCAGGCTGAGTTACAATACAGTCATCCAGAGCGGGAGCACTGTGTGTGTCTTTCATTATTTCTAACCCTAACCCTAACCCTTTGCTACGGGTAATATATGTAATCGTAACCCCTTGCTATTCTACCTTTTCCATTGTAAGGGTTCTGGTCGTCTCACTAAGGGAGGGTACTGCTTGCGGGGGGAACCCAGTTATTTCTCTACCATCCGGTCAGTAGGTGTGGGAGGGAAAAAGGGGCAACTGTGGAGGGTGAGGGTGTGTTGGGGAGTACTGCGGACTACTCCAGAGAGAGGGAGGAAGACCAGAGTACCGGACCAGGTTTGTAAACCCTGGGCCTCATTCACCCCCACTACCAGCCTCCAGTTGACGCTCCGGACCCCAAAGACGGAGGTGCAGCTGGCCAGGGTGCTACTGTGTCTCGCTACCTATTGACCGCACCCCACAGTTCCCACGAAGCAGGGATAATCCACCCTGCTACATTTGGCGTCACGAACAGGATCAACATCCTACTCCACTCCCTTGTAAGTGACGACCCAGAGACCTGAGATGTCGGACAACGACACCCCGAAGCCCGATGCCAAAGCCGGGCCGTCCCGGGTGACGCAAGGAGGTGACTCGCCGCCCCCGCTCAAAGAGGAAGAGGGGGGAGCCGAGACGGTGCAGACCTTGACCGCCGAAGTGGAGTTCCTAAAGGGTCAACTCCAAGACCAGGCGGAAGCCCTAGACCACCAACACGAACAACTGGAGCAGGCCAGGCACAGAGAGTCGCGTGCCTTGGCCCAAGCCATGATCCAACAGCTTCCCCCAGCGCCCCTCCCAGTGGTGTACGTCCAACGAGAGCGGAAGTGCAGCGAATTTGGAGGGGGGAAAGAGAGAGGAGAGCCGCTGGTGGACGACTGGATCCGAGACATGAAGGTGCATTTTCGGAGCAGCAGAGTGCCCGGTGACGAACAGGCGGAGTTCGTACAGCAGCATCTAAAGGGCGCGGCTAAACGGACAGTGCGCTTCGTGCTAGAAGGGACCGCCCCGGAGCCGGACGCCGTGTTCCGGGTGCTGCAGGAGACGTACGGAGACAAGACCTCGGTCAGTGAACGCCTGAGAGAGTTCCTCGACCGCCGACAAGGAGATGGCGAGACCGTGAGGGAGTTTGCGTATGATCTACAGGAACAGATGCGTCGCATACAGGGCCGGGAACCCCAACGAGTCGCGGATCCTGCCGCCCGGCTGCAGGAGCAGTTTGTGGTAGGCCTGAAGGATGGGATGCTGCGACGGGAGATGAAGAAGTCCATAAAAGAGAACGGAGAGCAGACGTTTCTCGAATTGATGATGGCGGCGATAGACTGGTCGGAGGAGGAGATGGTCCTGCCCCCCAATAGGGGTGGCGCCCAGGCCCTGGTCCACGCCGCAGCCGCAGAAGGACGAGAGGCCCCGATGAGCGGAGACGCAATACAGGGAGCTTTTAAGCGGCTCTTCGCAGGGCAAGAGCGGCTGGACGCACGTCAGGAGCAACTCTTCCAGGCCGTCCAACAGACGCGGGACGCGACCCAGAGAGGCGGCCCCGGACGGCGACGCAGAGACGACGCGCCCGCCGCTAAGCGGGAACTGCCCCGCCGGGACGAAGAGGGCAGGTTGATTTGCTATGCCTGCAATCAGCCGGGCCACATCAGCAGGGAGTGCCCCCGCCACGCCAGCGAGCCCCACCCAGCCCCTGCCCCCACCCCCGAAGTTCCGGGCTCGTCAGGGGACCGACCCGGATCCCGAAGGGCAGTCAACGGCGTCGTAACCGGAGTCGCCGACTCGGCCGCAGGGGGCACTAAGACGCAAGACATGGGGGAATGTCTCACCTTAGACGTCCAGATTGACGGGGTCGAGACCTGCTGCCTCTTCGACACCGGCGCCGAAGTCACCACCATGACCGAAAGCCACTTCCGCAGACACTTCCCGCGGTCGCGGTTGACCCCCTCCAACTGGATCACTCTCTTCGCCGCCAACGGGTTGGAGATCCCAGTGGTGGGGTGTCTCTACGCCGAAGTGAAGTGCCTGGATATGACATTTCCGGGGAAATGCATATTCATACTAAAAGACGATCCAGGCCGAGTGGCCACAGGAGACGCTATCCCGGGACTTCTGGGCATGAACGTGCTCGGCGGGGTAGATGGCCTGTTCAAGGGGATCAAGGGGATGCGGCCGGCGAGCCGAAGACGTGTCGACGCGGGGAGCGTCGCCATCCGCCGTGTGGTCGCCGCCATGGCCCAGGAAGCCCGAGAGTGTATCGCCCCGGGAAGGATGGGGTACGTCAAAGTGGCCGGCAGGGAACCAGTGGTCATTCCCCCGCACAGCGAAGTGGTCGTCCCAGGCCGTTGTGAGACGACAGCGGGGATGCGGCGTCCCGTGATGATAGAGCACACGCCGAGGGCCAACCTGCCTCCCGGACTATTGGTGGCGAACGTGGTGGCATACGCCCGACAGGGGAGAGTGCCTGTGCGGGTGTTGAACCCGACCAACGTCGAGATGGTGCTCCGACCCCGGGCCAGGTTGGCAGAGATCCACTGCCCCCGTCAGGTACGGCCTAAGGAGAGAGTGACCGTGGAGGAAGTGGAAGGAGGCGTCCGAGTGACGGCGATTCAGACTCGGGACCGCCCGCCAGAGGCGGAGCCGGACGGGAAGACCCGCGGGCTCGCCGTGGACGTACAGGCGAACCTGCAGGATCTCACACCGGCCCAAGTGAGTCGGCTGAATCAAGTATTGGAGAAACACAAGGCGGTGTTCTCCGTTGACGACGGGGACTATGGTTACACAACCACGGTCACACACTACGTTCCCACTGGTGACGCACACCCGGTCAAGCAACGGCACCGCCGAATACCGCCCCACGTGTTCCAAGAAGTAAAGAGACACGTGCAAGATCTGGTGGACCTGGGTGTCCTGGTAGAGAGCTGCAGTCCGTGGGCGTCACCAGCCGTGATCGTCATAAAGAAAGACGGCTCCGTGCGGTTCTGCTGCGATTACCGCCGCCTAAATAACGTGACACACCGGGATGCCTACCCCCTACCTCGTATCGAGGAGTCCCTAGATGCCTTGGGGCAGGCCAAGATCTTCTCCTCGCTCGATCTCACCGCCGGCTACTTCCAGGTGGCGGTGAAAGAGGAAGACCAAGAGAAGACGGCTGTCACGACGCCCTTCGGCCTCTACCAGTGGACTCGTATGCCCTTCGGACTGTGTAACGCACCAGCGACGTTCCAGCGGTTGATGACCGCCGTGCTGGGGGACCTGGCCTTCGACGTCCTACTCGTCTACCTAGACGACGTCTTGGTGTTCGCCAGCGACTTCGAGAGCCACTGTCAGAAGCTGGACCTGGTGTTTGGACGGCTTCGGGAGCATGGACTCAAACTCAAGCCCCGGAAGTGCTTCCTTCTGAAGACCGAAGTCAAGTTCCTGGGACACGTCGTCTCCGCGGCCGGCATACAGGTCGACACCGACAAAGTGAAGGCGTTGGAGGACTGGCCGGCGCCACGCTCAGCGAAGGAAGTGAGGCAGGTGATCGGGTTCCTGTCCTATTATCGGCGGTTCGTGCCCCACTTCGCCCAGGTGGCCCAGCCACTGCACGCCCTGATGGGGAAAGAAAAAAAGGGGTTCGCCAAGGGCCGGCCCGAGGCCTTCAAGTGGACGCCGCAGTGTCAGACGGCCTTCGATCATCTGCGGCAGTGCCTCTTGACACCCCCGGTGCTGGCCTACCCCGACCTCCAGCTCCCCTTCATAGTGACCACCGACGGGAGTTACTTGGGACTGGGAGCGGTACTCAGTCAGGAACAGGAGGGCGTGGAGCGAGTCATCGCCTTTGCGAGCCGAGGCCTGCGTGGGTCCGAAAGGAATGACCAAAATTATAGTGCGTTCAAGCTGGAACTCCTCGCCCTGAAGTGGGCGGTCACCGAGAAGTTCAGAGACCTCCTGATGTACGCCCAGTTCACCGTGATCACCGACCACAACCCGTTGAGACACCTCGGCACGGCCAACCTGGGAGCAGTGGAGCAGCGGTGGAACGCCCAGCTCGCGGAGTATGACTTCGTGGTGCACTACAAACCTGGTCGACTCAACCAGAACGCAGACGCTCTGTCTCGCATGCCGATGCGATCAGAACCTGAAGTGGAAGACACTGAGAAAGACTTCCTAATGATAGCCGCGGCTGGCACCCACACCCGTCAGGGTCTCCAAGAACGGGCCGTTCCATTGTCCGTCCCCGCCCCAGTCGCCCGCGAGGGCTACGTCATGGTCCCAGCGGAGGAAGTGCGGGCCCTGCTGTGCCCTGGGAGACCGACAGAGACGCGGGAGGTCTCGAGTGTCGGCGCACGACGGATAGCGGCACAGAAGGGGAACAGCGGATATGACTGGGCGGAAATGCGACAGCTCCAGGCGGACGATCCCGAGTTGGGTCCGGTGTGGCGGGCGGTGGCACAGGGGGTCCCCCCCACTAAAGTACAGCTGAAGGAAGGAGACCCGAAACTCCGCAAGTTATACGGGCAGTGGGAACGATTCCGTCTGCATCAGCAAGTGCTGTTTCGGCGCGTAAGCGATCCCCGGGATGGAGAGGAGGTTCTCCAGCTGGTGGTGCCCACAGCCCTGCGAAGGAGGATCTACGAGACCCAGCACGAAGACGCGGGACACTACGGGGGACAAGGGACGGTGGTCCTGATGAGGCGAGGTTACTACTGGATCGGAATGGCAGAAGAGGTGAAGCAATGGGTGAAGCAATGCAAGCGATGTGCATTAGCCCGCGACGTGTTCCCTAAAGCCCAGGCACAGATGACCTGCACTAACGTGACGGCACCCATGGAGGTCCTGGCCATGGACTTCACCGTGTTGGAGAGGTCGGTGGGTGGCTATGAGAACGTACTGGTGCTGACCGATATGTTCACCAGATTCACTATTGCCGTACCGACCAAAGACCAGACTGCGAAGACCACCGCCGCTGCCATCATCAAGTATTGGTTCGTGTACTACGGTTGCCCTGCCCGACTCCATGCTGATCAAGGGCGAAATTTCGAGTCGAGCGTCATCAAGGAGCTCTGCCGACTGTATGGGATTTCAAAGAGCCGCACCACGCCCTACCATCCCCAGGGGAATGGGCAGTGCGAGAGATTCAATCGGACAATGCACGACATGCTGCGTAGTCTGCCCGCAGAGAAGAAGCGGGACTGGAAGGAGCACCTACCCGAGTTGGTACTTACATACAATTGCCACGAGCACTCCTCCACTGGATACTCTCCCTTCTACCTGCTCTTCGGGAGGGACGCTAGGATGCCCCGAGATGTCCTAGGGGGCAGAGACGTCATTGAGGAGGGGGCGGCGGACCTAGATGAGTGGGTGCAGAGTCATCACGAGCGACTAAAGGCCGCCGCGGAGGCCGCTGAGGCCACGGCGAAGCAGGCATCCCATCGACGCAAGAGAATTTACGACAGGAAGAGCAGAGGTGCACTCCTGCGGGCCGGAGACCGGGTCCTGATACGCGACCACCGAATCCGGGGCCGTAATAAGATACAAGACAAGTGGGAGCCTACGTCATATGTGGTGGTTAAGCAGAGCCACGAAGGGACGCCCGTGTTCACGGTCAGGCCCGAAGCAGGGGGTCCAGAAAGGACCGTGCATCGAGACCAGCTCAAGACCTGTCCCTTCCCGGCTTCTGACCCGGAAGTGCGGGGGAGGGCCCCTCGACAGATCCCGGTGGCACCGCGGAGCTCGTCCGAATCAGACATCGGAGGTGCTTTCGGGCACCGGCGGGAACCGCATCCTAGGGCGTGTAACCACCCCGGTCCCCTGCGGGACGCCCCTGAGGAGGCCGTAAGCGCCGAGTCAGAGGTGGAGTCGACCCCTTCAGGAGAGGAGGGGGAAGGCGGCGGAGACGGAGTCGAAGAGGAGGCCGCGGGCGGTCCACCGATGGCCCCGGAGGGTGAGGCCGTGGTCCGTGACCCGCCGACGGACACTGAGGAATCCGACACGGAGTCGGAGGCGGGGGAGGTGGAACCCCCCAGAGTGGAGGCCGCTCGGCCCCAGAGGAGCACCAGAGGTCGGCTACCCGCTCGGTATCGCCAGGACTACGTGCTCAAGAGCGTGTTCGCGGAACAGTGTGTCCAACTCCTGAGGGAGTGTGTAAAACTGTTGGCATAATGTGTAATTGTCAACCGATGTGTAAAACTGTTGGCATAATGTGTAATTGTCAACCGATGTGTGAAACTGTTGGTCTCAGGACCGTTTTCATGCATGCGTTTGTTTTGTTGTTTTGTTGTTAACTTGCAGAGGACTTAGCAAGTTCAAAGTGGGGGGAAATGTAGCAGTCTGGAAAATATGGTATATTATTCAGAACTGCTGACTGTGTTTATATCCCTTTTTGTACACAAAGACATTCTAACTAGTGTCATTGATTCACACGAACAATGACACAAACGTCCCCGTCCCAGGAGCATGTGAATACGGATCATAAATGACAGTATTGATTCATATTTTACAGTGCGTCTCCCCGTGTGACTGGCAGGCGGGACCAGCAGGGGGCAGTAGCAGGCAGAGAGTGGCGGAGAGAGCTGAGAGATGATAAAGAGAGGAGTGCAGCGGAAGTCGTTCTCTTCTCGGCAGTGAACTTGACCACGAGAAGTCACGTCTAACGGGGGAGCTCTAGACAGCCCCGTTGCTGACGTTTATGCCGGAGTGCCCCGTGGAACAGAGACGGGTGATAGGAAGTACTGGCTAGTGGAGACGATATCCTAGCAGTACCAGTGTTATGATATTATGAACATTAAGTGCAGAGTCGGGCACTAAGAGTCGAGTTATACCTAGTTACAGTGAGCGGTATAAGTAGCGTGCGGCTAAGGATCACAGTAGCATTGCTCGTGTTATACCTAGTTACAGTGACGGTATAGTCTGCGTGCCAGAGACGTACGGGACATCCAAGCAGTCTGCCCGGGCGTCAACAGCTGTCTGCACCGGAGAGCAGCAGCACCCCTGCTCCAGGCTGCCTGCAGGACACGGGGAGTTCTTTACCACCAGCAGAGTTCGCCCAGCACCAGCTCAGCCAGCACTGCCTCTCTGCTATAGCTCCGCCTGCTAGCCCCTGCGGCGCGAGTGTTCGACGCCATCTTGCCTCCCGGACAACAGTGGAGTGACGAGGCGGCCATTTCGGATGAGTACAAACGAGCATTGATGCTCCCGACTCCATATACAGTATACAGTGTGGTGCTGCCCGCGGGCGAAGTTAACGTTGTTAACCACAGTTCAATAGGGGTACCCCAGACAATATATATACCGGTATTAGCATAGGACTTTTGCAAGGTATTTTGTGGGCTCACTCTTTTATTTTATTCCTTTTCTTTGAGCGTGATAAGGCGTGTATTTCCTAAATAATTCCCGTTCTGTGAATCCCTTTATTCTCTTCCCTATGCTTCCCCCTTCCTTCCCCATATTCTCAACCGGGGACAGTAAGAGTGTAATTCCTTAAAGAAGGTGAATACTGTGGTCCGCCCAGACGTGGGCAGCGTTTAGTCTGGGTACCTGAGAGCACTTGGTGCCTGTGTGTGATACTGTAATTGACTTATGCTAATAATTCATGCCAGTAATTATTGTATGGATACCCATGGTGCAGTAATCACCAGCCGTAGCTTTGTTGTAACCAGGCTGAGTTACAATACAGTCATCCAGAGCGGGAGCACTGTGTGTGTCTTTCATTATTTCTAACCCTAACCCTAACCCTTTGCTACGGGTAATATATGTAATCGTAACCCCTTGCTATTCTACCTTTTCCATTGTAAGGGTTCTGGTCGTCTCACTAAGGGAGGGTACTGCTTGCGGGGGGAACCCAGTTATTTCTCTACCATCCGGTCAGTAGGTGTGGGAGGGAAAAAGGGGCAACTGTGGAGGGTGAGGGTGTGTTGGGGAGTACTGCGGACTACTCCAGAGAGAGGGAGGAAGACCAGAGTACCGGACCAGGTTTGTAAACCCTGGGCCTCATTCACCCCCACTACCAGCCTCCAGTTGACGCTCCGGACCCCAAAGACGGAGGTGCAGCTGGCCAGGGTGCTACTGTGTCTCGCTACCTATTGACCGCACCCCACAGTTCCCACGAAGCAGGGATAATCCACCCTGCTACACTTGTGACAATATTGTCACCCACTGTAACTGAGAAGCCGTCGGTCTTGCTGAGTTTGTTATTTGAACCGAAGAGAATGGATGTACAGTGGTACAGCTATAAAGACAGTATGATAGTAAGTCATAGTAACTAGTAAGAGTAGGGTATGACTATGTGTAACGGATGGTATCGTGAAGCGCAGTCAAGAAGGGCTGGGGTGAGTAGCGGTGCTATGGGTTAAACTCACTCTCACATCCTCTAAAGATGCATAAACCCATTACATAGAAGTGAATTCACCTCTTGGTATAGCGGTCTGTGTTGCTGCCCGCGGCGTGGGAGACCGGGGTTCGACTCCCACTCGGGGCATCAACGTTTAAGGTGACGTTGTCACAACCGTTAATATATATATATATATAAGGTATATACAGCATTAATGTACATGCTATCATACAGAGCTATGGGTTATATGCAGGTCTACAAGTAAGTATATACTATAGGGGGGTTATATGCAGGTATATTCAGACAAATAATTATATATATTGCATTAAATATAAAAAAATACTTCAAAGCTCTCTTAATTTCTTTCCTTTCGTTTGACTTTGAGTTCTATTTGTCAAAACACTATATAGCAAAACAGGCTGAATGAATGCACCACTTTGTCACCGCTGATACCAATTCCACGTAGGATTACTTATCTTAACCCATACAGACTTACCTTAGGCCTACCAAGCCAAACCATTCATTCCACTGAACTCTACCTATAGTTGTCAACCATTAGTTCGGGGTTATTGGCTAAAATGTAACAAAAATAACGTTATGTTAACCCTTTCACTACCACCCTACAAAGGGTTAACCCTTTCACTACCACCCTACAAAGGGTTAACCCTTTCACTACCACCCTACAAAGGGTTAAACCTTTCACTACCACACCACATAAGGTTAACCCTTTCACTTCCACACTACAGAAGGTTAACCCTTTCACTACCACACTACAAAAGGTTAACCTTTCACTACCACACTACAGAAGATTAAGCCTTTCACTACCACACTACAGAAGGTTAACCCTTTCACTACCACACCACATAAGGTTAACCCTTTCACTACCACACTACAGAAGGTTAACCCTTTCACTACCACACCACATAAGGTTAACCCTTTCACTACCACACTACAGAAGGTTAACCTTCCACTACCACACTACAGAAGGTTAACCTTTTACTACCACACTATAGAAGATTAACCCTTTCACTATCACACTACAGAAGGTTAACCTTTCACTACCACACTACAGAAGATTAACCTTTCACTACCACACTACAGAAGGTTAACCCTTTCACTACCACACTACAGAAGGACCCTTTCACTACCACACTACAGAAGGTTACCCTTTCACTACCACACTACAGAAGGTTAACCTTTCACTACCACACTACAGAAGGTTAACCCTTTCACTACCACACTACAGAAGGACCCTTTCACTACCACACTACAGAAGGTTAACCCTTTCACTACCACACTAAGGAAACGGTCCCTGAACACAACACTGCTCCGGATATAAGACACAGAAGGCTGGTTTCACTGCCTGTTGAAGATAAATATCAGCTTCAGAGGCTGAACAAATTATTATTAGTTATTTGAACCAATACATAATAATAGTCTACATTTGGGCAACACATTAAGTGTTGTGGTGAAGCCACTGTGGTAAGAAGGTCAATAGTGTAGATGTAGCGTGTCAATAAAGAGACATGCGCTCTTGAAACAGCAGTTGAACTTGGGAATGATGAATATAGTTAGCTTCTGTGGTCTAGCAGCTGCTTTGAATGGTAATTGGGAGGCCAGTTAAAGGAGGAGGACAAGAAACGAAAATATCTGAGTTGGGAGAAACAGGGACGTATGGATTTAACTCAGAATCAGAATCAAGAAATGTCTTTATTGCCAAGTAAGTTTGCACATACAAGGAATTTGTCTTGGTCTTTTGGTGCATCAACATTAACAGACAATTCAAATAGAATCAAATAAAATGGAATATATCAACTAAATGAGAATAAAAGTACAATGCAATATAATATAGGACAGGGCTGTACAATTGTGCAGGATGTAGTAGAATATATACACTAAATTAGAATAAAAATACAGTGGAATAGAATGAAGGGCTGTGCAATTGGTCAGTATTATATATGTTCATGAACATTATGAATATGAACATTGTGATGTTTTCAACCCTATTTTTGAGTAATACTTGCTTGTAAAATGCAATGGCTGCCCTGTACAAAGATGGATATGATACAGTGGGACTTGTGGGTTTAAGTGATAAACAATACTCTTACTGGTGCCTTTGCTTTGAACGCCAACATTATGAGAGAGTCAGAAGATAGATACCAATTTCCTCTCTGTGCGTTCAGTAGAAAGCTATCAGGCTGCAAGCTAGCCTAGCTTAGCACAAATGAATGGATGCGGATACGGACCAGCTAGCCTAGCTGTTGGCCAATAATACCTCTCTCTGAGCTTTAAGCTAAAGTGGTCCGTATCTGCTTCCATTCATTTGTTTGCTAAGTGATGTGTGTCACTGGGAATTGGATCTGGAATTGGGTGGCCGTCTCTCGCTTTGACGTCAAGCTCCACAGCAGAAACACACCACTTCACATATCTCCCACAGCATAGAACAAAAACAGTAGTACATTCCTTCTTAGCAATAATAATAATAATAATAATAATAATAATAATAATAATAATAATAATAATAATAATAATAATAATAATGATAATAATAATAATAATAATAATAATAATAATAATAATAATAATAATAATAATAATAATAATAATAATACATTAAATTTACAAGCGCTTTTCATGATAGTCAAAGACACTTTACAAGAACAGGAAACAAGTAGAATCAGAACAAATGAACAACGGTGAGAAATAAAAAGATACAATGATGGAAAACAATGCAGAAATACTTTATTTTATTTTAATCTTTATTAATATTTAGTTTTAGTTAAAATGTTCCTACTTGAGTGCCTTGCAGAGATAAGGTGACAATTTAAGATATTATACCAGACATCCTCTACCTGCCAACTCATAACAACTTGAATACACCCTCCTGTCGGTGCCAGGAATCAAACCAGCGACGTTTCAGTTATCGGTCGGTCTCTCAACCACTTGACCATCTCCATCATGCCGCCCAAATATGGATAGCTTCTTCTTCTTTATTTTTTTTGGTTCACCACTGCTATAGGCTCCCAGTGTATCTGAGAATGTATCTTATAAACACCATTAAACTGATTAAAATCACCACCCATGTATGATTATTGTCCTAAACAGTTCAGTAGTAAATGACAGGGTTGAAGAAATGTTTATCTCCAAATCTGCAGTAGAGATACTACCTTATATACAAAGCACTAAATGGAACAGGACCAAGCTACATTGCCAATTCTCTTGTCAACTATGTGCCCCCAAGAACATTACGATCATCTACTACTGGTTTATTGAAGGTTCCAAACCACAGCCAAAAGAAAGCCTTCGCTATGGACGTCAAGTCAAGTCAAGTCAGTTTTATTTATATACCACATTTCCAGGCAGCGGCAGCTGGCACCAAAGTGCTTCACAAGCAAGTTGATAAAAACAAAATAATGTGATGCAAGGTATAAGATTAAAAACATAGTAAAGCAATGAAAGCAACAAAAATGAAGGGTTATGTATATAACCCAGTTCTATGAGTTATGGTGCGCTCAGCACCTGTCTGCATATATCTCGCTTCAGCGTATATACACTGAATAAAAACTTCCACCATGTACCTTTACATGCCAGCATTCGTCTGGCCACACCCCCATCCGCTTACCTACATAAGCAGGGGTGGGGCCACACACTCATCTCCTTCCCAACAAATTTCACCACAATGAAAAATCAAGGGCTGCAGCGGCGTCCAGGTGCTGAGCGCACCATAACTCATAGAACTGGGTTATATACATAACCCTTCGTTCTATAGCGTTATGGCTTCGCTCAGCACCTGTCTGCATAACAGGTGATGAGCGGGAGCCATAGCCCGACCAATACACCCAGCTGAGGCCCCCCACAACCATCAGACCGGGGAGGACCGAGCCCCCCTGATCCTCCCTAATGGAGGATACCCCCCCTATTGGAGTTTCACGGGAGGGCGGCGGATCCGACCGTGCGAAGAGGCACTCAAGCAACTCAACGCACAGGGTGAGCAGACCGTGGCTTGACCCCACGACTACACACGCGCACAACCCGCATGCCACCCGGGAACGAACGGAAGGAACAACCTCGTTACTGCCCCCAGAAATCACGGGGTTAAGAGCAAACCCAACCTCGTGGCAAGGCCGTAGCAGCGGAGCGCGAAGGAAGACCCAGACCCACTGAAGGGACTGGATCCCCCGGAAAACGGGGGCCCGGAGAGGTCAATGACGCCAGGCATCAAGACCCCACCAGGTGGTCACTTAGTGACACCGCCCCCCACATCGCCAGCGTATTCGGATAAGGCCCCTCCAAGAGCGGGCCCTTTCCCCCTAATAGCACACCGCCTGGCATACTGACCCTGCAGAACAGGCAGTCAGCATGTCCGTAAGCACTCAAAAGGTTAACCAACGGAAGCAGGCAGCGTACCGGGGAAACCAGGCAACAGGCTGTAACCTGAGCCTGGAGCACTGCGGACGAGACAGGCGCCAAAGGAGTCAGCTGGAACAGCCCTCCCGGCGGAAGGTGCGGACGCTGGCGTTGTTGATCACCATGACGAAGCCTCCATTAAAAAAAAAACACCCAGAGGGGTCGAGGCAGAGAAGGCTGACATGATTGGCAGACGTCATGAACGTGCAGGGGCACACTCAACCGGGTAACCCGGGAGTTGACACTGCTCCAACACACCAGGGAATCAACCACCCTCTTGGTACCGACGGTGGTTGTTCCTATAACCCCTCAAGAAAAAACTCCAAAACACACCTGCGGGCATACACTGGCTATACCGCAGTACAAGTGTTTCAGTTTTCAAAAAAGGGTTATCCCAGGCCTACGGTATCAACAAAACTTTACTTCGGACCGGGCCCGGCGGCCCGGGAAGCACACAGGGTTACCAGAGGAGGTCCAGAAGACCACCCCAACAGCCCCCTCCCCGCCATGCGGGAGAGAGGTGCGAAAAAGAGAACCAGCCCCTATTCATGATAGTGCCAGGTACAAAGTACCCAACAAGGGTCTCTACAACGCCTAACCTTGTGACGCCCCGGGCCGACCCGGCCTTTTTCCCCCTGGAAAAAAGCCCAAGTCCCTCAGGGTACCAGAACAGCAGATCTGCATCCCCGGCGGACAAACGGGTTAACTGACCTGGACCAGCGTGACCAGAACCAGTCCCGTGCCCTAACCACGCCGACATGCCTACTCCAGGAGAAGGGGCAGATATGCGTGTTGATCTAAAACATGAAAAGAGGGCACCACCCAGACGGGCCGGTGTGAACCGCGCTCGGTGGCCCACCCCAAGGGCGTGAGACCCCTCTACATATGTTCAGATCTATTCCGTTAACATCCCCCAGATATGAACGAGAATTCATCGAGACAACCTAGTAAACTGGCGCTCGGAAGAGACAAAACTCCATCCCAGTTGCCCTATAAAAACGCTGTTTTAACAAGCAACCAAGGCGCACTTAGCCCCTGTGTGATTCTGTAACAGAAACACACCGAGCCAGCACTATGTATGCGTCGAGACCCAAACACATCAATGGATAGTCTAGCAAGACACCAAACATTGTTCCTCCAAGTCGCCTGGGAGAACGACACAGAGCCGTCGTGCTCCATGTACCTTCCTCTTTTTATTCAAAAAAGAAAGAACACAGACTGATATGAATCCCTCGTGACGCAGGCTGAGGGTAATTTTTTTTCTACATTTTTACATCCCACCACCCTCCCATAGGGAGGAGACGGAAATCCCCAGAGAGACTTCCCACGCGAGCTGTATAGATTGAAAAGAATATATTGCAACATTGAGCTATGTAATATTTGGATTAGGGCTCTCCGAGGAGGAGGCACTGAACCAATACACTCAATAATCGAATTGAATCGAATACACACACAATAGAGCAGAACTCCTTTTTGAAGTTCTACTCACCTTGACAATCTGAGGAGGAGGCTCTGAACTCTGAGGAGGCTCCCTCACAGGGAAGGAGAGTCCTAACTCACAGAAGGCCCGAGTAGGAGCTTCGTGAGGAGGAGCCCTGACCACTCCCCGAAACAGATCCATCATATGGACCTGAACAACTCACGGAAGTCTTACCAACAGAGACGCGCACAGTGACGTACTCTATGGCGGGGGAATTTCTGCGGTGCACACGCCCAATCTTCCAGGGCGTGGGACCAGGAAACTCCCCCCCCCCCCTCTTACCCTGTAATGTGCCGAACAGCAACATGACAGGAACCTTGAAGGACAGGAGGTTTTAACCCCTGCTCATCAAAAGGGGAGGAAAGGATTACCAGTTCACCCCTTTACAACCCCACACCCATGATACGATGTAATGACAAAAAAGAGCATGACACAGTCATAGTCAGCTACATGAAGTGTCTAACAGCTTCACACAGCTCATGTGCTAACCTGCTATCTGATTTTTACTAAGGAAAAAACACAGAATAGAGAGGGCCCCCTTAAGAGCCCCGGTACCAGACTTACACATGTGCTTCTGTGGCCAACCTAACCCAATTGTAGATCACAAGACACACACAACCCTTTATCACCACAAAAAATGGCAAGTACACTCTTGCTACAGAGGAACGCCGTTTTTCATAACGAGAGAATACATAATTCTCGATTAGTATCGGCCACAGGCCTTGCTAAGCACACACGAAAAGCGACCAAACAATCTTTTCTTTAGGAAAATATAGTTTCTCAAGCGGTTAGCACAACCCCAGCAACTAAGCTAAGGGTTACATCGTATCCCCACAAACACAGTGACACAATGTATTGTAACAACATGTCTGAGAGGAGGGTGGGGAAGCCCCAGGGAACCGGGGGGATCACCCCTCCTACCTTACCCTCGATACGGCCCAGTTGAACAGGCAACCCTGTTAATATGTGAACACACTGTTCATTGTCATTACAGGCTGAGAAAAGAATTCATTCTTCACTCATATGTCACTAAGCATAGCTTTATAGGTTAATTAACCCCCTTAGTTGCATGATGTTCTCAACACAACTAACCAGATCATTTTTACACATGTAAACAACCCGATTTGTATGGAGAAGAAGCTATACCAGTGACAAGACAATTCACACACAACACGCGTCGTATCCTAAATGTATTGCAGCAACACCCGTTTTGGAAAACATCGTTATTACAAAACATTTAGAAGGTAAGGAAGAAGACGTGTTTAAGGTCTGGTCGGGACCTTCCTACCTTGAGCGCAGGCCAAGCGAACTGCAGTCTGGCTAACGGGGCACCGACGGTAAACACAGCATTCCTGTGTCGGCGACGAGGGTAGCGTCGCTGTGCCACCCAGCCGCTACGGTTTCTCCATGTTGACGCAGTCCCCGCCGGCCGGGCTCACGGTAGGTTCGACTAACATCCTCTGTCAAAGATGACGTCGTAGTCAGAGTGTTTAAGGCATGTTATAGTCACAGAACGTTCAACAGTGTAGCATTAGGGCGGGCCATACTTTTTTTTTTTTGGAAAATCAATCGAGTGGGGTGTCTAAAATACGTGTTTTTTTGTGGGGAATTCAAATATGGGATTATTTTTACAATCGGATAACTCCTACCTACATTGTTTTGGATTTCAAAATGGCCGATTTGACCATTTTTCACCCCTTGGCCATACATGGATGCCAACATGAATCTTAAGGAAATCCTAACATATAAGGTGTCTAAATTATGTGTTTCTTAATGGGGAATTCAAATATGAGTTCATTTTTGAGATAGGATAACTCTAACCTACATCATTTTGGATTTCAAAATGGCCGATTTTACCATTTTTTACCCCTTGGCCATACATGGATGATAACATGAATCTGAAGGAATTCCTAACATGCAATATGTCTAAATGATGTGTTTCTTAATGGGGAATTCAAATATGAGGTCATTTTTGGGATAGGATAAATATAACCTGCATAATCTTGGATTTCAAAAAGGCTGATTTTACCATTTGAACCCATTGGTATTGTATTACAAAATTGCAAAGATAAAAAATATATGGGAAATCATTTATAATGACAAAGCCATCAAATTTATTAACAAGTGAACTGTATATAACTGGATACAACTCCAAAGATCAATAATAATAATACTAACAATAATAAATTGTATTTGTAATACACACAAACACCTAAGTGCTAAATCTCGATTTCCTGACTTCTTGAACTTTGCCAGGTTCCAATATCTTGATTGGACTCATTCTTGGATGGCAAGATCTCCTACTGTACTGCTTTAGCCACCAACCTACAAACACAAACTTAAAGTCAACGTCAGCCATAAATAGGTGAGCTCTTTCCAGAACTACTCAGCAGAAACCTCTGTAACCATTTTAACAAACGTCTCAATGTAGCCTATTGAGAAAATCCATGGGGCTCCATCAATCATATATCTTCTTAAATTTGATCAGGTTGCACAAGTCCTGCTTGGATTCATTCTTGGACATCAGCCTCCTGCTGGTCTCCTGAGCCCTGATCCCTCCATCCCTTTTTTCTTATGAAAAGTACTTAGCAGAGGCCTCAGTCACCATTTTAACAACCCTCTCGATGCTTTGTGTGTGGCAAGGCCAGTCGAGAACCTCCATGGGGGTGTTGATGAAGTTCTTCACCTCGGAGGTGCTTAGGGAGCAGGTGAGAGGTGACTGACACATCTTCTGACCAGCTGATTAAGCCACCAATGCTGGAAGCGTCACTATTGATGTGAGGTGTTCTTCTGATCCTGACACAGGAGTCTCCCAGCTGAGTGTCTGGATCCCCCTCTCCCCTGATGGCCAGGATTCTCTCCACCCCCTCAATTCTCTCTTTTTGATCCTCAGAGCACAGCAGTGTTTGGAGGATGGCTTCACTGTGGGCATACCAAGCAGATCTTCTCACAGTTGGCATCACAACATCCAGCACCTCCTTCCTCTGAGACTTGAGGCAGTCCAGCTGAAACAGGATGTGCCTAGGCCCTTCGATCCAGGAGTGCTTGACCTTCATGTTGAACCAACATGGATAATACACTCCAATGATGAATTCCACAATGCATTGTAGATTATTCAGGTTCTTTCTTTTAAGTTGATGCTTTGACACCCAGAGCCTGAGGAGTCTGTTTGCTGTGGTGAGCCAGCGGCTGTGGTTTACCGGTCCAATCTCCAGCAGAGCCAGCCTTGCAGAAAGCACTCCATCCCTGATTGCACAGACCAGCTTATAGCCATAGTGTTGATCAGTTGAGAGATCTTGAATGATCTTCTCAGGCAGCTTGATCAGCGGAGGGCCAAGAAAGATCCTGGTGAAGTTAGGATTGATCTCCAAGTCTGTAACAGAATCAAGGAGCTGTCCTATTGGCCCAGACAATTTGTTGTCTGACAGAGTAGCCCCATCAACTTCAACAATGAGACGGCGCAGTGGAAGTTCATCAGTGTGCAGGCTGCACACCAACCAGACCAGCTTTCTCCCCAGGTGCAGCTCCAGCTTCCGCATTACACCTGCCTTCACTCCAGTGTTGACATTGGTCGAGTCTCCTCCAATGGCCCACAAGGTCTTATCAGAACCTCTCTCTTTCAGCCAGGCAAACAGGACCTTAGCAATCTTCTCTGCATGGGACTCCTCTTTAGTTGCTTTCTCTGGTGTAAAGTGGAACAGATAGTTGCTGCCAGGCTCACTAGCAACACTATAGTGTTCTTCCTTGATCTTTGCAGGAAAAGATTGGTCACTGCCCTCAGCTTCCATCATCACATTGGTCATGTCAATCCGCCCATCAAAGAGGATACAGGAGATCCCCCCCTCCTCCCTGCACTTCTCCTCAAACTCTTCCCCCAGCTCTTGCATCAACTTTTCTTGTGCTCTCTTAACCTTGTTCTTATCAATCACTTTACTTGTGTCATCTTCTAAGATGAGTCCTGCATCAATCAGAGCTGCAGTTGCTATAGCTGCAGTTGGCCTTAGACCTATGCCATACCTTACACTAGCAAGGGCGATGTTTGGAATCTCATCATAATTTTTCCGTAGCTTTGCTGCAGGGTCAGTTTCAGGAATGAGCTCAACTTCAGGGACTGTAAGGAAGCTCTCAAAATCCTTCCTGGCAACCTTGTCTGCTGCTGCAAAGCTTTCTTCTTTGCCCCTTCTCCTTTTCTCTGCCTTCTTTTCCATCCCCTGCCTTTCCAATGTTTTCACCTGTCTCTTGTGCTCAGGCAGATCAGCTCCAGCCATTTGGTGTGGTCCTTTACTTCCAACCTTTTCCCTCTGTCCCTTGATGTAGGCAATATCTTTCACAGGAATCTTTTTGTCTTTGCTGCAGCAACAGTTAATGTTCAGATTCATGTTGGCATCCATGTATGGCCAAGGGGTGAAAAATGGTAAAATCTGCCATTTTGAAATCCAAAATTATGCAGGTTAGAGTTATCCTATCCCAAAAATGACCTCATATTTGAATTCCCCATTAAGAAACACATCATTTAGACACCTTGCATGTTAGGATTTCCTTCAGATTCATGTTGGCATCCATGTATGGCCAAGGGGTGAAAAATGGTAAAATCAGCCATTTTGAAATCCAAAATTATGTAGGTTAGAGTTATTCTATCCCAAAAATGAACTCATATTTGAATTCCCCATTAAGAAACACATCATTTAGACACCTTGCATGTTATGATTTCCTTCAGATTCATGTTGGCATCCATGTATGGCCAAGGGGTGAAAAATGGTCAAATCGGCCATTTTGAAATCCAAAACAATGTAGGTAGGAGTTATCCGATTAGAAAAATAATCCCATATTTGAATTCCCCACAAAAAAACACGTATTTTAGACACCCCACTCGATTGATTTTCCAAAAAAAAAAAAGTATGGCCCGCCCTAGTGTAGCATTAAGCTAACAGCCGATCGGCTGATAGCAACAAGCTAACGTATACCAGCCTGGTAAACACAGCGAGCTAACGCCGCAGCTAACAGCTGCGCAGCTAACAGCTGACTGGCAGTAATCCATAACTAGCACGCAAACTAACAGCTATCACCTGAACTGCATACAATGAGATAACAAGCCACACTCAGACAGGCCGCTGTCCCAATCCCTCCCCTAACAGGGAAAAGAAAAAGAAATGTCAGAACACAGTTGTCAACGGTGATCCAGACATATACGGGGCCCTTTGAGCATGGAACTTCCGATAAAGAAGATCTTATGCCCACATTTCCTCGTTAGGGTAAACTTTCATTTGTATATGAAAGATGGGGCCTATACGGGACAGAGAAGCATCCGCTCTAGAATCCTGGGATCACCAGAACCTAGCGCGGGCCACTAGATTAGCCATCATGGGCGTCAGGCCAAGATCTTCCGACCGCCGCTTTAAGCCGAGCAGAGAACCCTAGCCTGGGGTCGGTGTTTCGTAAATTGTTAGCTAACCCCCATAGCATCAACAACAACCAGAGCTCGCAAGCAAAACAGTACGTACCCAACCTGGAAACAACCGCTTCTCATAACAGACGGCGCGTCCTACAGTCCAGCTGTGTTGCTGGAGGGTCTTTACCCCATCCAGCCGCAGCAAGGAGGATTGTAGTTGGGAAGCATGTCAGCGGCGTGAGCTCCTAATACGAAAAAAACGTTGAAGGTCGGAATGACCCAGACACTCCAGTAACGAAGACAATATCGCCGTATTTTCTCGAAAATAATGAGAGAGAAAATAAAGATATGATGTCAACGTATCTCCTTGTTCTTCCTTTCCTCAGACTAAATATTTTTCCTCCACGTCAAGTGGGCATGTGAGCAGCACTTAGCTTGTGGCTGAAATTTGAGAAGGAGATGAGTGTGTGGCCCCACCCCTGCTTATGTAGGTAAGCGGATGGGGGTGTGGCCAGATGAATGCTGGCATGTAAAGGTACATGGTGGAAGTTTTTATTCAGTGTATATACGCTGAAGCGAGATATATGCAGACAGGTGCTGAGCGAAGCCATAACGCTATAGAACAAAACAATAATGGTGCAAGATATAAGATTAAAAACATAATAAAGCAATGAAAGCAATAAAAACTGGTAGGACTGTCATGGTTTTTGCCTTATTTCACCTTTCTGTGAGAAACAGCTATCTATCTTTGCTTTATTTCACCTCTCTGTGAGGGATAGCTGTCAATCCCTGTTCCATGTGGTTAATTGCCTCATGGGTCGGCAGGTGTGTGGGCTTGATTGCACCTGATGCAGTGCAGCTGTGCCTATGGCCATGTGGAGTCTATTTAAGTTTGGAGATTGCAGTGTCAACTGCTTTTTCATTTCCTAGTGTTGGTTGTCATTTTGGTCACGCTCATTATATTGAAGTGTAGTCTGATCTCTGATTCAGAATTGAGCCTTATGGTAGTCATTCTTATTTTAGGCTACTCACGTGATTCTACACATAAACTCCCTTAGTGGAGGTTTATTGTTTTACTTTTTCCAATATAAACTCCTTTATTAGGAGGTGTCCTTGTGGCTTATTTACTTTTATACTATACCTCTTTATTGAGAGTAGTCCTGTTTTTTGGGACTTGATTTATTTTCTTAATTACTCACTTTGAGATTTCCACCTGTAAAGGTTGTTTTCTGTTGTTTAATTTTTCCCCTCCTAAAATATCTGTGTAAGCAGTCTAGTGGTTGTCCGTTTCACGGATAACTTTAAGAATCCCTGTTATCTGCTCATGACCCACACACCCACACACACAGCCCTCACAAGGACACAGTAAAACAAAGAGGATAGAAGGGCCAGGGGTCTAGTGGTGATTAAGTAGGGGGGAAGGCCAAGGAGAACAGGTAGGTTTTCAAGAGTGATTTAAAAGCCTGCACGGTCTGGGCGGTCCGTACGCTGAGGGGGAGGCTGTTCCACAATCTAAGCGCTGCGGTGGAGAAAGCTCTGTCTCCCCTAGTCTTGAGCCTGGTTCTGGGCACCACCAATAGCAGCTGGTCAGCTGATCTGAGGGATCGGTGGGGGGTGTGGCGGTGCAAGAGCTCGGACAGATAGGGAGGAGCCGTGCCATTTAATGATTTAAAAACATTAAAACACCCTACCTATCTCTAAATATATATATATATATTTTTTAAATAAGCTAAAAAAAACTTAGGCTACCTCTTCACCTTAGCCTTTTAATGCATTCTATTCTATTCAGTCTATTCTATGCTAATTTATATCTATTTTATTGCACTGCTATTATTCTGTCTATGTTTATACTCATTCTATGTCTGCACTTTATGCATCAATCAATCAATCAAATTTATTTATAAAGCACATTTCACATGACGCGTGTCAACCAAAGTGCTGTACAGAGGGTAAATACACAAGATACATATAGACAACAATCACACTCCGTTTTATGGGAGGGCACACAGGCAAACACATAGAAAAACAGGGCATGAGTCAGTGAACGGAAAGGCTAGTAGGTAGAAGTGGGCATTGCTTTTATTACTCTATACTAGGGATGTCCGATATTATCGGCCGATATTGGCATTAAAATGTGATATAGGAAAATATCTGTATCGTTTTTTTTTTTTTTTTTTACATTTCTATAACCTTTATTTACCCAGGCAAGCAAGTAAGAACAAATTCTGATTTTATTTATTGTCAAAAGTATGCATAATGTTATGTTAATTCCACAACAAGACATATGTAATGTTAATTACCTGAAATTATTCAGTTTTTTGGCGGGGGAATCCCTGCATATATCGGTATCGGTTGATATCGGTTGATATCGGTATCGGAAATTAAGAGTTGGACAATATCGGTATATCGGTATCGGTAAAAAAGCCAATATCGAGCATCCCTACTCTATACTAATTGTATGCCTATGTCTATTTTGTGTGCACATCACCGCTGTGAAGCACTTTGGACTGCAATTCTTGGTGCTATATAAATAAAGTGTATTATTATTATTATTATTATTATTATTATTATTATTATTATTATTATTATTATTATTATTATTATTATTATTATTATTATTATTATTATTATTATTATTATTATTATTATTATTACACTTCCACTGCACTGCCATCTATCTGTCAATTAAAACAACCCTCCCCTGGTGGACAGTATTTTTACGCCACTTCCAGGCGCCAATAGTATCACAAAATTAAACTTTCCTCTACTTTGAAATTAAACGTGCAAACGCGGAGCCAAAGTTGAGGTGAGCAGCGGGATATCTCCCTGAATGTCAGCCAGATAATAAGGAGCGTCACTCAGTATTAGCTGTATGGCCATTCTGCCTGATGCGAAACCACTTGGAATACGGTACATCAGAGAGGCTACAGGGAGCAGAACGGAACACCTGGGAGGTTGTGGAGACATCAAGGGTCTCTTTTAAAATAGCCAAGTAGTGAAAACAGAGCAATGCATTTAATTTCATTCACTTTAAACAGTAGACGTAAAACACCGAAGTGAACCTTTGTTTTGGCCGATATTGTAATAAGGCTGTAGTGTGTTTACTGCAGTGGTGGAAAGTAACTAAACGTTTTTTTTTTTTTTCAAAGTACTGTACATAAGTACACTTTTGAGGTACTTCTACTTTATTGTCATTTTAGGGAACCTTGTACTTTTACTCCACTACATTTCAAAGTAAATATTGTACTTCTTACTCCACTACATTCATCTGAAGCCATCAGTTACTAGTTACTTTGAAGAAAAAGATTTAGCATCGAAAATATGGCCAAATATTTACAGTAGGCCTATGTACTTTCAAATTTGAAGCCTGCCAACTTCAAGAGGACGTAATCAGAGCAGCATAACCGGACCACATACCACTTTAACATAACCTTTAATCAGAGCAGGATAACCGGACCACATACCACTTTAACATAACCTTTAATCAGAGCAGGATAACCGGACCACATACCACTTTAACATAACCTTTAATCAGAGCAGGATAACCGGACCACATACCACTTTAACATAACCTTTAATCAGAGCAGCATAACTGGACCACATACTGTCGTGTTACTCCACACGGTAACAAATACGTGAGTCCTCCGCTTTGGTTGTTAGTATCTTTATTAGCTTATGCCTCGCTACATTACACAGGTGTCCAAACTGTCCATCCTAGGTTCCTCTCGAACTCTATACCTGACCCCCAGTACGGTGGCCTGTACACTCGCGTATAGCGCACACACATTAACATAACACCACACATACCACTTTAACATAACCTTTAGAGGTCAATGGATCAAGGCTTGAATGCTCCCAAGCACTGGAATTCACACACATCATGTAAAACATGTAGCCTACTGTACATTTCAATATCAAATACTTCCCCACATTTACATAAGAATGGAGAACTTTGACCTTTACCAGAGTACTTTTTTATCTGGGTATTTCTACTTTTACTTAGGTAGAGGAACCGTATCCTTCCTCCACCACATGGTTTACTGTAAATGTACCGCAAGATACTGTAACTGTAGATACCTAAACTAGCCTCCAGCACACCATCCTCTGCCCCGCGCGAGACCTTGTGAGAGAAACATGCCTCGTCAGCAAACCTGATGGCCTCTGTCATATGAAGCGGCTCACAGCTCCAGATTAGGAAGCGTTGAACTCCCGAGGCTACTCGACTGCACTTAAAACTCTAACTTTGATATGAGGGCTTTGGGGAAGAGAGAGAGAGAGAGAGAGAGAGAGAGAGAGAGAGAGAGAGAGAGAGAGAGAGAGAGAGAGAGAGAGAGAGAGAGAGAGAGAGAGAGAGAGCACCGTGCTCTGTTTCCGCCTTGAATGATGAGAGCAAATCAATTGGATTATCCTTTAGACTTTATCTGACGTCCACCGAATGGACGTCGGAAGATTTAGCTTTATTGCTGCGTTGCGAGCTACAATCTGCCGGAGCGCCATCTAAAAGCCAGGCCTCTGTGCTCCACTTTGTTCACGTTTAGGGCCATAGTGTATTGTGATAATCATTAGAGTAGAATTGGCTTGTTGTTGACCAACAAACAGTGCTGGGTCAGGACATGGAAGACTGAGGCTCTGTTCATATTCATATTCAAGATGACTTATTGTTCATGTGTACAGTTAAACAGACAGTTTGCCGTACAATGAAAAACTTATTTTGCAAGTCCGCCCTACACAACATCACACAGATCACACAATCACACAATAGAATGAACAACTTAAATACAAGCTCAAAGAAACTCAGCCAGGGGACCTCAATGGCTGACAGGCATGTTGTTTCTATACCGTTGCAGCAATCTGAGCATGCAAGTGAAACAAGTGAGTATTGCGGCCTATAGCCATTAGCCTCACGGTTCAAGTCACGTGCTCAACATTCTCTTTACCCTTGTTCTATTGCCTGCTCCTTTCACACAAAGGCAGCCCCTGTCTGGATAAGAGATTTTCACCCAATCATTTCTCATCGTATTATGAGATTAGCCTCCGGAGTAACAGGCAGCGGGAGGCAAACAGGTTAATACTGCGGCGTTACCCAATCACACCGAGAAATCACCCACGACGGCAGTTACTTCAACCTCGAAGGTCGACATGTGAACAAAACGATAGCAATGATACCAGTGATGAAAACTAAAACATGGGAGGATTGATTTGCATTCTCAAACGGATTGACTGTCTTGAAACGAGGACAGACTGTTAAATCTAAAGATGTAGCGCATTTGATCCTCAACGTGGAAACATTTCTTCATTTATTCCACATAATCACTTCCACCGTTCATAATCACTGCAGTTGTATAAGAATAACTGTATAAGCATAATGTATAAGCATAACCATCTCATGCACTGTATGACTAGCTGGACCCATGCAAAAAACACAACCATGACACCCATTCTCTCTCTGTATAAGCAGGCCCTCAAGGTGCTGGACCGAAAACCATACTTACCACCACTGTCACATCCTCAGCAAGTACAGAATCCTCAGCTGGGAAAACCTCACAAAATACACTGATGCCTGCCTACTATTCAAGATCTTAAATGACAAGGCCCCCCCACCCCTCAGTACTTTTATCAAACAAAAAACATCTTATAATAGGTCCACAAGATCTACCCAGAGAGGGGACTGTACTGTGCCGTTTAGGTTCAGCTCCTTCAGTCAGTCCTGTTTTAAGAGCCACTCAGTTCTGGAACATCCTACCAACTGAAATAAGACACTGTGCTACTACCTACCACACCTTTACAAAAAAAACTCAATACCTGGTTATTAACCAATCAAACATGTAATCACTTTTAATGCTGTTACAAATACTGTGTTGTACTTTTAATGTTTCTGTTCTAGGTTTATTGTCGGTCTCATAACATCTTGCCAAAAGGACTACAGTTGCGAATTAGAAATGTTTATCAATGTGTACTGTCCTTTTTTTATTATTTTTTTTATATAAACTGAAACTGAAACTGAAACTGTAGAAAGCATAATGGAGGGTTATGTACAGTATATAACCCAGTTCTATGAGTTATGGTGCGCTCAGCACCTGTCTGCATATATCTCGCTTCAGCGTATATACACTGAATAAAAACTTCCACCATGTACCTTTAGGGGGTAGGTATGCGTGTCGATCTAAAACATGAAAAGAGGGCGCCACCCAGACGGTCCCATTTGGACCGTGCTCAGTGGCCCACCCCAAGGGCGTGAGACCCCTCTACCTATGTTCAGATCTATTCCGTTAACATCCCCCAGATATGAACGAGAATTCATCGAGACAACCTAGTAAACTGGCGCTCGGAAGAGACAAAACTCCATCCCAGTTGCCCTATAAAAACGCTGTTTTAACAAGCAACCAAGGCGCACTTAGCCCCTGTGTGATTCTTTAACAGAAACACACCGAGCCAGCACTATGTATGCATCGAGACCCAAACACATCAATGGATAGTCTAGCAAGACACCAAACATTGTTCCTCCAAGTCGCCTGGGAGAACGACACGGAGCCGTCGTGCTTCATGTACCTTCCTCTTTTTATTCAAAAAAGAAAGGAACACAGACTGACATGAATCCCTCGTGACGCAGCTGAGGGTAAAAATTGTTTACATTTTTACATCCCACCACCCTCCCATAGGGAGGAGACGGAAATCCCCAGAGAGACTTCCCACGCGAGCTGTATAGATTGAAAAGAATATATTGCAACATTGAGCTATGTAAAATTTGGGGTAGGGCTCTCCGAGGAGGAGGCACTGAACCAATACACACTCAATAATCGAATTGAATCGAATACACACACAATAGAGCAGATAGGAGAGTCCTAACTCACAGAATGCCCGAGGAGGAGCTTCGTGAGGAGGAGCTCTGACAACTCCCTGAAACAGATCCATCACATGGACCTGAACAACTCACGGAAGTCTTACCAACAGAGACGCGCACAGTGACATACTCTATGGCGGGGGAATTTCTGCGGTGCACACGCCCAATCTTCCAGGGCGTGGGACCAGGAACCCCCCCCCCCCCCTCTTACCCTGTAACATGCCGAACAGCAACGTGACAGAAACCTTGAAGGACAGGAGGTTTTAACCCCTGACCAATCAAAAAGGGGAGGAAAGGATTACCAGTTCACCCCTTTACGACCCCACACCCATGATACGATGTAATGACAAAAAAGAGCATGACACAGTCATAGTCAGCTACATGAAGTGTCTAACAGCTTCACACAGCTCATGTGCTAACCTGCTATCTGATTTTTACTAAGGAAAAAACACAGAATAGAGAGGGCCCCTTTAAGAGCCCCGGTACCAGACTTACACATGTGCTTCTGTGGCCAACCTAACCTAGTTGTAGATCACAAGACACACACAACCCTTTATCACAACAAAAAATGGCAAAGTACACTCTTGCTACAGAGAAATGCCGTTTTTCATAACGAGAGAATACAGAATCCTCGATTATGTATCGGCCACAGGCCTTGCTAAGCACACACGATAAGCGACCAAACAATCTTTACTTTTAGGAAAATATAGTTTCTCAAGCGGTTATCACAACCCCAGCAATTAAGCTAAGGGTTACATCGTATCCCCACAAACACAGTGACACAATATATTGTAAACAACATGTCTGAGAGGAGGGTGGGGAAGCCCCAGGGAAACCGGGGGGATCACCCCTCCTACCTTACCCTTGATACGGCCCAGTTGAACAGGTAACCCTGTTAATATGTGAACACACTGTTCATTGTCATTACAGGCTGAGAAAAGAATTCATTCTTCACATGTCACTAAGCATAGCTTTATAGGTTAATTAATCCCCTTAGTTGTGAGTTCACGGTACATGAACACACATGATGTTCTCAACACAACTAACCAGATCATTTTTACACATGTAAAACAACAACCCGATTTCTATGGAGAAGAAGCTATACCAGTGACAAGACAATTCACACACCACACGTGTCGTATCCTCAATGTATTGCAGCAACACCCGTTTTGGAAAACATCGTTATTACAAAACATTTAGAAGGGAAGGAAGAAGAAGAGGCACTCAAGCAACTCAACGCACAGGGTGAGCAGACCGTGGCTTGACCCCACGACTACACACACGCACAACCCGCATGCCACCCGGGAACGAACGAAAGGAACAACCTTGTTACTGCCCCCAGAAATCACGGGGTCAAGAGCAAACCCAACCCCATGGCAAGGCCGTAGCAGCGGAGCGCGAAGGAAGACCCAGACCCACTGAAGGGACTGGATCCCCTGGAAAACGGGGGCCCGGAGAGGTCAATGACGCCAGGCATCAAGACCCCACCAGGTGGTCACTTAGTGACACCGCCCCCCACATCGCCAGCGTATTCGGATAAGGCCCCTCCAAGAGCGGGCCCTTTCCCCCCAATAGCACACCGCCTGGCACACTGACCCTGCAGAACAGGCAGTCAGCATGGCCGTAAGCACACAAAAAAGGTTAACCAACGGAAGCAGGCAGCGCACCGGGGAAACCAGGCAACAGGCTGTAACCTGAGCCTGGAGCACTGCGGACGAGACAGGCGCCAAAGGAGTCAGCTGAAAACAGCCCCCCCGGCGGAAGCGGCGTATGCTGGCGTTGTTGCATGACAAAGCCTCCATTAAAAAAAAACCACCCAGAGGGGTCGAGGCAGAGAAGGCTGACATGACTGGCAGACGTCATGAACGTGCAGGGGCACACTCAACCGGGTAACCCGGGAGTTGACTCTGCTCCAACATACCAGGGAATCAACTACCCTCTCTGTACAGACGGTGGTTGTTCCTATAACCCCTCAAGAAAAAACTCCAAAACACACCTGCGGGCATACACTGGCTATACCGCAGTACAAGTGTTTCAGTTTTCAAAAAAGGGTTATCCCAGGCCTACGGTATCAACAAAACTTTACTTCGGACCGGGCCCGGCGGCACGGGAAGCACAGGGTTACCAGAGGAGGTCCAAGACCACCCCAACAGCCCCATCTTTGCCACGCGTGAGAGAGGAGCGAAAAGAATGGAGAACCAGCCCTAAGCACACCGCACTTGGTATTCCCAGGCGGTCTCCCAACCAAGTACTAACCAGGACCGAACCTGCGTAGCGTCCGAGGTCGGACGAGATCGGGCGTGTACAGGTTGGTATGGCCGTAAGCCATTACGATAGTGCAGAGTACAATATGTACCCAACAAAGGGTCTCCATAGCGCCTAACCCTGTGACACCCGGACCGACCCAGCATTTTTCCCCCCGAAAAAAGCACAAGTCCCTCAGGGTACCAGAACAGCAGATCTGCATCCCCGGCGGACAACGGGTTAACTGACCTGGACCAGCGCGACCAGACCAGTCCCGTGTCCTAACCACGCCGACATGCCCACTCCAGAAGAGGGGGTAGGTATGCGTGTCGATCTAAAACATGAAAAGAGGGCGCCACCCAGACGGTCCCATTTGGACCGTGCTCAGTGGCCCACCCCAAGGGCGTGAGACCCCTCTACCTATGTTCAGATCTATTCCGTTAACATCCCCCAGATATGAACGAGAATTCATCGAGACAACCTAGTAAACTGGCGCTCGGAAGAGACAAAACTCCATCCCAGTTGCCCTATAAAAACGCTGTTTTAACAAGCAACCAAGGCGCACTTAGCCCCTGTGTGATTCTTTAACAGAAACACACCGAGCCAGCACTATGTATGCATCGAGACCCAAACACATCAATGGATAGTCTAGCAAGACACCAAACATTGTTCCTCCAAGTCGCCTGGGAGAACGACACGGAGCCGTCGTGCTTCATGTACCTTCCTCTTTTTATTCAAAAAAGAAAGAACACAGACTGACATGAATCCCTCGTGACGCAGCTGAGGGTAAAAATTGTTTACATTTTTACATCCCACCACCCTCCCATAGGGAGGAGACGGAAATCCCCAGAGAGACTTCCCACGCGAGCTGTATAGATTGAAAAGAATATATTGCAACATTGAGCTATGTAAAATTTGGGGTAGGGCTCTCCGAGGAGGAGGCACTGAACCAATACACACTCAATAATCTAATTGAATCGAATACACACACAATAGAGCAGATAGGAGAGTCCTAACTCACAGAATGCCCGAGGAGGAGCTTCGTGAGGAGGAGCTCTGACAACTCCCTGAAACAGATCCATCACATGGACCTGAACAACTCACGGAAGTCTTACCAACAGAGACGCGCACAGTGACATACTCTATGGCGGGGGAATTTCTGCGGTGCACACGCCCAATCTTCCAGGGCGTGGGACCAGGAACCTCCCCCCCCCCTCTTACCCTGTAACGTGCCGAACAGCAACGTGACAGAAACCTTGAAGGACAGGAGGTTTTAACCCCTGACCAATCAAAAAGGGGAGGAAAGGATTACCAGTTCACCCCTTTACGACCCCACACCCATGATACGATGTAATGACAAAAAAGAGCATGACACAGTCATAGTCAGCTACATGAAGTGTCTAACAGCTTCACACAGCTCATGTGCTAACCTGCTATCTGATTTTTACTAAGGAAAAAACACAGAATAGAGAGGGCCCCTTTAAGAGCCCCGGTACCAGACTTACACATGTGCTTCTGTGGCCAACCTAACCTAGTTGTAGATCACAAGACACACACAACCCTTTATCACAACAAAAAATGGCAAAGTACACTCTTGCTACAGAGAAATGCCGTTTTTCATAACGAGAGAATACAGAATCCTCGATTATGTATCGGCCACAGGCCTTGCTAAGCACACACGATAAGCGACCAAACAATCTTTACTTTTAGGAAAATATAGTTTCTCAAGCGGTTATCACAACCCCAGCAATTAAGCTAAGGGTTACATCGTATCCCCACAAACACAGTGACACAATATATTGTAAACAACATGTCTGAGAGGAGGGTGGGGAAGCCCCAGGGAAACCGGGGGGATCACCCCTCCTACCTTACCCTTGATACGGCCCAGTTGAACAGGTAACCCTGTTAATATGTGAACACACTGTTCATTGTCATTACAGGCTGAGAAAAGAATTCATTCTTCACATGTCACTAAGCATAGCTTTATAGGTTAATTAATCCCCTTAGTTGTGAGTTCACGGTACATGAACACACATGATGTTCTCAACACAACTAACCAGATCATTTTTACACATGTAAAACAACAACCCGATTTCTATGGAGAAGAAGCTATACCAGTGACAAGACAATTCACACACCACACGTGTCGTATCCTCAATGTATTGCAGCAACACCCGTTTTGGAAAACATCGTTATTACAAAACATTTAGAAGGGAAGGAAGAAGAAGTGTTTAAGGTCCGGTCGGGACCTTCCTACCTTGAGCGCAGGCCAAGCGAACTGCAATCTGGCTAACGGGGCACCGACGTTGAACACAGCATTCCTGTGTTGACGACGAGGGCAGCGTCGCTGCGCCACCCAGTCGCTACGGTTTCTCCATGTTGACGCAGTCCTCGCTGGTCGGGCTCCCGGTAGGTTCGACTAACATCCTCTGTCAAAGATGACGTCATAGTCAGAGTGTTTAAGGCATGTTATAGTCACAGAAAACGTTCAACAGTGTAGCATTAAGCTAACAGCCATTCGGCTAATAGCAACAAGCTAACGTATACCAGCCTGGTAAACACAGCGAGCTAACGCCGCAGCTAACAGCTGCGCAGCTAACAGCTGACTGGCTAACACAGTAGTCCACAACTAGCACGCAAGCTAAGCAGCTATCACCTGAACTGTATACAATGACATAACAAGCCACACTTCAGAAAGGCCGCTGTCCCAATCCCTCCCCTAACAGGGAAAAGAAAAAGAAATGTCAGAACACAGTTGTCAACGGTGATCCAGACATATAGCGGGGCCCTTTGAGCATGGAACTTCCAAAAAAGAAGATCCTATGCCCACATTTCCTCGTTAGGGTATACTTTCATTTGTATATGAAAGATGGGGCCTGCACGGGACAGAGAAGCATCCGCTCTAGAATCCTGGGATCACCAGGACCTAGCGCGGCCCACTAGATTAGCCATCATGGGTGTCAGACCAAGATCCTCCGACCGCCGTTTAAGCCGAGCAGAGGACCCTAGCCTGAAGTCGGCGTTTCGTAAATTGTTAGCTAACCCCCACAGCATCAACAACAACCAGAGCTCGCAAGCAAAACAGTACATACCCAACCTGGAAACAACCACTTCTCACAACAGTCGGTGCGTCCTACAGTCCAGCTGTGTTGCTGGAAAGTAACCCCATCCAGCCGCAGCAAGGAGGATTGTAGTTGGGAAGCATGTCAGCGGCGTGAGCTCCTAATACGAAAAAGCCGTTGAAGGTCGGAATGATCCAGACACTCCAGTAACGAAGACAATATCGCCGTATTTTCTCGAAAATAGTGAGAGAGAAAATAAAGATATGATGTCAACATATCTCCTTGTTCTTCCTTTCCTCAGATTAATATTTTTCTCCACGTCAAGTGGGCATATAGCAGGCACTTCCTTGTGGATGAAATTTGAGAAGGAGATGAGTGTGTGGCCCCACCCCTGCTTATGTAGGTAAGCAGATGGGGGTGTGGCCAGATGAATGCTGGCATGTAAAGGTACATGGTGGAAGTTTTTATTCAGTGTATATACGCTGAAGCGAGATATATGCAGACAGGTGCTGAGCAAGCCATTGATTGATTGATTGATTGAAAAGTTTATTAACAGATTGCAGAATGGGTACAGTACAGTACAGCTCAATACATACAATTGTTAAGAGGATGCAGACCTGAGAAAGACTTTCGTCTTGTTTCCATCAGGGTCCCCCATTTTCAATTCATCATAACGACATAGAACAGCTAATCTCATGGTGGAGATCTCTGGTATGATGGTATGATAGACAAGGAGGGGGCGACAGTGGCTCAGGACTCAGGAGTTGTATGCAGTTACCCCTGCCGTCTGTGTGTGAATTATGTGAGTGAATGGGTGAATGTGAGGAACACAATAGTAAAGCGCTTTGGATAAAAGCTGCTATATAAATGCACCATTTACCAGGATAATAGGCTGTTTCATTTCTTGTGAAATAGCCTCTTCCTCTGCACCATACATTAGATGTGTTCAGTCACATTAGGCTATACTATCCATACATCCAGTCAAACAAGCAACACAGTCGTATCTCACTCCACCATCACTCTAAAGTACACAGTCGACCAGGAGGTCATGCTTGGTTTGGTCATTTCAAAAGGAGTGACATTGCTTCACCCTCTCTCTCCCTCTCTGATTTCATGCAATTTCTCCTCCTCTCGGCCTCCTCTTTCCTGTGCGGAGGAGGCTGTAAATCAAATCAAATCAAATCAAATCAAATTTATTTGTAAGGCCCGACAACACACGTTAATGTCCCCATGGGCCGGACACGTCTTCTTTAAACAAGTCAAGAAGAAACATCACAATAAATCAAGAACAAAACAAAAACACCATGAAATCCAAAATAAAACGTTAAATAAATAAATTACCGCAACACTCCCAGACGTACCCCACGCGAAGGTAAGGAAAAACTCACTAAAAACCTATAGCAATAGGAAAAAAGCACCACAGGCAATGTGGAGGGGAGAAACCTTAGAAGGGCCGTTCAAGGGGGGATCTCCCTTCTTAGATGTCGGTGATAGTGTTGCTATAAAACAGATAACACAGTTGGTAAGTATGTACATATATGTGTAATGAAACACAAATAAGTACATGCAATAGCAACTGGGGTACATAAGAACATTTTGAAAGATTGAAAATAGAGCTAATCGCTGGTGTGTAATCGCTGGTGTGAGCTTCTTAGATTGGGTGGAATGTGTTGGTGCTAAACCCGTCGGCCCGGCCCCATTACACCCTCAACAGGGCAGTGAGTCAGGTTACATGACCGGATGCACTCCAGTGTAAATTCTATATTTTCTACACACATAGAATAGGCTGAGAATTGTTGGAAGGAGGAACCGGAGACCAGGTGAATTGTTCTTGGTTGAGTTGTTCACCTGGACTGAAGAGCCACGATGAATGACACCCACGAGGAGATAGAACCCCTCCAGTATAACTATTATGACTACTCAGACTGGTATCAAAACAACCAAGAGCCAACTCTACCACCTAAAGAGTGAGTATTATTATTATAAATGTATTATTATTATTATTATTATTATTATTATTATTATTATTATTATTATTATTATTATTATTATTATTATTATTATTATTATTATTATTATTATTATTATTATTATTATTATTATTATTATTATTATTATTATTATTATTATTATTATTATTATTATTATTATTATTATTATTATTATTATTATTATTATTATTATTATTATTATTATTATTATTATAATTTTCTTTATATTCTTTTATTATTTATTAATTTCTTTACTTGATCCGTAATTAGCATCAGTGATCAGCATCAACATTCTTGACAGAGAAGTGTGAGGCATACATGTCTAGATTAAAGAGAGAGAGATGCTCCACATTCATCTTAAATGGTTTTCTCTGGCCTAATTGTAAATAAGAGTATGTTTTTATATGATTCATTCATTCATTAATTATTTAAAATACACTGAAATGTAAGATAAGATAAGATAAGATATTCCTTTATTGATCCCCTTGGGGAAATTCAGGCATCATAGCAGCATGGAGAAAGGGGAGGGGGGGGGGGGGGGGTACAGGTAGTAAAAACAACACAAGCAGTGTAAACAAATAGGTCAATATAATTTACTATCTAACTAACTGACAAATATATTCACAGTATTCACAGTGTCATAAGGTGCAGTATGCATAAGGTAGTGTTATAATTTACTATCTACTGAAATATACAGTATCACAGAAATATACATTATTCACAGTATCACAGTATCCACAGTATAAATGACAGAGTTTGGGATTTTGGTAGTTTTTTCATGAACCTGTGATTGTTTCTTGTCAAACCTGAGTGCAAGGTATAGCTACAACAACATACCAGAACATTAAGACTATAAATGCATTGTTTGCTGTACAATTTGAATGACGGCGGAACCACAGTACTAGAATCAGATTAGGTTATAGGACTGTGTTATAAAAGTGGTGAAAGGATATTATTGTTGCACAGTTTTGAGTAATCCAGTAAACAATTTGTCCTATAGAGAGCTTTGTGCTGCAGGGTTATTTCATCAACGTACTACTAACTTTCTTGAAACTTTGAGGAGTTAGGTAATAACCTACTCCTAATATATGTAGCTAATACAACTGCAACTCACTGTTTGAAAGTCACATTCATTATTATAATCATATTCAACGTTATATAGTCATGTACTGTATCTACAAATGTATCCAATTCTTGTATCCACCTTTCCAATTATTTAGTATTGTTTGTGACTGAGATTCTATTTTTAAACTGAACAGCACAACAGTGTTTAGAATTGGCTTTGCATAATGCTAGTTTCAATGTGGTTGCTCTTTTGACACTCTTTTCTAAATGTTTTTAGAATTATTCCACCATGTGACCCCACAGCAGACGAGACACTCTTTCACATATGCATATTCTCAGTATCTGTAAGTATAAGAGGGCATTTTAAATATTCAAGAGACCTGATCTTGCCTCTCTCATTCTTGGGAGATCCAGAGCTTCGATGTGGATACGTCTACTATGAAAACACTGTAGTTAAATTGGAATTAAATAGGACTTATAATGAGGTTTTATGTTTTTATTACTGCTTATTTGTTACTGCTGTGATGATACAAGTTAAACTATTATGCATGTTATGGCCAATCAGAGTTGTATCACGTGATATCTTTTTGTTACATCTGGAAGTAGTGTTGCAAATAAATGCAAATATTAGTAATGCCTCGCAAATAAGTTTTCCCCCTCCCCCCCCCCCCCCCGGGACGAATTTCATGGCATATAGGTTTCAGTTTTTATCTTTCTATTCATTGAGAGTTTTCTCTGTGAATCTGATATAGTCACAGCCTCAGACAAACAATTACATTTAATGATATTCAGCATCATTCTGCCCTTTTCCCAATTTGAAAAAAAAAAGAAAAAAAAAGAAAAATCCAGAGATGCAGGGAAGATGCATTGGGCAATTTCCTCCGTCAAACAGATGAAGTGGAATGGACTGTGATGGCTGGGTCAATGATTCCTGCTGTGCAAGACCCTTCAGAAATAACAAGACACTGCTGTCCTCGCAAATTAGGTTGCTTTTAGAATGTCCTTTAGTGAGGCTGTGCAGGGAACGTCACTGTGCTACTGTATGTATACCACAGCTCAACTTCTGGGGCTTAATGAACACAACGCAGGTAGAACAAAGCATTTGTTTTCCTTCGTTTGACTGGACAACTCAATATTGACATTTTGAAATGCTAAACATAGAGGTAATGGGCCTCATTTACCAATGTCTGTATGTGTAAAAGGTTGAAAGTTGAATATTATATAATTAATTTGCCAGACTTTACTTATTAAAACACAAATTATGCATGTCATTTGTTTCCAAGGACTCGTTATAATAAAATTGTAGGTGGTAATGAGTTAGATAAACTTGTTTTTGTATATTTAAAAGGCATTTTCCTTCTTGATACACGAGGCCCAGTGTGTGTCTGAAGTGTAGCTTGTTTAACTGAAGTTCTAATCAATGTCTTCTCCCTCTATAGTTGGTTGTGATGTTAATCCTGGCAGCCCTCAACAGGAAACACAGACCATGCCAAGGCTTCTCCAGAGGATCCTCTGGTATCTTTAGGTAAATGCTGTTCACTCATTATTCATTAAATAGAGATGAATAGTCAGAGTAATATTCATACTGTATTTGGGCTTCAGATTGTAGAGTATATATTGCAATTTGTCTCACAGCCAGCAGATAAAACGCAAAAAAGTCACAATATCACAGCAGCAGCCTACAAAATATATATATATATATATATATTAGGGCTGTCAGTTTATCACGTTAATTATATTAATTAATTACACAGCAAATTATCCCGTTATGAAAATTAACTCAAAATTAATTACAAAAAATAAAAATACAAAAAATAAAAAATTATATATATATTTTTTTTTATCTCAATTCCATAAGGACGTAGAATACACATTTACAGATTTTTTCTTAATATGGCCCATTTGCATGTTCTTGGTATCTGATTCTAGGGACATCTATGGATCTCAGGGAATGTATTCCCAGTGTCAAACTGTGAGGTTTTGCCCGCTGCTCACTACCTTTTCTCTGTCTTCTTTAAGCCTACTGTTAGGAATTCCCTACTCACTCTCTCTAGCCCCCACCCTCTCGTTCCTTACCCTTAGTGGCCACACCTGTTTGATATTCTATTATCTCTCGCACCTGTGGTGGCAGGCTAATTAGTCCCCCTGTGGGCTTTAAATACCAGGGCGCTTCCCCTCGTTTTGGCGTGGGGTCGTGTTGTATACTTGCCGAGTCATATTCTCTAAACATCTAGACTCTTTCGGGAGATCCTCTGTCTGCCTATGCTGTTCCATTCTCCGGCGTCGAGATGTTTGCTCCAGCCTTCGCCAGCTGTCGCCGTTGCCTGTGGGGGAGACTGGTCTGCGCTCCCTGTACTTCCACGGGAGGCACCCCAGCGTTCCACTGCAGACCCCCGCGCAGCTGTTCGTCCTGACGCACATCCAGACCAGCGCAGACGCTCTCCAGTCCTCAGCGCGCAACGCGCATCTTCCAAGGACCCTCGAGCTTGGCACGCTCTCCAGACCAGCGCGCAACGCGCATCTTCCAGACCTTCGAGCTTGGCACGCTCCTCCGTACCAGCGCACAGACGCGCATCATCCAGACCTTCGAGCTTGGCACGCTCCTCCGTACCGGCGCACAGACGCGCATCTTCCAGACCTTCGAGCTTGGCACGCTCCTCCGTACCAGCGCACAGACGCGCATCTTCCAGACCTTCGAGCTTGGCACGCTCTCCAGACCTCAGCGCGCCGACGCGCATCTTCCAGACCTTCGTGCTTGGCACACTCCTCCTCGCAGACGCACCCCGAGGCGTCTCTCTGTTCCGACGCGCACACCAAGGTGTGGCGCGCCACTCTGTTCCTCGGCTCCGACAGCGGCTACCCGGTGGACGACGCCCTCGCCACCGCCACTGTTCCGACGCGCACACCAAGGTGTGGCGCGCACTCTGTTCCTCGGCTCCGACAGCGGCTACCCGGTGGACGACATCCTCGCCACCGCCACTGTTCCAGCTCTCTGTTCCGACGCGCACACCAAGGTGTGGCGCGCACTCTGTTCCTCGGCTCCGACAGCGGCTACCCGGTGGACGACATCCTCGCCACCGCCACTGTTCCAGCTCTCTGTTCCGACGCGCACACCAAGGTGTGGCGCGCACTCTGTTCCTCGGCTCCGACAGCGGCTACCCGGTGGACGACATCCTCGCCACCGCCACTGTTCCAGCTCTCTGTTCCGACGCGCACACCAAGGTGTGGCGCGCACTCTGTTCCTCGGCTCCGACAGCGGCTACCCGGTGGACGACATCCTCGCCACCGCCACTGTTCCAGCCACTGTTCCGACGCGCACACCAAGGTGTGGCGCGCACTCTGTTCCTCGGCTCGGACAGCCAGCCACCCGGTGGCGATGCCCCCGTTCCCGCTGCTGTCCCTTACCATTACGCATACGCCTGGGTGAGTTTTGATTGTGATGTCACTCACCCAGCGTAGTGCCCTTGCCCCCGTTCCCGCTGCTGTCCCTTTACCTTTACGCATACGCCTGGGTGAGTTTTGATTGTGATGTCACTCACTCAGCGTAGTGCCCTTGCCCCCGTTCCCGCTGCTGTCCCTTTACCTTTACGCATACGCCTGGGTGAGTTTTGATTGTGATGTCACTCACTCAGCGTAGTGCCCTTGCCCCCGTTCCCGCTGCTGTCCCTGTACCTTTACGCATACGCCTGGGTGAGTTTTGATTGTGATGTCACTCACTCAGCGTAATGCCCCTTGCCCCCTTCCCGCTGCGTTTCCTGTACCATTACGCATACGCCTGGGTGAGTTTAGATTGTGATGTCACTCTCCCAGCGTATTGCCTCTGTTTTTGGTTCTCACTTAGAATAGTATTTTTGGACTTTACATCTCCCCCTGTGTGTTTGTCACACGAAGATATTATTACTTTGTTCACTTTGTTATTTGGACTGTTCTGCACCTGCTCTGTTTTTTCCCTTTTGTGCATTAACTATCTCCTCTGTCCTGCAGAGCGGCCCAGATGATTTCCACCAGTCCTCCCAGTTCCTCCCTGTTCCCCAGCCCGCCTCCGCGGGCCTCAGTCCCCTCTGTTCCCTAGTTCTCCCCATTCTAGTTCCACCTAGTTCCTGGTCCCAAGTTCTCCCCTTCTAGTTCCACCTAGTTCCTTGTCCCTAGTTCCCCTAGTCCCCGTTTCTCCTGTTCCCTAGCTCTCCTAGTCCCTAGTCCTCTCTCCCTAGTTCTCCTTGTCCCTGGTTTACCTAGTCTCTAGTTCCTCTGTCCCAAGGCGTTCCCTTAACCTTCCCTTAGGCGTTCCCTTACTTTCCCTTAGTGTTCCCTTTTCCTGCCCGCCTCTTAAAGGCACCTTTCCTTCCCCTCATATTATATTCCTGTATTTGTGATTCTCCCTTAAAGGGACAGTGCCCTTTTCCCTGTATTTCCCTGTTGTTCAATAAATATCTGTTTCTTGGCAAACCATCATACCTGTCTTGTGTTGTGCGATTGGGGTCGGTTACAAACCATAACAGTACGACCCCACCAAATCGACGACCCCAGCCAGCACAGACGGTGTATGTTGAGTTTGCCTTTTTTTTTCTTGTTCCCTCTAGCTCCCCTGTTAGCTTCCCTGTTAGCCCAGTTTAGCTTCCTTGTTAGTCCTGTTTAGCTCCCTTGTTAGTCTGTTACCCCCCTGTAGCTAGCCATGCCCTGGCAGCTAACCCAGTCCCTCAGCAGAGCCCCTGTCTGCTAGCTTAGCCCCGGCTGCTAGCACAGCCTCTATGTTTATGCAGCCCTTGCTGCTGGCATGGGCCCTGTAGCTAGCCATGCCCTGGCAGCTAACCCAGTTTCCCTCTGCATGGCCTCCACTTTTTTGTGTAGTTTTTCCCACTGCTAGGACTGCCCTTTCAGCTAGCAAGGTCAGTTTATCTCACACAGCTAGGACTGTCCTTCCAGCTAGCTTGTGCTCTCATGCTGGTCCAGCCCTGTCTGCCAGCCTAGCTCCGGCAGCTAGCGCAGCCTCTATGTTGATGTAGCAGTACAGCTAGCATAGGCCCTGTAGCTATCAGTGCCCTGGCAGCTACCCTTTCCCTCTGCTAGCCTGGCTCCGGCAGCTTGCGCAGCCTCTATGTTGATGTAGCAGTACAGCTAGCATAGGCCCTGTAGCTATCAGTGCCCTGGCAGCTAACCTTCCCTCTGCTAGCCCCTTCCCGGTGCTTCCATGGTTACCCCTTAGCTACCCTGCTCGCCCCTCAGTTCCTCTAGACCAGTTCCTCTAGACCAGTTCCTCTAGACCCGTTCTCTAGACCAGTTCTCTAGACCAGTTCTCTAAACCAGTTCTCTAGACCAGTTCTCTTGCCCAGTTCGCTAGACTAGTTCTCTAGACCCAGTTCCTCTAGACCAGTTCCCCCAGTTGCCCCTCTGCTACCCTAGTTACCCCTCGGCGACCCTGTTTCTTTTGCTAGCCCCACTCTTGTGGTTGGCTTCCCCTGCTGGCTTGGCCAGTACCTCTTGTTTTGCCCCCTGCCACTCTGTCTGTATTTGTTTTGGGTCGCCGGGTGGCTCCCGTTGAGGGGGGGGTACTGTGAGGTTTTGCCCGCTGCTCACTACCTTTTCTCTGTCTTCTTTAAGCCTACTGTTAGGAATTCCCTACTCACTCTCTCTAGCCCCCACCCTCTCGTTCCTTACCCTTAGTGGCCACACCTGTTTGATATTCTATTATCTCTCGCACCTGTGGTGGCAGGCTAATTAGTCCCCCTGTGGGCTTTAAATACCAGGGCGCTTCCCCTCGTTTTGGCGTGGGGTCGTGTTGTATACTTGCCGAGTCATATTCTCTAAACATCTAGACTCTTTCGGGAGATCCTCTGTCTGCCTATGCTGTTCCATTCTCCGGCGTCGAGATGTTTGCTCCAGCCTTCGCCAGCTGTCGCCGTTGCCTGTGGGGGAGACTGGTCTGCGCTCCCTGTACTTCCACGGGAGGCACCCCAGCGTTCCACTGCAGACCCCCGCGCAGCTGTTCGTCCTGACGCACATCCAGACCAGCGCAGACGCTCTCCAGTCCTCAGCGCGCAACGCGCATCTTCCAAGGACCCTCGAGCTTGGCACGCTCTCCAGACCAGCGCGCAACGCGCATCTTCCAGACCTTCGAGCTTGGCACGCTCCTCCGTACCAGCGCACAGACGCGCATCATCCAGACCTTCGAGCTTGGCACGCTCCTCCGTACCGGCGCACAGACGCGCATCTTCCAGACCTTCGAGCTTGGCACGCTCCTCCGTACCAGCGCACAGACGCGCATCTTCCAGACCTTCGAGCTTGGCACGCTCTCCAGACCTCAGCGCGCCGACGCGCATCTTCCAGACCTTCGTGCTTGGCACACTCCTCCTCGCAGACGCACCCCGAGGCGTCTCTCTGTTCCGACGCGCACACCAAGGTGTGGCGCGCCACTCTGTTCCTCGGCTCCGACAGCGGCTACCCGGTGGACGACGCCCTCGCCACCGCCACTGTTCCGACGCGCACACCAAGGTGTGGCGCGCACTCTGTTCCTCGGCTCCGACAGCGGCTACCCGGTGGACGACATCCTCGCCACCGCCACTGTTCCAGCTCTCTGTTCCGACGCGCACACCAAGGTGTGGCGCGCACTCTGTTCCTCGGCTCCGACAGCGGCTACCCGGTGGACGACATCCTCGCCACCGCCACTGTTCCAGCTCTCTGTTCCGACGCGCACACCAAGGTGTGGCGCGCACTCTGTTCCTCGGCTCCGACAGCGGCTACCCGGTGGACGACATCCTCGCCACCGCCACTGTTCCAGCTCTCTGTTCCGACGCGCACACCAAGGTGTGGCGCGCACTCTGTTCCTCGGCTCCGACAGCGGCTACCCGGTGGACGACATCCTCGCCACCGCCACTGTTCCAGCCACTGTTCCGACGCGCACACCAAGGTGTGGCGCGCACTCTGTTCCTCGGCTCGGACAGCCAGCCACCCGGTGGCGATGCCCCCGTTCCCGCTGCTGTCCCTTACCATTACGCATACGCCTGGGTGAGTTTTGATTGTGATGTCACTCACCCAGCGTAGTGCCCTTGCCCCCGTTCCCGCTGCTGTCCCTTTACCTTTACGCATACGCCTGGGTGAGTTTTGATTGTGATGTCACTCACTCAGCGTAGTGCCCTTGCCCCCGTTCCCGCTGCTGTCCCTTTACCTTTACGCATACGCCTGGGTGAGTTTTGATTGTGATGTCACTCACTCAGCGTAGTGCCCTTGCCCCCGTTCCCGCTGCTGTCCCTGTACCTTTACGCATACGCCTGGGTGAGTTTTGATTGTGATGTCACTCACTCAGCGTAATGCCCCTTGCCCCCTTCCCGCTGCGTTTCCTGTACCATTACGCATACGCCTGGGTGAGTTTAGATTGTGATGTCACTCTCCCAGCGTATTGCCTCTGTTTTTGGTTCTCACTTAGAATAGTATTTTTGGACTTTACATCTCCCCCTGTGTGTTTGTCACACGAAGATATTATTACTTTGTTCACTTTGTTATTTGGACTGTTCTGCACCTGCTCTGTTTTTTCCCTTTTGTGCATTAACTATCTCCTCTGTCCTGCAGAGCGGCCCAGATGATTTCCACCAGTCCTCCCAGTTCCTCCCTGTTCCCCAGCCCGCCTCCGCGGGCCTCAGTCCCCTCTGTTCCCTAGTTCTCCCCATTCTAGTTCCACCTAGTTCCTGGTCCCAAGTTCTCCCCTTCTAGTTCCACCTAGTTCCTTGTCCCTAGTTCCCCTAGTCCCCGTTTCTCCTGTTCCCTAGCTCTCCTAGTCCCTAGTCCTCTCTCCCTAGTTCTCCTTGTCCCTGGTTTACCTAGTCTCTAGTTCCTCTGTCCCAAGGCGTTCCCTTAACCTTCCCTTAGGCGTTCCCTTACTTTCCCTTAGTGTTCCCTTTTCCTGCCCGCCTCTTAAAGGCACCTTTCCTTTATTCCTGTATTTGTGATTCTCCCTTAAAGGGACAGTGCCCTTTTCCCTGTATTTCCCTGTTGTTCAATAAATATCTGTTTCTTGGCAAACCATCATACCTGTCTTGTGTTGTGCGATTGGGGTCGGTTACAAACCATAACACAAACACTGTAGGCTAGATCCACAAAGAATGGATTGCACGGTGCAAGTTGCACCCTTACTTACAATTCATTATGAATTGAAAATGGGGGACCCTGATGTAAACAAGACGAAAGTCTTTCTCTGATCTGCATCCCCTTAACAATTGTGTGTATTGAGCCGTACTGTATTGTACCCATTCTGCAATCTTAATAAAATGTTCATTCAATCAATCAATCAATCAATCTGTGTGGTGATTGATTGAATGACATTTTTATTTTGAGTAAATTGTAATGAACCAAATGAGAATATCAATAAAAAATGTTTTATGTTTGACTGTGAATAACACCATGCTCAAATTGACCAGACCTGAAAAATCTAAGCAAATTAATAGATGGAAGATGATTAAACAGAAGGTTTTGTAGATACAGTACTGAATTCTGCCATCCGGACACATGCAATTTGAAATATGATTATAGAATATAGAATATCAGGCATAAAATAGTTATGCGATTAAAATGCGATTAATTAGATTAATTAATTACAAATCCTGTGATTAATTAGATAAAAAAAAATTATCGCCTGACAGCACTAATATATATATATATATAAAAATATTTAAATACATTAAAAAAAGGTACATCAGTGTAGCATCACCTCCTTAAAAAACATCACCATCATATTAACAGTCAAGAAGACCAACCTAACACCCTCACCAGATGTCCCTAACTCACTGGCATATGGAACCCATTTGAAGTTACATTTGTTGATGAAGTTAATTAATCACAGCTGGGATACAATTCTTGAATCTATTGCCAATAGCATTGTTTTTTACACCTCGAAATTCCACACCCTGCTGTCCATTAGGATGTGGTACAGACAGACGAGAACGTTAATCTACAGCAGATCTTAACTATGTTGCTCAGTTTATTCTTATTCTTACTCCCGATTCTCCCCAAGGGGATCAATAAAGAAATAGCTTATCTTATCTTATTCTTTAAACTGAAATGACCAAACCGGCAAATCTTACATACTGTACAGTTAAGACACATTAATTAAATCTGTGTCAATCTGTGTGAGTGTCTCATATTAATGATATCTATGGTAATGTCTCATGTGAATCATATCTATGTGAGTGTCTCATATTAATGATATCTATGGTAATGTCTCATGTGAATGAAATCTATGGTAATGTCTCATATGAATGATATGTGAATGTCTCATATGAATGATATCTATAGTAATGTCTCATATGAATGATATCTATGTGAATGTCTCATAATTATTAATGAAATCTATGTGAATGTCTCATATGAATGAAATCTATGTGAATGTCTCATGTGAATGAAATCTATGTGAATGTCTCATGTGAATGATATCTATGTGAATGTCTCATGTGAATGAAATCTATGTGAATGTCTCATGTGAATGATATGTGAATGTCTCATATGAATGAAATCTATGTGAATGTCTCATATGAATGATATGTGAATGTCTCATCTGAATGATATCTATGTGAATGTCTCATATGAATGATATGTGAATGTCTCATCTGAATGATATCTATGTGAATGAAATCTATGTGAATGTCTCATATGAATGAAATATGTGAATGTCTCATATGAATGAAATATGTGAATGTCTCATATGAATGACATCTATGTCAATGTCTTTTCATATCTGTGAATGTGGATCTCTCATATGAATGTGTGTGTTTCTTGCAGTCCAGTGAACTTCCTGGACCAGAGCCAGGATAAAGGCGTGGCCATGTCTGTGTTCGGGCTGGTCTTCAGCAAGCTGGCCGTGCTGGTGCTAGCTCCAGACCCCCTCCCTTTCTGCAAAGACACTCCAGCAGAAATCAAAGGTGCGTGAAAACCTGTATGTTTTGGTTTGTTAAAGGGCAATACCAATTCATTCTTGCCTCGATACAAGAATTAAGTCATAACATCATATAATTATTATTATTTATCATTACTGTAAAATGTGGTAGTTGTTTTTACTGATTCACCTGTGCCATAGGCTTCCAGTGTATCTGAACATGTGTCACACAACACAACATAAACCCCAGTTTAAAATGTGTCACACAACACAACATAAACCCCAGTTTAAAATGTGTCACAACATAAACCCATGTGATTCACAGTTTAAAATGCCATTCTAACCTCGTCACTTGCTTTCTGAAACAATCTTTTTGGAATTTGGAAACTGAAACATTTTAAATGTTCTATCATTTATTTTTTAATTTATACATTTATATTATATAATACATATATACTGTTATATAATACAGTATCTGAAGATCAATTCCTCCTCTTCATTTTTCAGACACCATACTGAGACACAATAGAGCTAATTTCAGACACCATACTGAGACACAATAGAGCTAATTTCAGACACCATACTGAGACACAATAGAGCACATTTTAGACACCATACTGAGACACAATAGAGCTCATTCAGACACCATACTGAGACACAATAGAGCACATTTTAGACACCATACTGAGACACAATAGAGCACATTTTAGACACCATACTGAGACACAATAGAGCTCATTTTAGACACCATACTGAGACACAATAGAGCACATTTTGGACACCATACTGAGACACAATAGAGCACATTTTAGACACCATACTGAGACACAATAGAGCACATTTTGGACACCATACTGAGACACAATAGAGCACATTTTAGACACCATACTGAGACACAATAGAGCTCATTTTAGACACCATACTGAGACACAATAGAGCACATTTTAGACACCATACTGAGACACAATAGAGCACATTTTAGACACCATACTGAGACACAATAGAGCTCATTTTATACACCATACTGAGACACAATAGAGCTAATTTTAGACACCATACTGAGACACAATAGAGCACATTTCAGACCCCATACTGAGACACAATAGAGCACATTTTAGACACCATGGCATTTTAGTCTCATTTGGTGACTTTGTGGGTTTATGTGGTGTGTAAGGACACATTTTCAGATAAACTGTAAGCCTATTAAGTTTGAATTCGCAAAAATATAAGTAAATAAATGGAAAGAATGGAGTCCACATTTATTGAATCAACATTTCGACCACGGTGGCCATCGCTAGTGATTGTGACAATCTGTGAGAACGGCCTGCGTGGCCGGAACGTCTATTCATTCCATGTTGTTGTTCCAGGTGATAATACATCCTGCATTTCTGTTTTTTCATTCAGAGTACATGAAGATAATCGCCATTTTCTACTATCCTATCCTGTATTACCCGATACTGTTCTGTGGCACGCTGCAGAAACAAGTAGGCTATGCGTTTGGTGCCTTCCTGTCCTTCAGCCACTTCGGAGGCCTGCTCTGGCAGAAGGTTGACTGCCCCAAAACTCCTGAGGTGAGTTGATCAAACAGGCATGTTGTTTTCTTATCGCAGTCGCATTGGGTGAAAACCACTCACTTCCAAAGAGAACCATGTAAACTTCAATAAAAATATGAAAATCAATTAGACTTGGTTTTCTTCAAAATCAGTAGTCAGCATAGGTTCAGACAGTCACATGACCATTTGACATTGTAGTAATCCTTTTGAACCCTTTCACCACTATACACTACAAAGGGTTAACACTTTCAGTACCACACTACAGAAGGTTAACCTTTCACTACCACACTACAGAAGGTTAACCCTTTCACTACCACACTACAGAAGGTTAACCTTTCAGTACCACACTACAGAAGGTTAACCCTTTCACTACAAAACTTAGTGGTAGTACGTTTGTTTTTATTTACACCCACTAGTCCAGAATGGGTTAGTGACGACAGGCAAGTGACAAAAGATCACTACTTTCCAGGCATAGAGAAGAATAGAAATTGGATATAAAAATAAAATAAAATGCACATTTTGTATTTGTTTTAATTTGACACACATTGGTAGGTAAAGTAGTACAGTGCATTCAGGTATGAGGTAACAGGGTCATCTTTACTTCAGAGGTGCCCTTTAATCTTGTTAAAGTCTTGCGCACATATTGACCAATCCACATGTGACCTTCACAGATCTACAAGTATTACGCCCTGCTAGCAAGTCTCCCACAGCTGGCTTGCTTGGCATACCTCTGTGTCCAGTTCCCTCTGCTCTTCGTCAAAGGACCAATAGATGAGGAGGTGAGAGACGTCAGGAATAATGTTTGGTTATAGGTACAATCCGTCATTTCTTCCTTTGCACATTAGTGTGGGGTAGGCTATATTCACGTACAATCTTTTTTTTTTTTTTTTTTATTGGTCTTTTTCCCCCTCCATTTTCCTCCGATTTTCTCCCATCCCAATGTTAGTCGTATGCCAATTCCCAGTCCCTTCCTGATCGCTGCGCACTTACCCCCCACAGTCAGATCATCTGGGAGAGTGGAGGCTACCACGTGCTTCCTCCGACACACGTCCAGCCAATCACCGCTTCTTTTCACCTGGCAGCGCGGATTCTCATTGAGAGGGCGTAGTGTGTGGGAGGATCACACTATCCCCCTCACGTCCAATCCGCGCTTAGCAGGCGCCCCGACCGAACTGTAGAAGTCGCTGTTTACAACGACCCGGACCCACCCCGCCAGCTTCTCCCACCCTCTGATACAGCCAATTGTATCAGTGCAGACGGCCAGCCAAGCTGGTGACAACCCCGGAGCTGTGAGCTGGATTATTCACGTACAATCTTAACCCTTTCACTACCTACGTTTTTTTTAATTTTAATTTTTTTTAATCTTTTTCCCCCTCCTTTTTCCGATTTTTCTCCCATCCCACTGTTAGTCGTTATGCCAATTCCCAACCCCCTTTCTGGTTGTTGCGCACTTTCCCCTACTGTTGGTCCGAGAGGCCGGAGACTGTCACATGCTTTCCTCCGACGCATGTGCAGCCAGCCGGCAGCCAGCCTGGCCGCGCAGATTCTCACTGGGAGAGTGTAACGTGTGGGAGGCCGCACTACCTCTCTCCAGATCCTACCCTCGCTGAGCAGGCGCCCCGACCGAACTGTAGGGGTCGCTGTCCACAACGCCCAGGACCCACCCGCCAGCTTTCCCCACCCCCTAATACTGCCAATTGTATTAGTGTGAACGGCCAGCCAAGCTGGTGACAACGCCGGGAGCTGGATTCGAACACGCGAACCCAGCGTCTCCAGCGTTGGTGACGAACGCAATCTCCGCTACGCCACCTGACCGCCCACACTACATAAGGTTAACCCTTTCACTACCACACTATAAAGGGTTAACCTTTTCACTGCCACACTAGAAAAAGGGTTAACCCTTTCACTACCACACTACAGGTTATCCCTTTCACTGCCACACTACAGGCGATTAATGCTTTCACTACCGCACTACAGAAGGTTAACCTTTCACTACCACACTACAGAAGGTTAACCCTTTCACTACCTCACTACAAAGGGTTAACCGTCTGTACTGTAGTGTGGCAGTGAAAGGGTTAAAGAGTTAGATCTGTAGATGGAAAATGCTCAATTTGGAACCAACCTGTTGTAAATCTGAATAAAGGTCTGTTTTACTCCAGTGTTAGCGAACATTATCGACTTCCCTAGTTCGGCTCGCAACACGACATGGCAACAGGCCTCTATATCTGGTACCAGAGTGGCAACAGGCCTCTATATCTGGTACCAGAGTAGCAACAGGCCTCTATATCTGGTATCAGAGTGACAGCAGGCCTCTATATCTGGTACCAGAGTAGCAACAGGCCTCTATATCTGGTACCAGAGTGACAACAGGCCTCTATATCTGGTACCAGAGTGGCAACAGGCCTCTATATCTGGTACCAGAGTGACAGCAGGTCTCTATATCTGGTACCAGAGTGACAACAGGCCTCTATATCTGGTACCAGAGTGACAACAGGCCTCTATATCTGGTACCAGAGTGACAGCAGGCCTCTATATCTGGTACCAGAGTGACAGCAGGCCTCTATATCTGGTACCAGAGTGACAACAGGCCTCTATATCTGGTACCAGAGTGACAACAGGCCTCTATATCTGGTACCAGAGTGGCAACAGACCTCTATATCTGGTACCAGAGTGACAGCAGGCCTCTATATCTGGTACCAGAGTGACAACAGTCCTCTATATCTGGTACCAGAGTGGCAACATACCTCTATATCTGGTACCAGAGTGGCAGCATACCTCTATATCTGGTACCAGAGTGGCAACATACCTCTATATCTGGTACCAGAGTGACAGCAGGCCTCTATATCTGGTACCAGAGTGACAGCAGGCCTCTATATCTGGTACCAGAGTGACAACAGACCTCTATATCCGGTACCAGAGTGACAACAGGCCTCTATATCTGGTACCAGAGTGACAACAGGCCTCTATATCCGGTACCAGAGTCATCAGACAGTACAGGACCTATCAGACTACATCCTTGTGATTTGTACATCATGAAAAACAACCTGATTATAAACTCTAGACCCCCCCCCCCCCCCTCCCGTCCTCCTTATGAAGCAGCACAACATAACTTTGTGTGAAGTAATTCTGACTCTTCTCTGGGCTAAAAGCATTTCAACAATATACTAGAGAAACCTGATTATAGTAAGCAGCTTGTAGAGAATAGAGTGGGTTTAACACAACGTCCCTGAACAGATTATGAGGACAGAGGTGTGTGTGTGTTTCTCTCTCTCTCTCTCTCTCTCTCTCTCTCTCTCTCTCTCTCTCTCTCTCTCTCTCTCTCTCTCTCTCTCTCTCTGTGTGTGTGTGTGTGTGTGTAAAAAAAACACTTTCAACTGATTGGCTGGGATCTGGTCCGCAGCAGGGTGTCCGGTAAGAAGAGATGAGAACTTTACGATCCAGGAATCTTTATTGCTGACCTGAACAGTGGAATATGCATGTGTTTGGTATCTGAAAATCAACAGATTAGGTAAGATATAAACAATGCCTTAAATCTATATATAGCCAATAAAGAAGAGTATCCAATATACAACACTGTTCTGGTGCCTCGTGGCCATGTATTTATTGATGAAAACGCATAATATGTTTTTACCTATACATTCGGATCAGCAGTTCAGCACCTGAACTGTTGGTGGGTGAGCCTAGTAAAGGATGTCGCATTGCGTTCATCTTCAATGAATGAACCAATGCAATAGTCTACCAAAGAACCTTGAGTCGCACTAGGCTAGGCATATTTTCCCCTATTCTTGTGACAATGTTTTCTGATACTCAACATACAAAAGCTGTTACTTGTCCTGTCTCTCTGTAATCCCATCTCCCACACAGGGGCGGACCTAGCACATTTGGCGCCCTAGGCGAGATTCACCACTGCGCCGCCCCCCCCCCCCCCCCCCCCCCCCCCAAAAAGATTTATGGCTTTTGCCTCTTCATAGTTCTCTAACGTTAGTCTTTCTTTCCTCAACGCTCAATATAATATAATATATAATATATTCTATAAACACTTGACCGATACCCATCAATGCACAGCGCTCTAGCATGTTCTGACTGTGAACACCTAAAGCTGAGGCTCAGACCGACCGACCGTTTTAGATTTTTGGCTCATTTTCCCTTATGTTAGAATTTTTTTTATGTAAAAATAATGGTTGCAGATATAGAGGGGGCGCCAAAACTGCACAGAGAAAAAAAAATTAAATAAAAAATAATTTTTTTTTTTTTTTTTTTTTTTTTTTGGCGCCCCCCTCTGGGTGGCGCTCTAGGCGACCGCCTATATCGCCTGTAGGAAGGTCCGCCCCTGCTCCCACACAAAGTCTACTCAAGCACACTATTAGGTTGACAGACACTTACATTTTGATGTGCTCTGTAGTATACAATCACTCCCTGCTCCCTATTTGTCATGCAGCAACACACACATGTAAAATGGGCGACACACAGGAACACACACACCCATGCATTGGGTCACACACACCCATGCATTGGGTTGTCGATGAAATGCCTCTCTGTGCTTGACCCATCCCGTCGTCCTGCCCCCCAAGGGCAGCTGGGAGCAGACATGGGGTGCTGTGCTCCTGTCCATCTTTGTCAGGGACGCGACAGCTTTAGCGATCTGTTCTGCATGTTTTCCCATGGGGTTTATTCCTTTTTCTGGAGGGGATTGATTGATTGATTGATTGAAAAGTTTATTAACAGATTGCAGAATGGGTACAGTACAGTACAGCTCAATACATACAATTGTTAAGGGGATGCAGACCAGAGAAAGACTTTCGTCTTGTTTACATCAGGGTCCCCCATTTTCAATTCATCATAACATATATGACATACATGACATACAGATAGACAGTACTGCTACATCTATACATTTATGACATATCAGATGTGCAAATACAGTACTGTTTGTGATACAAAAGTGTCCAGAAAAAGAGTGTATATACATTTGACGTAGAAACTGTACATTGGAGGAGGTTGGGTGGGTGGGGTGGGGTTGGGTGGGTGGGTGGGGGCTGTACATTGGAGGTGGGGGGGGGGGGGTACTGTACACTGTACATTGGAATACTGACAAAGCCATACTTGGTCATTTACTGTACAACTGGGTTAGGACATTTGTAGGGGCCAGTTTCGAATTACAGTCTCCCGTAGGTGTTTTTTGAGAGTGTTTTTGAAAGTGGGTAGTGATTCACATTCCTTTACAGCTTTGGGTAGGGCGTTCCACATTGATGTGGCATAATTGCGAAACGTGTTTAGACCCTTGTTTGAGCCGAATCTGGGTTTAACATGATTTGTGGAGCTCCCTCTGGTGTTGTGATCGTGGTATTCACTGACCTTTGGGAAGTATTTTGACATGTACATGGGTACCTTGGTCGCGTAGTGTATCTTTTAGACCAGGCCCATTGCAAGTTGCTGTACTCTGTCGTCTACTCTAAGCCATCCTAGGTTGTCAAAGTGGGCAGGGGTGAGGTGGGTTCTAGGAGTCAGGTCAAGCAGTATTCTGACTAGCTTGTTTTGAGATGTTTGTAATTTGTTTTTTAGTGCCTTTGAGGTGCTTTGGTACCATGAGGTGCAAGCATAGTCGTAGTATCCTTGAATGAGTGCTCCTGCTAGAGTCTTCAGGGTATTCTTGTTTACCAGAGAGGAGATCCGGTACAAGAAACAAGTTCGTTGGTTGACTTTTTTTATTACATTGGATGCCATTTTGTCACAGGAAAGATTAGCCTCTAGGATGGAACCCAGGTAGGTAATTTCATCTTTCCTTGTGACAATATTGTCACCCACTGTAACCGAGAAGCCGTCGGTCTTGCTGAGTTTGTTATTTGAACCGAAGAGAATGGACTCTGTTTTGCCCATGTGTAATGATAGTTTGTTGTCGGCGAGCCATATGCAGATTTTGCCTAGTTCTGAGCTGAGGGCTTTTTCAACCTGTAACTTGTTCTTGTCAGAGACCAGCAGGGCTGAGTCGTCCGCAAACAGGAACAAGTTGCAGTCACAAGCTGACGACATGTCATTTGCATAAATTAGGAATAGTAGCGGTCCTAGTATGCTTCCTTGCAAACGGAGAACATGCAAACTCCACACAGAAAGGCCTGGGAGATACCCCACTTGGGTACCTGGCAACCAGGCAACCTGGTCACCAAGTGGGAATCGAACCCAGAACACAGTGTTAACCACTACACCACCGTACCGCCCTTTCTCAGGAACAGTGCTGAGAAAGGAGTCTACCGATCAACATCATCATTGGATAAATAAGAAATAGGGCTATGGTTCCAAAATTCAGAACTATCCCTTTAATGCTGGTCACCTCTTATTTTATTGCAATGTAATTTGCCTAGATGTCATGGGATGATGATGTCATCAAAAACTATGAATAGGACACTTTCTAAACACCAGCTCACCCTTGTGAGCTTATTAGGCGGTACAGTGGTATAGTGGTTAACACTGTTGCCTGACAGCAACAAGGTCCAGGATTCGATTCCCGCTTGGGGACCAGGTTTCCGCGTTGCCAGGTATCCAGGTGGGGTATCTCCCAGGCCTTTCTGTTTGGAGTTTGCATGTTCTTCCCGTGCTCGCAAGGGTTTCCCCCCCGATAAGAGAAAAACATGCACAACAGATCGCTGACGCTGTCGCGTCCCTGACGAAGACAGGCAGGAGCACTTGGATTGGTTCCCGGGGCGCGGTACCTCGCCGACGCCCCTATCTCCTCCCAGCTGCCTTTGGCGGGAAGGACGACTGGATGGGTCAAGCGCAGAGACTCAATCGCATTGGCGACCCAAAAAACACAATGCATGTGTGTGTGTGTGTGTGTGTGTGTTCCTGTGTGTGTGTGCCGCCCATCGCAAGTGTGTCGTTGCATGCCGAATAAAGACTTCTAAAGAGTCCTGCATTATTATTATTATTATTAGTATCGTTATACTGTGTCCATAGTTATGTCACGTGTGTGTGTGTGTGTGTGTGTGTGTGTGTGTGTGTGTGTGTGTGTGTGTGTGTGTGTGTGTGTGTGTGTGTGTGTGTGTGTGTGTGTGTGTGTGTGTGTGTGTGTGTGTGTGTGTGTGTGTGTGTGTTTCCCTGTGTGTAACCTTTCAAGATAAAGCAATGAAACCTAACAGATTCCTCAGTGGGACCACGGGACAAATACTAGGTGTCACACAGGATGGATACCTTTAACCTTTGACCTTTGACTGCCTATTTACTGGTGAATCTGGTATCTTCTGCCCATAGGACATTGACAGTGTCTACTACAAAGACTATGTGAAGTCTATTCTGAAGAAGAAGTCAACGACTGCCAGGTGAATTGAGATAAGAGGTTAATTTACTGTCTGTCTCACAGTTTATATTGATTCATGTTGTAAGCATTATATAAATATACTGTCCAAAAATGAGGTGATATTGATTTGAAGATTTCACAATATGGTAAAATGATAAATCGTAATACAGTAAATCTAATGTGATGATTGTCTTTGCTGGATTGTGTGGCTAACGTGAAATATTGCTTCCCTTTGTTTACTGTAGCTCTTCAAGTGCAGACAAGCCAACACTGAAAGAAAGAATAATTGAGGCGATAAAGGGTTATATTTACACACCAGAAGAAGGTATGTACTGTATATCCATACTAGTTTATATGTTTTTTTGTTGTTGTATCTCTTTTGTTTATTGTAATTTACCTTTTCTCTTTCAGCTTTTCGTTTTCCACTCAAGTTGGCCGTGTCTGCGTTTGTTGCCTTTATAGCCATGTATCATGTAAGTGCATTATGCCATTATGCAAGTCAGCTTCTTCCACATACAAGGAATTTGTCTTGGTCATTTGGTGCATCAACATTAACAAACAATTTAAGTAGAATAAAATGAAGTGGAATATATTATAGGGAAGTGTAGTCTGACGTCACTTTAGTTTCCCGCACGGTCCACCCGTATAGGGATTTATCATTGGGAAAATGTATTATCGGCTATTGTAACAATTCTGCCTCATGAACATTGGCAAGCTTTCCATTTTTGCACAAAATGAGTTCCCTTCTATCACTAACATTATTGTTTAAGCATTTTTGGTTGAAATAAAGGTAGTTATAAGGTTTTAATTTGTTGTTAAAAAAGAACTACACTTACCAGTTACCACTTACTGTCGTTCAGTGCTGTCGCAGCGCCAGAGAGAAGTGTAGTTCCTCAGTGAACGAAAACATAAACGTTGTTATTTTGCTACCTTTACGATTAATTGCAAATTTTTTAATGTTGAGTTATAGATTGTGGATGAATACACACAGAAAGGTACACCATGCCAATGTTCATGCTTTATTTGTTTTAAACGAGACGATTTAGAAATGGGCCCATTGGAAATACATGACGATTTCAAGAGGGGTGGACCGCGCGGGAAAGCGCAATGACGTAACCACTACACCTCCCTATAGGACAGGGCTGTACAATTGTGCAAAAATATGAACAGTCAGTGTCATCTTCAGATGTTCACAGTTTTGAGTATATGACTGTATTCCAGGTGTGCGATATGACAATAATTTGAATTCTGAGAGCTGAACATTCTAATGATAACGCAGCCAATGAAATCTGTAGCGTTCTAAGATACACCTGAAAGGGTTAAAACGGTACCGTCTGTGTTCATTCTTTCAGATGGCGTTGTTGCTGATCGTCCTGGTGATTCCCACTCTCCACATCGTTCGCGCTGGTATCGATGAAAGCCTCGCCTTCCTGTTGCTCGGCGCTCAAATTGTCCTATCAGACGACAGGATGGAGGTGGTCCAGATTCTGATTCACTACGCCTGGTGTCTGGAAGGTAGGTGGTTGTTGTTGTTGTTGTTGTTGTTGTTGTTGTTGTTGTTGTTGACAACTACATTTATTGTCTTCATTTGATCACAGCGTGTGAAGTAAGAGTCAAATGTCTTCCTAATGGTAAAAAGGGTTAAATGCTATTTTTGAGCTCAACGTCAGCTGTTTGACTTTCTTAAATTTTCTTAATAAAAAATGTATTATGTAAATGTAGGATATTTTCTAAATTGAAATGTCATATTGGTTCATGTATTTCTAGTTACAAAAAAGTCATAAATAATTTTTTTTTAAACATGGGAATGTCCTGGTTACATTTCAACTGGCCTCGCGTCTCGCTCTGCTACTGAGATAACCTCTTATCTCCTCGCATCTAGCGTGCACGCAAAACATAAACAAATGCACCCACTTGCACGTGACCGCGCCACCCCCATGCGTCCCTATATGACGCCGGAAGTGGTCACGCCTCACCCTTCCTCATTTCGTTTCCCAACGCGGGAGTAGCAGTGCACTTCGTGAACTGGTTGTTATGAAACGTAGGGAGAAATTACACAATGTTGGGTATTCGCCAGAGGTTCACCAGCCCCCGGAACCTTCTCGGCACATCCTAACAGCGCAGTGGTCCTGTCCTGGGTTTTCCTCGTCTCGTGACAGCGGACCGAGGGACGTCGCGCGACGGTTAGCAGTCGAGCTAAGTCGTGCACAGGTAGGGCCTGCGCTATCAGGCATTGATACTAGCATGGGTAATACTGCTCGTTGTCTCGTGAGACGACGAGTGATGTATTGGCGCAGGGGGCGGGATATTTGGGATGTTTTTCCAAGTATCCTAGCGCGCAGCTAATGCTAATGCTACAATGCTGGGGCGCCGTTCCCATGTACCCCGCAGAGGGCTGTCTTTGCTGTCTTCCCTCCTCTTAACCATTCATGCTGACGGTCAATCGGTGTCTAATGTTGGGAGTTTAACGGGGGCTTATTTACCCTTTACATGGGTGGATGGGCTGAGGCTCAGGGCAGGTGTGCTTTTTGTGAATCTATGAATTGAAAATGGGGGTCCCTGATGTGGACAGGACTAACGTTTTCTCTGGTCTGCATCCCCTTAACAATTGTGTGTATTGGGCTAGCCCATTCTGCAATATGTTAATAGAGTTTTCGCTCATTCATTCATTTATCCCTTCACGGGTGCACACCGCAGTGGAGGTTGTTACATGACTACTAGTGGAGCAGTGCTTCGCTAGTAGTAGACTTTGGTCTGCAACCACCACTGGTGTTCCGTGCTTAGTGAAGCAGGTGGCATCAGTCCTTTGCCCTGACATGGTGGAACGGTGTCCCGCCCGGCCGACGCCATGAGGCGAGTCGGCCCGGCAGGTGGCTGGTGGGCTGATGAAGCCTATACCGCCGCGGTACAGAATTTAGCAGCGACTGGCAACATTGCTCAATTGGCTGCTTTTCTGTCAAAAATGGTGTCGGTGGTGGGGCCTTAGGGCCAGCCGACGTCAAAACCATCGCGCAAGGTTTTGACGTTATTCAGCTTTTGACCTAGCCGCAAGCTATAACCGCAGGGAGGCCTAGGATGCTGTCAACGGTTGTTCACAGGCATCTTTTGTTGGAGCAATCTCCCCTCGAGGAGGGGAGAGGTCTCCTCCTCAGGGCTCCCCTCTCCGCGGGTGGACCTTGGTCTGTCCACGGAGGCGTGGGCGGTATTAGACCTGGGCCCCACACTGCCCCACAAAGCGCAGCCAGAGGTGAGAGCACGGCCTCGCCAGCAGCTGCGGCGAGGCTCCCGGCCAGCGGCCATGTTTCCCCGCCTGAGATACCCTGGACACAAAAAATACAGGTGATCACAAGGCCGACAGCCTCAGCGGCCAGAGGGATTGGCTATATTAGATGGGCACGCCCTAAAAAAACGTTGCCATCTAGATGTGTCTAGCACGCTCTCTGGTTACTCCCTCCCGCTACACTATGGGACACAGGGCTCTGATTTGTTCCCTTTGGCTGCGGGCCACGTTCTTCCAGTGAAGAGCAAGCGGCCCCATATTTCGCTTCTCATGGAGACAGGGGCTGACACCCAGTTGCTAGCTAGGCCTGGGTCTGTCTATGAGAATGCTGTGCTGTCAAGCGGCTCCCACACCACACGTCCTGCGTCTGTGTTTGGTGAGCCTGGTGTTGTATCTGTCGATGGAGCAGGGTTCCCTGTATCTAAAAAAATTTGTCAGAGGGGGAACTCTAGGCCCAGGAGGTCGCTGAACTCAAACTAGAAAGAAACAGACTAAGAAATGATGTAAACTCCATAATCAAAACTGCTAAAAAAAATTAATCAATGACAAAACTGAGGAAAACAAAAACAAACCATGTGAACTTTGGAAATTACTCAATAATCAACTAGGCTGCAGTAAAAAACTTAAAACCAGATTCTCAAACATAAACATAAAGATGGACAACACGCTCATCACAGACAAGCTGGATGTAGCCAACTACTTAAACACTTTCTTCACAAACATAGCCACAACACTGGTAAACAAACTACCCTCCCACTCAGGGCATTATGGGGTAGAACACATAGTAGCATACTACAAGAACCTAGGGATCCACAACGACGACTTCAAACTGGAAATGGTAACAACAGATGAGGTACTCAAAAAACTGAGCGCCCTCCAACCGAACAAAGCCACTGGCCATGACAACATCCCCTCCAAATTCCTCAGAGACTCAGCAGCCGCCATCACCCCAGTCATCACACACATAATAAACCTCTCCATAAAACAGGGACACGTCCCCAAGGACTTCAAAATTGTGAGAGTAACACCCCTGCACAAAAAGGGCAGTAAATTAGACCCAGGCAACTACCGCCCTGTTTCTATCCTTACCTCCATCTCGAAAGTCATGGAAAAAATAATATACGAACGGGTCGAAAAGTACCTTGCAGGAAAGAAATCTAATCTACGAATTCCAATCTGGCTTCAGAACATCCCACTCCACTGACACATGCCTTCTCTATTTAAAAGACCACATCAAACAAGAGGTGGACGCGGGCAAATACTGCGGCATGGTCATGCTGGACCTACAAAAGGCCTTCGACACTGTCAATCACACCATTCTGATTGACAAGCTAAAAGCAATTGGTTTTAATAGTCTATCAGTGAGCTGGATGCAATCCTACCTGGAGGGGAGAGAACAGATGGTGGAGGTAAACGGTACCCTATCCCCCCCCCCTCCCAGTGAGCTGTGGTGTTCCACAAGGAAGCATACTAGGACCGCTACTGTTCCTAATTTATGCAAATGACATGTCGTCAGCTTGTGACTGCAACTTGTTCCTGTTTGTGGACGACTCAGCCCTGCTGGTCTCTGACAAGAGCAAGTTACAGGTTGAAAAAACCCTCAGCTTGGAACTAGTCAAAATCTGCATATGGCTCGCTGATAACAAACTATCATTACACATGGGCAAAACAGAGTCCATTCTCTTCGGTTCAAATAACAAACTCAGCAAGACCGACGGCTTCTCAGTTACAGTAGGTGACAATATTGTCACAAGGAAAGATGAAATTACCTACCTGGGTTCCATCCTAGAGGCTAATCTTTCCTGTGACACAATGGCATCCAATGTAATAAAAAAAAGTCAACCAACGAACTCGATTCTTGTACCGGATCTCCTCTCTGGTAAACAAGAATACCCTGAAGACTCTGGCAGGAGCACTTATTCAAGGGTACTAAATAAGAACGATATTCCATTTGTTCCATCCAGTTTAATAAAAGAAGAAAACAATATACAAACAAGTCTCGGACGATTGTAGGTGTATTTACAAGTAGCGTCTCAACTTCCTGTTCCGGTCACTGCGCTACTGTGCAGGACCGTCTGTTATAGAGGCGCTGTCTAGATATTCTCTATCTCCCCCAGAGTCTTTAACATACTGTGTAAAGGCTGAGAAATAATAATAATAAACGAACACACAAAAATGTGGACAAATACCTGTATAACCCACACCCAGGTCATGTGACTATAAATCATGTGTCCATTATGTGACTAGCCCATGGAATAGTCCCTGTGCCAGGCAGGCACTCTGGTCGCCCTGGTGGATCGGCGTAAGTCCGCCCTAGGTGCAGGGGACGACACAGTGGGCCCCGGTGGGGGATCGGCTCCCGGGTCCAAAGGGGCCGGTGGTGACGCCTGAAGGATTGTGTGCGAAGCAGGCGGCGTCCAAAGGCGGGGTTGGCTCTCCAAGGTGAGTACCGGTGGCGATGTGGGGGACACAAGATCGCAGTTGGGGTCAGGCAGACGTGGTTGCCGGTGGTACGGTGACACGGGTCGCCAGGTCGTCGTAAATTGATCGAGGAGGTGGAAGGTTGTTGCGAACAGGGCTGAACCTGCGCAGGAACCTCCTGTTCCGAAGTGTGACTCTGCCCGAGCCGTCGACCTTGACCACGTATTGGTCATGCTGGCGTACCTCCACAACACTGCCTGTCCTGTCCCATTTGTTGGGGTAGGGCCCTGTCTGGTTCTGTACACGGACCATGTCCCCTACCATGAGTGGCGGGAGGCGTTTTGTGTGCTCCGCCCAGGCATCCGCTGTGCGGATGTGGCGTTTGCGGAGAGCATCCTCCCTTGCCGTCAGTGTCTCACGCCAGGTCTCGTGTGGTCTGTACTTCCCAGGTACAACCGGGATGAAGTCACGTATCGGGCGGCCGAAGACACACATTGCTGGAGATATCTTTGTGTCAGGGTCAGGTGTGTTACGATATCGCAGGATCGCTCTCTGCACAGCATCTGTGTCAAGCTCCCCCTTTGGGCCGGTGTTGTCAGTGATAAGGCGTTTCATTGTCTTTACCCCAATCTCAGCGCGGCAGTTGCTGTGGGGGAAGGCCACAGATGAGAGGCGGTGGTGTACGCCCCATCTGTATAGAAATGACCTGGTCTCTGTGGAGGTGAACTCTGGGCCCCCGTCCGATGTGAGCTCTTCTGGCGTCCCGTACGTCACGAAGGCCCGACGTAGGTGATTTATGAGGCCGGCGGCGCCCCCCGTCGCCTTCGAGATGATCGGCCAGTTTGAGTACCGGTCCACCGTCACGAGGTAGTGCACGCCCCTGTGCATGAAGAAGTCTGAACACACCGCCTGAAAGGGGTAAACAACTGGGATTGGCGGGGTTGGCGGCGCTCCAGGCTGTGAAGGTGCCATCCGGTGGCAGTGCTCGCAGTTCCTCCGAGTGGCGCTGATGTCAGCCGACATGCCTGGCCAGAACACAGAGGATTCTGTGCGGGCGGTCATCATCGATACGCCCTGGTGGGCAGCGTGTAGGGCGCTCAGCACTTCTCTACGGAGTGAGAGTGGTATAATTACCCTGTCCTTGTACAGGACCACCCCATCAGTTGATGTGATGTTCTCACGGTACTGGTGGAAGTCACGGATCGTCGTCGGCATCTCGAATTTTGAGTCGGGGATGCCGTCCGTCGCCATTTCCTCCAGGGTGCGCATCTCACCATCGCTGCTGGTGGCCTCCCTGACACGATCCCATGTCACTGACCGCAATGATTCAAGGCCCGCAGCACACCATGCCAGGTCATCCTCCTCAGTGTCGTTGTCATTCCCTGGCTCGGTCTGGCGTAGGAAGGACAGTACATCAGTGTGCGTACTGGGTGGGAGGTGGGCGTTGTCATCCGGAAGGTCCATAAGTGATGGCCGTGTGGTGCCAACCGGCCTACGTGACATGGCGTCCGCCGCCTTGTTCCTCATGCCTGGGACATGCACGATGCGGAAACGATAACGCAAGGTCTTCTCCTTGAGGTTCCGTAGGCGGGGGTTCGGTATGTCATCGAGCGCCCTGTCTGCAAGGAGTCTCAGCAGCGGCTTATGGTCTACCGCTACAATCAAGTCTTCGCATCCCAACACAAAGTAGCGTGCCTTGTCCAATGCGTCCGCGACCGCAAGAGCCTCGCCCTCTATGGGCGCGTATCTGGACTCCGCCGCATGCGTGAATCTGCTGCCAACCAGGGTTATCTTCCACCCATCAGTGCAGCAGAAGGGTCTGACTGGCATACATCGGCAATGTTTCTGGAATAACCAGAATCCAATGCCCTCCTTTGACCAGTCCGTGGCGATGCATGTTGGCCTGGTTTTGTCAAAAATGCGGACACCACGCTCAATTTCTTCGATGATCACATCCTTTGACTCACGGAATATGTCTTCCAACTCCGTGGACCACTCGAAGCGTTCTCCACTCTTCAGGAGCTTCCGGAATGGCTGCATACGCTTGGCCATACTGAAGGCGTAGGCCACCTGGTTGACCAGCCCGAACCACGACCTGATGTCCGTGACATTACGTGGTTGTGGGAAGTCGTGTATCGCCTCCAGGTAGCTACTGCACGGTCGCACGTCAGTCATGGTGATTGTAAAGCCTGCGAAGTCCACCGTGGGTGCGCTAAAAATGAACTTCTCCGGGTTGAGGACTATTCCATTCCGGCCGCATATGTCCAGCCATTGGACCGCCTGGAAGTAGCTCTCCTCAATTGTATCTGACCATAGTAGCGTGTCGTCTATGCACTTAGTTTTGTTGCCTATGTCCGCAACAACCTCGTCGTACCGTCGCGAGTAACCGTCCCCCGATGCCATGTACCCCATGGGGTTATGAACGTCGTCTTGTGGCGATTGTCCTTGTGTAATGGGACGCTGTGGTAACCGTTCCAGGCATCGAACACAGTCTTGAGTTTCCCGTTAGGCACACATCTCACTTGGTGGAATGGAGATTGGGTGTGGTGGGTCTCGCGGAGTGCATACTTGTTCAGGGCCTGGAAGTCGACAGTGCGTCGCGGTTTGCCTGTCTTCTTCGTGCAGATCACCATGCGATGACACCACGTCACCGGTGTACCGATTGGTACTTCCTCCAACACGCCGAGGCGGACGTCCTGGTCGAGGCCTGCCTTTACCTCCTCTTGCCAGTGTAGGGCCACAGGGATGGGGGTGTGACAGGCAACCGGTGTCGCATCCTCATTAAGCATGAGGCGGAGTGGTGGGCCGGTCATTTTCGGTAGTGTCTGGTGGGGGCATGTGTTAAATGTGCTCTGAGCGTACAGTTCTAACAAGTGTCTCCGTAACGCCTTCCTGTTAGCCTCGATCGCCAACATGGGGAGTGTGGTCGGCCTGGTCGGCGGCTCTGCACGCCGCGGGCAGTCACATACTTCTGATGTCGCCAGATTCACCTCCCCGAGTGTTGGGAACTGGGCAGAGATCATTCCCAGGTCCACGCAGGCTGCGCGGGAGAGAAATATGCGGTCTGAGGTGTCCGTCACATACGCGATTTGGCGTGTCTCCAACCTTCGAGCGTCACCACTTTTCTGACTACCGCAGCTCCGAGGATCCGAATTCCCTTATTGTTCGCAGCCTTCATGGTCATGGATACGGGGATGAGGTCCTCTGTGCTTAGGCACATTTGTTGAGCGACTTTAATGCCGATCAGGCAGCTTTGGCATCCCGTATCGGCCATAGCAGGCAGGGATACTGCACGGGTGCATTTTAGGAGGTCAAAACCCAGAGCCTTGTAATCCTTGTGCTCGGTGGTGAGAGTGAGGTTGACGTATGGCTGCGGGCTGGACGCACGCTTCATCCACTTGTCGCACATGTCATCGTACAGGTGGTGAGCGAGGGGAAGCGTGCGTAACTCGCCATCTGTGCTGATTGTGCATAGCTCAACGAATGCTGCTGTCTGCTCGTCACACGTCCAGTCAGTCTCTCCGGGTGGGGGCCTAGTCGATCGGCCACCCAGGCAGGCCCTCTCGAGGTGATTCTGGCGGCCACACTTCCGACACTTTTTACCGTATGCGGGGCACTCGGCACGTCTGGCGTGCCACTGGGGTGTTTTGCCGTGGCCCACCTCGCCACAGTGGATGCACACCCCTTCGGGCTTGGCCTTTGGTTTCTCTAGCCTGGCTCCTCCTCTGGCGCGGGTGTCCTGTTGTCTCACCCGCCTGTACGAACTGCTGACCGTGTCCGCGCTCTGAGGGTCAAGCAGGCGCGATGCCGAGCGCTTTCCAGACTCCTTAGCCTCGATATACTCGATCATGTCCTTTAGTGGCATGTTCTGGTTCTTCTCACCGAGCAGGTCGAGCTGTATTTCCGAATCTGCAATGCCACGGGCAAATCACGTCACGTAGGATCTCTTCCGTGAAGTCATTGACTTGGGCGCACCCTGTCCTAGTGCATTTCATCTGGTACTTGCACGTGTCCGCCTGCCCCTTGATGCGGGCGTGGAACGACCGGATGGGCTCTTCATAACCCTGCCGCATGTTAGACAGGGCTGCCCGAGCTACCATGGTGTTCTCTGCGCGAACGGCGAGTGCCTTCATGGCAGCGAGGACGTCCTCCTCGTCGTTGCCTGCTAGGCTCCTGCCTGCCGCGCGTGTGAGGTCCTTCCTCAGATCCTCCTCGCAGCACTCCAGTAGCTGTGAAACTATGTCGGGCCCGACCAGCTTGGTGCCTGTTTTATACTCACCCCAGCGGGTTACGAAGTATGACCAGGCCTCGCCCGTTCCGGCCAGTGCTATGGAGGGACGCTTTAGCTTCTCCATTTTAGCATTTGCGCCCGGCGCCCAGGGGGCTGCGCCTGCGACATGTATAGTGGCGTGTACACTTAACATGGCCGCCACCACCGCCGCCGTTACATGCTCAGCTACATAGTCACAATCCTCAATAGGGCACTCTGCATTTATAAGCACCATTGTCAGTTATTTGGATGAATAATTAATAGCTTGCTTCCAATGTATAAAAATAACTTCAGACTACAGCTGTAGCTCCAAAAAAATAATCCCTTTTGGCATCTTCCGTTGGAACTAATAATAAAAGTCCACTATAATCCAAGAAAACAATATACAAACAAGTATCGGACGATTGTAGGTGTATTTACAAGTAGCGTCTCAACTTCCTGTTCCGGTCACTGCGCTACTGTGCAGGACCGTCTGTTATAGAGGCGCTGTCTAGATATGCTCTAGGTACTACGACTATGCTTGCACCTCATGGTACCAAAGCACCTCAAAGGCGCTAAAAACAAAATTACAAACATCTCAAAACAAACTGGTCAGACTACTGCTTGACCTTACTCCAGAACCCATCTAACCCCTGCCCACTTTGACAACCTAGGATGGCTTAGAGTAGACGACAGAGTACAGCAACTTGCAATGGGCCTGGTCTACAAGATACACTACACGACCAAGGTATGATTTGATTTGATTTGATTTGATTTGATTTTTATTTAGTACATACAATTTATACAATAGTATAAAAACAAGGGGTACAAGGATAACATGTGAAAGTCTGTCGACTTGTTTCCAACATGGTCCCAAGAAGAATACAATAAATCACAAAGAAAGAGTTAAGTAGATAAAATAGACAACACAATTTTCTGAAAGAGCCTCATGTCATGTTCCTGTTCTTCAAGAGTGGTGGCCAAGCACCATTTTGTACATGTCAAAATACTTCCCAAAGGTCAGTGAATACCACGATCACAACACCAGAGGGAGCTCCACAAATCATGTTAAACCCAGATTCGGCTCAAACAAGGGACTAAACACGTTTTGCAATTATGCCACATCAATGTGGAACGCCCTACCCAAAGCTGTAAAGGAATGTGAATCACTACCCACTTTCAACCACTCTCAAAGAACACCTATGAGAGACTGCAATTAGAAACTGGCCCCCGTAAATGTCCTAACCCAACCCCCTCCAATGTACAGTAAATCACCAAGTATGGTTTTGTCAATATTCCAATGTACAGTTTTGCTTGTACAGTTGTACAGTGTCCCCCCCACCCCTCCTACCCAACCCCCCCCCCCACCCAACCCACCCAACCACCTCCAATTTACAGTCCCCCCCCACCCACCCAACCCCACCCCACCTACCCAACCTCCTCCAATGTACAGTACCCCCCCCCCCCCACCCACCCAACCCCACCTACCCAACCTCCACCAATGTACAGTTTCTACGTCAAATGTATATACTCTCTTTTCTGGACTCTTTTTGTATCACAAACAGTACTGTATTTGCAAATCTGGTATGTCATAAATGTATAGATGTAGCAGTACTGTCTATCTGTATGTCGTGTGTGTCATATATATTATGATTAATTGAAAATGGGGGACCCTGATGTAAACAAGACGAAAGTCTTTCTCTGGTCTGCATCCCCTTAACAATTGTATGTATTGAGCTGTACTGTACTGTACCCATTCTGCAATCTATTAATAACGTTTTCAATCAATCAATCAATCAATCAATCAATCAAAGCAGCGTGGGTTCCCCCCAGCCCCGCCCTCGCCAGGCCGGGTATTACGTTAGTGCCTCCCCCGTCTGGACTTCCGATCCCGTGGTGGTCAGCAGGCACTACACGTGGTAGTAATATCACTACAGGGCTACGGTGTGTAGAGAGTGACCCACCCTATCGGGCAGTGTGAGGACCACACACCATGCATGTCCAGCTGCAGAGCAGGCTGTCCTCAGCAAGCTAAGCCGGGAAGATGCTCAGCGGGGGAGCCTATGTCACCAGGGGTGATGGCCGCTCCCCCCGTATCAGACTGCCCCTTCTGTCGGGGTCCCCCCCTTGGGTTCGATTGCCTCGTTGGTAGAGTCAGGGTGCGATATCCCGGCTCCACGAGACACCCTGCTCGCGTGGTTGGCGAGACCAGGGTTGACAACGCACAGCGGGAGGGACCGGGCCACCTATCTACAATTCCTAGCGGACCAGCGGCAGTTGGCGGTGGGGGCGCTTTGGAATTTTACCACGTATGGCTGCAGTGGTAGCCATATGTCGGTGTGGATGGAGAGAACGCTGAGGCCGGCGCTTGTGTTACAGTTTACACACCCCCGCCCTCCGTTTTTGGGTTTGGTACAGACTCTATTATCAGAGTCCGCGGCAGTGACAGCCCTGGCCGAGGAGATTCGTTCTCTGGCGGCGAAGCAGGCCGTCGTCGTGGTCCCATGGGAGGACGCGATGAGCGGCGTTTCTTCCCGATATTCTCTGGTGCCCGAGAAATCGGGGGGGGGGGGGTGTCAGTGCCCTTTGTGGTTCTCGGTCAGTCGGAAGGACAACCCCTCTCTGGGGGTGGATGCCTTCTCGATGTATCCGTATGCATTCCCCCCATACACCTGATAGCTCAGCTGTTGGGACGGGTACGTCAGCAGCGCGGGACTTTGATCGTGGTCACGCCGGGCCGGGGCTCAGCTCTTGGTGGCCCCGCCGTGGCCTGTTCCGTGGTCACCGCGGGCCCTCTCTCAGGCACGCGGAACTCTGTTCTGCCTCCTGTTCTGGGGCAGCCTCTAGGCTTGGCTGCTGAAAGAGTGAATCTGGTGGGAGGGGATGCGTCTTGACTCTTCTGTGGTTAACGCCATCCGGAACGCGCGCGCTCCATCCACTACCGCGGCTTACGCTGGGAAGTGGCGTATGGTCGAGAGTGGGGGGCAGAACATTGTTCAGCCACCCTCTCGTGAAACGTTTCCTGCTTGGCCTCGCCGTCTCAAGCCTGTGGAACGTTCTCTGTCTCCGAGTTGGGACCTCCAACTGGTCCTGGGCCGGTTGTCGGAGGCCCCGTTTGAGCCTCTTGAGCAGGCGCCATTGGATCGGCTGTCCTTTAAGACCGCGTTCCTTTTGGCAATCACCTCCGCTAGGCTCGTGGGTGAGCTGTGTGCTCTCTCGGTGCGGCCTGAGTGCCTGTTTATTCGGGCCGATAGCGGTGCGACTCTGAGGCCTAATCCAGTTTTCGTGCCAAAGAATATCCGGAGCTCTTTTTCCTCTAGGGATATTGTGGTTCAGGCGTTTCATCCGCCTCCTCACGCTAGTGGGTTGGAGGCGAGCCTTCGCCTGTCGTGTCCTGTCCGTGCACTGAAGGTTTACCTTAGTCGGATGCAGGATCTCAGGGCTTCCAATCAACTGTTGTTACGGTGGCCCTCGCACGGGCAAGGCGCTATCCAAGCAGCACCTGTCACAATGGTTGTGCGAGGGCATTGCCCTTTGCTACACGTTGGCTGGACAGGTCCCCCCCGGGGGCGTCAAGGCGCACTCCACTCGTGGTGTGGCGGCCTCTGCTGCCCTGTTAGGGGGGGCCTCGGTGGAGGACATCTGTGCTGCGGCCTCCTGGTCCTCCCCGGGTCCTTTCGTTAGGTTTTACCTCATGGACATGACTGGGGGTTCTGTCTCCCAGGCGGTCCTGAGGTCCAGGACCTCTCCTGCATTCCGCCATCAGGTGGGCTAGCAGGGGTGTGTGGGTGTGGACCACGGGGTGCTGTGTCACACGTGGTCCCGCCTGTGCATTCAGGGGTGCCTGTTTCCCCCTTTTCGCACTTTGGTGGAGTTGACTGCCTCCCCCCGTTCGTTAGGACGGGCGGGTGGACAGGACTCCCCTCCTCCCTGACTGGGGCTTACGGGCCCTCAGGGGGTGCATTTGTCGGGCCGCGCGTCTGCTCTGCCCTTTATCTCAGTAGCAGAGCGAGACGCGAGGCCAGTTGAAATGTAACATATGGTTATTCTATAACCCTAGTTACATGATACTGGCTGAGCGTCTCGCTCTTAGCGCCCTGAGGTCCCTTGGAGGTTTTCCGCTTATGGAAATCGAACTGGGAAGGGTGAGGCATGACCACTTCCGGCGTCATATAGGGACGCATGGGGGTGGCGCGGTCACGTGCAAGTGGGTGCATTTGTTTTTGTTTCGCATGCACGCTAGGTGCGAGGAGATAAGAGGTTATCTCAGTAGTAGAGCGAGACGCTCAGCCAGTATCATGTAACTAGGGTTATAGAATAACCATACGTTTTCCATCATGCTTGGTTACTGTCTTTAACAGTGTGCTACCTCTGTGTTACTGTCTTTAACTGTGTGCTACCTCTGTGTTACTGTCTTTAACAGTGTGCTACCTCTGTGTTACTGTCTTTAACAGTGTGCTACCTCTGTGTTACTGTCTTTAACAGTGTGCTACCTCTGTGTTACTGTCTTTAACAGTGTGCTACCTCTGTGTTGCTGTCTTTAATAGTGTGCTACCTCTGTGTTACTGTCTTTAACAGTGTGCTACCTCTGTGTTACTGTCTTTAACAGTGTGCTACCTCTGTGTTATTGTCTTTAACAGTGTGCTACCTCTGTGTTACTGTCTTTAACAGTGTGCTACCTCTGTGTTACTGTCTTTAACAGTGTGCTACCTCTGTGTTGCTGTCTTTAACAGTGTGCTACCTCTGTGTTACTGTCTTTAACAGTGTGCTACCTCTGTGTTGCTGTCTTTAACAGTGTGCTACCTCTGTGTTGCTGTCTTTAACAGTGTGCTACCTCTGTGTTACTGTCTTTAACAGTGTGCTACCTCTGTGTTACTGTCTTTAACAGTGTGCTACCTCTGTGTTATTGTCTTTAACAGTGTGCTACCTCTGTGCGCTGACCCTGTGTCTTATGGTCAGCCTTGTGATGCTCATGAGGTCCATGGTTCTTCATAGGTCAGTGATGTCATTCCACACACAGAACTCTTATCTCCTTGTTAGGCTCCATGCCACCATTGTAGGGGTGCAACGGAATCAATACATTTTTTTTTAAATTAATTTGCTATTCTTTATGAAATAAGGATTGGACACATCATATGATTTAACCATTGTGTGATTCACATTCATCATCATGTTTATAGATTCAATAAATAAACACACATTTAATCATTTAGATTCAAATGGGAATGTCACCTACTTTAAGAATTCACATGTTATTGGGGCGGCTACGTGGCGCAGTGGGCAAGGCGCTCGCAACGAATGCTGGAGACTAGGCTCAAACAGGATGCCTCCTGTTCGAGCCCCGCTCTCCACATTGCTTTCAGTTTAGCTGGTCGTCTACAGTAATACACATTGGCCGTATTACGGGGAGGGAAACTGAAGGGTGGGGATCGGGCGCTGTGGACAGCGACTCCTACAGGTCGGTTGGTGCGCCTGCGCAGTAGAATCAAGAAGGGACGGGGGCGGGGCCCCTCCAAAGCCCAGACCCCTGACGCTGAAAGATCGAGCCGCGCAGGTGAAAAGATGCGACGGCTGTTACCTCGAGTATTGGAGGGGACTCGTGCTATGTATGACTTAGCCCACATTGCAGCCGGCTTGTGGGAGGCAAGAAACAGCGTTCGAAGACAGGGGAGGGTTGAATTGGACGATATGAAAATTGGGATGGGAGAAAAAATAGAAAATGGGAGAAAAAGTGGATAAAAAAATAAATAAATCACATGTTATTCATGTACACTATATATCACGTATGCCATATGTCATTGTCCTTCCACTGTAAAACACTTTGTATCCTTGTACTAGAAATTTGCTATAAATGCACTCATTCATTCATTAATTCATTAATTAATTCATATTCTTAACCCTTTCACTACCACACTACCAAAGGGTTAATCCTTTCACTGTGACAATACAGAAGGTTAACCCTTTCACTGCCACACAACAAATGGTTAACCCTTTCACAACCACACTACAGAAGGTTAACCCTCTCACTGCCACACGACAAAGGGTTAACCCGTTCACAACCACACTACAGAAGGTTAACCCTTTCACTACCACACTACAGAGGGTTAACCGTCTGTAGTGTGGTAGTGAAAGGTTAACCTTCTGTAGTGTGGTAGTGAACGGGTTCATATGGGTGGCATTCTCCTTTAATTTCGATGATCAATTGTATGAGTCTAAGTTCTTTACATCCCTGCATCACTGCATTCTTTCATGATACCCCTTGATTTCCCCTTGACCCCTCCCGCATTTCACTGTATGCTTGCTTGTATGCGGTGACAAATAAATAAAAAGTCTTGACTTGATTGACATGTATTTCACATGCAACACTGTTGTGACTGGTTCGTCCTTTTCAGATCAAACTTAAAAGGATTGTATAAGGGAGACATTTACAACATCTATAACTGCCAGAAGACGATCCGTCCGTCTAAACCTGGGATCGTCTGCTGGATGGGTTTAACAGGCTACCAGGCCGCAGTCATCTGCCTCGGTAACGTTGATGCCAGATCATTACACACAAAATGGCTGCATGGACATGGTTTGGATCAGGTTTCATCCATTTAAATGGACCACCTTGGGACCCAATCACATTACAACATATCTTATCCAGTGGGGACCCACCCAATTGTGGCGGCACACTTTGGCCGAGGCCCACCGTGAATTCTGATTGGCAAAGAAATACATATTTTTTGTTATTTTTCATTTTAAACCCAGGCCTGTCTGCGATCGACCACTGGGCCTTCATTTATGAGAATTGATGTGGCCGCCCAGGTTTGGTTTTCGTGTGTCTCGAGTGTAAATAATGGTTTGAAATGTGCTGCCTGATGTTTTCCTGCAGTGTGTGACAAGCACACATTCTCTAATACTGTCCTCTGTCTCTCCTGTTCTCTAATACTGTTCTCTGTCTCTCCTGTTCTGTCTCTCTGGTTCTCTGTCTCTCCGGTTTTCTGTCTCTCATGTTCTCTGTCTCTCCTGTTCTCTGTCTCTCCTGTTCTCTGTCTCTCCTGTTCTCTGTCTCTCCTGTTCTCTAATACTGTTCTCTTTCTCTCCTGTTCTCTAATACTGTTCTCTGTCTCTCCTGTTCTCTGTCTCCCCTGTTCTCTAATACTGTTCTCTGTCTCTCCTGTTCTCTAATACTGTTCTCTGTCTCTCCTGTTCTCTAATACTGTTCTCTGTCTCTCCTGTTCTCTGATACTGTTCTCTGTCTCTCCTGTTCTCTAATACTGTTCTCTGTCTCTCCTGTTCTCTAATACTGTTCTCTTTCTCTCCTGTTCTCTAATACTGTTCTCTGTCTCTCCTGTTCTCTGTCTCCCCTGTTCTCTAATACTGTTCTCTGTCTCTCCTGTTCTCTAATACTGTTCTCTGTCTCTCCTGTTCTATAATACTGTTCTCTGTCTCTCCTGTTCTCTGATACTGTTCTCTGTCTCTCCTGTTCTCTGTCTCTCCTGTTCTCTAATACTGTTCTCTGTCTCTCCTGTTCTCTGTCTCTCCTGTTCTCTAATACGGTTCTCTGTCTCTCCTGTTCTCTGTCTCTCCTGTTCTCTAATACGGTTCTCTTTCTCTCCTGTTCTCTGTCTCTCTGGTTCTCTGTCTCTCTGGTTCTCTGTCTCTCCTGTTCTCTAATACGGTTCTCTTTCTCTCCTGTTCTCTGTCTCTCTGGTTCTCTGTCTCTCCTGTTCTCTGTCTCTCCTGTTCTCTAATACGGTTCTCTTTCTCTCCTGTTCTCTGTCTCTCTGGTTCTCTGTCTCTCTGGTTCTCTGTCTCTCCGGTTTTCTGTCTCTCCTGTTCTCTGTCTCTCCTGTTCTCTGTCTCTCCTGTTCTCTAATACTGTTCTCTGTCTCTCCTGTTCTCTAATACTGTTCTCTGTCTCTCCTGTTCTCTAATACTGTTCTCTGTCTCTCCTGTTCTCTGTCTCTCCTGTTCTCTGTCTCTCCTGTTCTCTGATACTGTTCTCTGTCTCTCCTGTTCTCTGTCTCTCCTGTTCTCTAATACTGTTCTCTGTCTCTCCTGTTCTCTGATACTGTTCTCTGTCTCTCCTGTTCTCTGTCTCTCCTGTTCTCTGTCTCTCCTGTTCTCTGATACTGTTCTCTGTCTCTCCTGTTCTCTGTCTCTCCTGTTCTCTAATACTGTTCTCTGTCTCTCCTGTTCTCTAATACTGTTCTCTGTCTCTACTGTTCTCTAATACTGTTCTCTAATACTGTTCTCTGTCTCTCCTGTTCTGTCTCTCCTGTTCTCTGATACTGTTCTCTAATACTGTTCTCGGTTTCTCCTGTTCTCTGATACTGTTCTCTGTCTCTCCTGTTCTCTGTCTCTCCTGTTCTCTAATACTGTTCTCTGTCTCTCCTGTTCTGTCTCTCCTGTTCTCTAATACCGTTCTCTGTCTCTCCTGTTCTCTGTCTCTCCTGTTCTCTGATACTGTTCTCTGATACTGTTCTCTGATACTGTTCTCTGTCTCTCCTGTTCTCTGTCTCTCCTGTTCTCTGTCTCTCCTGTTCTCTGTCTCTCCTGTTCTCTGTCTCTCCTGTTCTCTGTCTCTCCTGTTCTCTGTCTCTCCTGTTCTCTAATACTGTTCTCTGTCTCTCCTGTTCTCTGTCTCTCCTGTTTTCTAATACTGTCCTCTGTCTCTCCTGTTCTCTAATACTGTTCTCTGTCTCTCCTGTTCTCTAATACTGTCCTCTGTCTCTCCTGTTCTCTAATACTGTTCTCTAATACTGTTCTCTAATTCTGTTCTCTGTCTCTCCTGTTGTCTGTCTCTCCTCTTCTCTAATACTGTTCTCTGTCTCTCAGCAAATTCTGCTCTTCCTCTCTGAGTCTATTCATTTCTAGTTGTTTCCCTGACTACTTACTAACCATATTGTTATTAGGGCTGACCTCGACTAAGGATTTGTATAGTCGACTTTGATTGGCCGAAATTGGCTGATAGTCGACTGATAGTCGACTACCCCCCCAATGTCTGAAGGAGTCGACAGAAGGCTTCTTGTCCTCTGCGAAAGCATGCAATTGGTCCACTGATGGATACATCTTGATATTTGATAAGAGGTTGGCAGTCGACTACGGCTTCTTTCGATCGATTAGTCGACTATTCAACTAATCGGGGTCAGCCCTAATCGTTATCGTTTCCGTATCTATGCCCATGGTGTATGGATAATATCACAAATTCAATATACTAGATTTGATAGATACTGAAATGTGTTCAACTTAGGAATGTATTCAAGAAACCTCAGACTCTCATACTTACAGTATGTTGACATCTGAATGGGTCATATAATCCCTTCTAGTTTTATAGCTTGCAATCTAGTTGATTCTAGAAGACATTGAGTATTAATATAAATTTGAGGTACATTTACATACATTTGGGAAGAGTTTGATCTGTAGATGGAAAACCTTCTTAACGCCATGTTAATCAGTTCTGTTTTACAACAAACAATGCCAATGTAAATGCACCTTTTACAGCCACAAAATAAAGCACATACAATTCAAAACTCACATGTACCTGTTGTTTAGTGTCAGTACTTGTATCAAGAGCTCAGTCAGTCAACTGGAGAATAAAGATATATCTACTCCCCATTTGTTTACATTAAGATCACTGATTTTACCTTTCAAATCAAATTTCATTAAGATCATTTGGAAGTTTAATTCCAGGCCACATTTACTCAGTGTCTCTAAATATGTCGTATGAAGAATGATAATAAATAATTATAGGTGCAGATCCAGAGAAGGCTAAGTCTAGGACTATTTTAAGAGCCTATTGGACAACCTCCTGGCAATTTAAATCTACAATAAGACTCTCCATGTCTGTGCAACTAACACACATATTTAGTATGAACTGCATTTACTAGAAGTCATGATTTTGTTTTATATTTTATATTAAAAAAACATATCATTCTCTGTCTTCTCTGCAGGAATGATAATCCAGACAGTTGTGTTTTTCATCTGCTTCGTGTGGTTGGTGTTTTTGATCATCATCCCTATTTTCCACGGGCGAAACCTCATCCTCTTTCAAATCGCTGCAAAGACCTGGTGAGTCAGTGGCTCTGGACACGACTATGTGGTTGATCAGCCGATCAGAAAGAGATATAATAATAATAATAATAAATAAATTTTTTATAGCGCCTTTCAAGAAACCCAAGGTTGCTTCACAGTCAAGAGGGCTAGGGAAAAGGGGCAATAGGGGAAAAGGGGTGGGGGGTGAGGGGCAGGTAGAGGGATAATGAAACCTAAATCTAATCTAAACTAACTAGTGGGGAAAGCCTTGGTGAAAAGGTGCGTTTTGAGAGCTGTTTTTGAAGGTGTCCAGGGTTGGGGTGTTGCGGATTTCAGGGGGGGGGGAGAGAGTTCCAGAGAGTAGGGGTCGCCACACTGAAGGCTCTGTCATCGAAAGTCCGCAACCTTGTGCGAGGGATGGAGAGGGATGCAGAACTTGACTGGGAGCCAGTGGAGCTGGATGATGAGGGTGGGGGTGATGTGCTGCCAGGGATTGGTGTGAGTGAGAGCCCTGGCAGCTGAGTTCTAGACATACTGGAGCCTGTCCAGGGCTTTGCTGGTCTATTATATCAGTCTATCAGCCTATCTTTCTAACCGTGTGTGATCTTTCAGGCCCCTCTGGATAACCTTGGTATCAGCTACAGCTCTTCAACACGTGGCTGCCAAGTTTGCGTTCATCAAAAAGGACGGAGGCACGAGCGATTTGAACAACAGGTATTCACTTTGGTAAATCGTTGATTCAGATTCAAATTATTTTATTGTCACAGCTTTTCTAAATGTACATACGTTCAGAAAAACATGAGGTGCTTGTTTTTCCCGGCTCCTCAACCGCAGTAGATTTGTAAACATAGTACACAACGTATATTCTATCTATACAAACTATAACTATAAACTACAGTATAACTATAGATATAAACTATAACTATAAACAAAATAAACTATAAATAAACTATAATCTATAAACTATAAACTAAACCTATAAAATAAACTATAAACTAAACATAGTACACAACATATACTCTATCTATACAAACTATAACTATAAGCTATAACTATAAATGTAAACGATAACGATAAACTAAATAAACTATAAACTATAAACTATAAACTATAAACTAAAACTATAAACTAAACTATAAACTAACCATACACAGTAATACACAACATATATTATATCTATACAAACTATACTATACTAACTGTATAAATAAACTATAAACTATAACAATAAACGAAATAAGCTATAAATAAACTCTAAACTATAACTATGAACTAAAACTAAACTATAGACTAAACATAATACACACATGTATATAAAGATATATATTCTATCTATACAAACTATAGACCTGTACTGGAAGAATGATTACATCTTTTGTAGCCTTTTTTCTCGGGGGGGGGGGGGGGGGGGGGGGCTACCCCCGTTGATAAGACCTATCTCAAACACCTCGGGAAGCGACAGTTGTAATTGGACGATCAAGAAAAAAAAGAGGGTGGGGTTTGAGATAGGTCAATTCCACATGACCTTTTTTCTCTGAAACTGCTAAGACGGCATTATCGTTTTTTTTTTTTTACTGAAATGTTTCTTTCTCGTTCTAATTTACATTACAGAGGTAGCCTCTTCCTCTTGACATACCTCCTCTTCCTCATCAACGTGGTGGTGGGACTGATGGCGGCGATATGGAGAGTGGTGATCACGGCTCTGTACAACATCGTCCACCTCGGCCGCGTCGACATCAGTCTCCTCCACCGCTCTGCGGAATCCTATGACCCAGGTATGATTGATTGATTGATTGAATACTTTATTTTGACACAAATCGTATGACAAAAAAACATTTTAAAAGACAAGACAATAACAGTGTCAATAACGCTGGTCAAAAATGGATAAAACACAATAAAGCCAAGGCTTGTTTCCATTGTGGTCCATACATGGAACATAAAAAGGCACAGAAACACAAATGGACATGTACACTGACAGGACACATTCTATTTTTTTTTTTTATAAAAACACCTAACCTGACAACTCATACAGTTAACTAATGTTAAAAGAAAATCCGCAAACCCTTAAAAGCAACTCATGATAAAAGAAATAAAAGCCAAGTTATGATAAAAGAGATAAAAAAAACATTTTAAGACCAATTTGAGTTAAATCCGAGAGGGGAGTTCAGGAGTTTTATAAATGTTGGCAGGGCATTTGGGAGCCGCTCCGTCACTACAGTAGAGAGGGAGGAGATAGACCCAGGTATGATGGGAGCCGCTCCGTCACGACAGTAGAGAGGGAGGAGATAGACCCAGGTATGATGGGAGCCGCTCCGTCACGACAGTAGAGAGGGAGAAGATAGACCCAGGTATGATGGGAGCCGCTCCGTCACGACAGTAGAGAGGGAGAAGATAGACCCAGGTATGATGGGAGCCGCTCCGTCACGACAGTAGAGAGGGAGGAGATAGACCCAGGTATGATGGGAGCCGCTCCGTCACGACAGTAGAGAGGGAGAAGATAGACCCAGGTATGATGGGAGCCGCTCCGTCACGACAGTAGAGAGGGAGGAGATAGACCCAGGTATGATGGGAGAGCCGCTCCGTCACTACAGTAGAGAGGGAGGAGATAGACCCAGGTATGATGGGAGCCGCTCCGTCACGACAGTAGAGAGGGAGAAGATAGACCCAGGTGTGATGGGAGCCGCTCCGTCACGACAGTAGAGAGGGAGGAGATAGACCCAGGTATGATGGGAGCCGCTCCGTCACGACAGTAGAGAGGGAGGAGATAGACCCAGGTATGATGGGAGCCGCTCCGTCACGACAGTAGAGAGGGAGAAGAGAGACCCAGGTATGATGGGAGGAGCCGCTCCGTCACGACAGTAGAGAGGGAGGAGATAGACCCAGGTATGATGGGAGCCGCTCCGTCACGACAGTAGAGAGGGAGGAGATAGACCCAGGTATGATGGGAGCCGCTCCGTCACTACAGTAGAGAGGGAGGAGATAGACCCAGGTGTGATGGGAGCCGCTCCGTCACGACAGTAGAGAGGGAGGAGATAGACCCAGGTGTGATGGGAGCCGCTCCGTCACGACAGTAGAGAGGGAGGAGATAGACCCAGGTATGATGGGAGCCGCTCCGTCACTACAGTAGAGAGGGAGGAGATAGACCCAGGTGTGATGGGAGCCGCTCCGTCACGACAGTAGAGAGGGAGAAGATAGACCCAGGTATGATGGGAGCCGCTCCGTCACGACAGCAGAGAGGGAGGAGATAGACCCAGGTGTGATGGGAGCCGCTCCGTCACGACAGTAGAGAGAGGGAGGAGATAGACCCAGGTATGATGGGAGCCGCTCCGTCACGACAGTAGAGAGGGAGGAGATAGACCCAGGTATGATGGGAGCCGCTCCGTCACGACAGCAGAGAGGGAGGAGATAGACCCAGGTGTGATGGGAGCCGCTCCGTCACTACAGTAGAGAGGGAGGAGATAGACCCAGGTGTGATGGGAGCCGCTCCGTCACTACAGTAGAGAGGGAGAAGATAGACCCAGGTATGATGGGAGCCTCTCCGTCACTACAGTAGAGAGGGAGAAGATAGACCCAGGTATGATGGGAGCCGCTCCGTCACGACAGTAGAGAGGGAGGAGATAGACCCAGGTATGATGGGAGCCGCTCCGTCACGACAGTAGAGAGGGAGGAGATAGACCCAGGTATGATGGGAGCCGCTCCGTCACGACAGTAGAGAGGGAGGAGATAGACCCAGGTATGATGGGAGCCGCTCCGTCACTACAGTAGAGAGGGAGAAGATAGACCCAGGTATGATGGGAGCCGCTCCGTCACGACAGTAGAGAGGGAGGAGATAGACCCAGGTATGATGGGAGCCGCTCCGTCACGACAGCAGAGAGGGAGGAGATAGACCCAGGTGTGATGGGAGCCGCTCCGTCACTACAGTAGAGAGGGAGGAGATAGACCCAGGTGTGATGGGAGCCGCTCCGTCACGACAGTAGAGAGGGAGGAGATAGACCCAGGTATGATGGGAGCCGCTCCGTCACGACAGTAGAGAGGGAGGAGATAGACCCAGGTATGATGGGAGCCGCTCCGTCACGACAGTAGAGAGGGAGGAGATAGACCCAGGTATGATGGGAGCCGCTCCGTCACTACAGTAGAGAGGGAGAAGATAGACCCAGGTATGATGGGAGCCGCTCCGTCACGACAGTAGAGAGGGAGAAGATAGACCCAGGTATGATGGGAGCCGCTCCGTCACGACAGTAGAGAGGGAGGAGATAGACCCAGGTATGATGGGAGCCGCTCCGTCACGACAGTAGAGAGGGAGGAGATAGACCCAGGTATGATGGGAGCCGCTCCGTCACGACAGTAGAGAGGGAGCAGATAGACCCAGGTATGATGGGAGCCGCTCCGTCACGGCAGTAGAGAGGGAGGAGATAGACCCAGGTATGATGGGAGCCGCTCCGTCCGTCACTACAGTAGAGAGGGAGGAGATAGACCCAGGTATGATGGGAGCCGCTCCGTCACGACAGTAGAGAGGGAGAAGATAGACCCAGGTATGATGGGAGCCGCTCCGTCACGACAGTAGAGAGGGAGGAGATAGACCCAGGTATGATGGGAGCCGCTCCGTCACGACAGTAGAGAGGGAGAAGATAGACCCAGGTATGATGGGAGCCGCTCCGTCACGACAGTAGAGAGGGAGGAGATAGACCCAGGTATGATGGGAGCCGCTCCGTCACTACAGTAGAGAGGGAGGAGATAGACCCAGGTATGATGGGAGCCGCTCCGTCACGACAGTAGAGAGGGAGAAGATAGACCCAGGTATGATGGGAGCCGCTCCGTCACTACAGTAGAGAGGGAGAAGATAGACCCAGGTGTGATGGGAGCCGCTCCGTCACTACAGTAGAGAGGGAGGAGATAGACCCAGGTATGATGGGAGCCGCTCCGTCACTACAGTAGAGAGGGAGGAGATAGACCCAGGTATGATGGGAGCCGCTCCGTCACTACAGTAGAGAGGGAGAAGATAGACCCAGGTATGATGGGAGCCGCTCCGTCACGACAGTAGAGAGGGAGGAGATAGACCCAGGTATGATGGGAGCCGCTCCGTCACGACAGTAGAGAGGGAGGAGATAGACCCAGGTATGATGGGAGCCGCTCCGTCACGACAGTAGAGAGGGAGGAGATAGACCCAGGTATGATGGGAGGAGCCGCTCCGTCACGACAGTAGAGAGGGAGAAGATAGACCCAGGTATGATGGGAGCCGCTCCGTCACGACAGTAGAGAGGGAGAAGATAGACCCAGGTATGATGGGAGCCGCTCCGTCACTACAGTAGAGAGGGAGGAGATAGACCCAGGTGTGATGGGAGCCGCTCCGTCACTACAGTAGAGAGGGAGGAGATAGACCCAGGTATGATGGGAGCCGCTCCGTCACGACAGTAGAGAGAGGGAGGAGATAGACCCAGGTATGATGGGAGCCGCTCCGTCACTACAGTAGAGAGGGAGGAGATAGACCCAGGTATGATGGGAGCCGCTCCGTCACGACAGTAGAGAGGGAGGAGATAGACCCAGGTATGATGGGAGCCGCTCCGTCACGACAGTAGAGAGGGAGGAGATAGACCCAGGTATGATGGGAGCCGCTCCGTCACGACAGTAGAGAGGGAGAAGATAGACCCAGGTGTGATGGGAGCCGCTCCGTCACGACAGTAGAGAGGGAGAAGATAGACCCAGGTATGATGGGAGCCGCTCCGTCACGACAGCAGAGAGGGAGAAGATAGACCCAGGTATGATGGGAGCCGCTCCGTCACGACAGTAGAGAGGGAGGAGATAGACCCAGGTATGATGGGAGCCGCTCCGTCACGACAGTAGAGAGGGAGGAGATAGACCCAGGTATGATGGGAGCCGCTCCGTCACTGCAGTAGAGAGGGAGAAGATAGACCCAGGTATGATGGGAGCCGCTCCGTCACGACAGTAGAGAGGGAGAAGATAGACCCAGGTATGATGGGAGCCGCTCCTCCGTCACTACAGTAGAGAGGGAGAAGATAGACCCAGGTATGATGGGAGCCGCTCCGTCACGACAGTAGAGAGGGAGAAGATAGACCCAGGTATGATGGGAGCCGCTCCGTCACGACAGTAGAGAGGGAGAAGATAGACCCAGGTATGATGGGAGCCGCTCCGTCACTACAGTAGAGAGGGAGAAGATAGACCCAGGTATGATGGGAGCCGCTCCGTCACGACAGTAGAGAGGGAGAAGATAGACCCAGGTATGATGGGAGCCGCTCCGTCACTACAGTAGAGAGGGAGAAGATAGACCCAGGTATGATGGGAGCCGCTCCGTCACGACAGTAGAGAGGGAGGAGATAGACCCAGGTATGATGGGAGCCGCTCCGTCACGACAGTAGAGAGGGAGGAGATAGACCCAGGTATGATGGGAGCCGCTCCGTCACTACAGTAGAGAGGGAGGAGATAGACCCAGGTATGATGGGAGCCGCTCCGTCACGACAGTAGAGAGGGAGAAGATAGACCCAGGTATGATGGGAGCCGCTCCGTCACGACAGTAGAGAGGGAGGAGATAGACCCAGGTATGATGGGAGCCGCTCCGTCACGACAGTAGAGAGGGAGGAGATAGACCCAGGTATGATGGGAGCCGCTCCGTCACGACAGTAGAGAGGGAGGAGATAGACCCAGGTATGATGGGAGCCGCTCCGTCACGACAGTAGAGAGGGAGGAGATAGACCCAGGTATGATGGGAGCCGCTCCGTCACGACAGTAGAGAGGGAGGAGATAGACCCAGGTATGATGGGAGCCGCTCCGTCACGACAGTAGAGAGGGAGAAGATAGACCCAGGTGTGATGGGAGCCGCTCCGTCACGACAGTAGAGAGGGAGAAGATAGACCCAGGTGTGATGGGAGCCGCTCCGTCACGACAGTAGAGAGGGAGGAGATAGACCCAGGTGTGATGGGAGCCGCTCCGTCACGACAGCAGAGAGGGAGGAGATAGACCCAGGTATGATGGGAGCCGCTCCGTCACGACAGTAGAGAGAGGGAGAAGATAGAACCAGGTATGATGGGAGCCGCTCCGTCACGACAGTAGAGAGGGAGGAGATAGACCCAGGTATGATGGGAGCCGCTCCGTCACTACAGTAGAGAGGGAGGAGATAGAACCAGGTATGATGGGAGCCGCTCCGTCACGACAGTAGAGAGGGAGGAGATAGACCCAGGTATGATGGGAGCCGCTCCGTCACTACAGTAGAGAGGGAGGAGATAGACCCAGGTATGATGGGAGCCGCTCCGTCACGACAGTAGAGAGGGAGGAGATAGACCCAGGTGTGATGGGAGCCGCTCCGTCACGACAGTAGAGAGGGAGAAGATAGACCCAGGTATGATGGGAGGAGCCGCTCCGTCACTACAGTAGAGAGGGAGAAGATAGACCCAGGTATGATGGGAGCCGCTCCGTCACGACAGTAGAGAGGGAGGAGATAGACCCAGGTATGATGGGAGCCGCTCCGTCACTACAGTAGAGAGGGAGAAGATAGACCCAGGTATGATGGGAGCCGCTCCGTCACTACAGTAGAGAGGGAGGAGATAGACCCAGGTATGATGGGAGCCGCTCCGTCACGACAGTAGAGAGGGAGGAGATAGACCCAGGTATGATGGGAGCCGCTCCGTCACGACAGTAGAGAGGGAGAAGATAGACCCAGGTATGATGGGAGCCGCTCCTCCGTCACGACAGTAGAGAGGGAGAAGATAGACCCAGGTATGATGGGAGCCGCTCCGTCACGACAGTAGAGAGGGAGAAGATAGACCCAGGTATGATGGGAGCCGCTCCGTCACGACAGTAGAGAGGGAGAAGATAGACCCAGGTATGATGGGAGCCGCTCCGTCACGACAGTAGAGAGGGAGAAGATAGACCCAGGTATGATGGGAGCCGCTCCGTCACGACAGTAGAGAGGGAGGAGATAGACCCAGGTATGATGGGAGCCGCTCCGTCACTACAGTAGAGAGGGAGGAGATAGACCCAGGTATGATGGGAGCCGCTCCGTCACTACAGTAGAGAGGGAGAGGATAGACCCAGGTATGATGGGAGCCGCTCCGTCACTACAGTAGAGAGGGAGAAGATAGACCCAGGTATGATGGGAGCCGCTCCGTCACTACAGTAGAGAGGGAGAAGATAGACCCAGGTATGATGGGAGCCGCTCCGTCACGACAGTAGAGAGGGAGAAGATAGACAGATAGAAAACTGTATTGCCATTTCAACACATGGTTGATTGGGATTTGTCTTGGTGCCAAACATACAGTACATACAGTATAAAAACATACAATATAAAAACATACAATATAAAAACACCAGACTGGTACCATAACGTTATGACTGCTGACACACCAGACTGGTACCATAACGTTATGACTGCTGACATAAAAAAAAAACTAACGCAAAAAAAACTAACGAACTAAAACGAAAACGCAAAAAAAACGAACGAACTAAAAAAAAGGCAAAAAAAACGAACGAACTAAAACGAAAAGGCAAAAAAAAAAGGCAAAAAAATGAACAAACTAAAACGAAAACGCAAAAAAAATAACGCAAAAAAAGTAACGCAAAAAAACGAACGAACGAAAAACGCAAAAAACGAACGAACTAAAACGAAAATACAAAAAAGAAACGTAAAAAAAATAAACAAATCCTATGACCCAGGTATGATGGGAGCCGCTCCGTCACGACACAGTAGAGAGGGAGAAGATAGACCCAGGTATGATGGGAGCCGCTCCGTCACTACAGTAGAGAGGGAGGAGATAGACCCAGGTGTGATGGGAGCCGCTCCGTCACTACAGTAGAGAGGGAGGAGATAGACCCAGGTATGATGGGAGCCGCTCCTCTGTCACTACAGTAGAGAGGGAGAAGATAGACCCAGGTATGATGGGAGCCGCTCCTCCGTCACTACAGTAGAGAGGGAGAAGATAGACCCAGGTATGATGGGAGCCGCTCCGTCACGACAGTAGAGAGGGAGAAGATAGACCCAGGTATGATGGGAGCCGCTCCGTCACGACAGTAGAGAGGGAGAAGATAGACCCAGGTATGATGGGAGCCGCTCCGTCACGACAGTAGAGAGGGAGAAGATAGACCCAGGTATGATGGGAGCCCCGCTCCGTCACGACAGTAGAGAGGGAGGAGATAGACCCAGGTATGATGGGAGCCGCTCTGTCACTACAGTAGAGAGGGAGAAGATAGACCCAGGTATGATGGGAGCCGCTCCGTCACGACAGTAGAGAGGGAGAAGATAGACCCAGGTATGATGGGAGCCGCTCCGTCACGACAGTAGAGAGGGAGGAGATAGACCCAGGTATGATGGGAGCCGCTCCATCACTACAGTAGAGAGGGAGGAGATAGACCCAGGTATGATGGGAGCCGCTCCATCACTACAGTAGAGAGGGAGGAGATAGACCCAGGTATGATGGGAGCCGCTCCATCACTACAGTAGAGAGGGAGGAGATAGACCCAGGTATGATGGGAGCCGCTCCATCACTACAGTAGAGAGGGAGGAGATAGACCCAGGTATGATGGGAGCCGCTCCGTCACGACAGTAGAGAGAGGGAGGAGATAGACCCAGGTATGATGGGAGCCGCTCCGTCACGACAGTAGAGAGGGAGAAGATAGACCCAGGTATGATGGGAGCCGCTCCGTCACGACAGTAGAGAGGGAGGAGATAGACCCAGGTATGATGGGAGCCGCTCCGTCACTACAGTAGAGAGGGAGAAGATAGACCCAGGTATGATGGGAGCCGCTCCGTCACGACAGTAGAGAGGGAGAAGATAGACCCAGGTATGATGGGAGCCGCTCCTCCGTCACTACAGTAGAGAGGGAGAAGATAGACCCAGGTATGATGGGAGCCGCTCCGTCACGACAGTAGAGAGGGAGAAGATAGACCCAGGTATGATGGGAGCCGCTCCGTCACGACAGTAGAGAGGGAGAAGATAGACCCAGGTATGATGGGAGCCGCTCCGTCACGACAGTAGAGAGGGAGAAGATAGACCCAGGTATGATGGGAGCCGCTCCGTCACTACAGTAGAGAGGGAGGAGATAGACCCAGGTATGATGGGAGCCGCTCCGTCACGACAGTAGAGAGGGAGGAGATAGACCCAGGTATGATGGGAGCCGCTCCGTCACTACAGTAGAGAGGGAGAAGATAGACCCAGGTATGATGGGAGCCGCTCCGTCACGACAGTAGAGAGGGAGAAGATAGACCCAGGTATGATGGGAGCCGCTCCTCCGTCACTACAGTAGAGAGGGAGAAGATAGACCCAGGTATGATGGGAGCCGCTCCGTCACGACAGTAGAGAGGGAGAAGATAGACCCAGGTATGATGGGAGCCGCTCCGTCACGACAGTAGAGAGGGAGAAGATAGACCCAGGTATGATGGGAGCCGCTCCGTCACGACAGTAGAGAGGGAGAAGATAGACCCAGGTATGATGGGAGCCGCTCCGTCACGACAGTAGAGAGGGAGAAGATAGACCCAGGTATGATGGGAGCCCCGCTCCGTCACGACAGTAGAGAGGGAGGAGATAGACCCAGGTATGATGGGAGCCGCTCTGTCACTACAGTAGAGAGGGAGAAGATAGACCCAGGTATGATGGGAGCCGCTCCGTCACGACAGTAGAGAGGGAGAAGATAGACCCAGGTATGATGGGAGCCGCTCCGTCACGACAGTAGAGAGGGAGGAGATAGACCCAGGTATGATGGGAGCCGCTCCGTCACGACAGTAGAGAGGGAGAAGATAGACCCAGGTATGATGGGAGGAGCCGCTCCGTCACGACAGTAGAGAGGGAGGAGATAGACCCAGGTATGATGGGAGCCGCTCCGTCACGACAGTAGAGAGGGAGGAGATAGACCCAGGTATGATGGGAGCCGCTCCGTCACTACAGTAGAGAGGGAGGAGATAGACCCAGGTATGATGGGAGCCGCTCCGTCACTACAGTAGAGAGGGAGAAGATAGACAGATAGACAAACTGTATTGCCATTTCAACACATGGTTGATTGGGATGCCTATTGCTTAATAACAGCGGAGCAGTGCTGCCGTTGCTTCCGCGTTTTCCCTGATTGGCTGCGACACGCCCCGCGGCAGGCGCGGCAACCGCAGAGCGGAGCGGCAGAGCTTGCGGCATTATGTAACCGCCCTAATCCGCCATGATTTTCATTCGGCGCTCAGCTCACCTGGCAGCGCAGCGGTCCTGCGGTCCGTTGTTGAGCGTTCGAATCCCATAATTTTTTTTTTTTTTAACGTGATTTTTTTTTTTTTACGTGTATTCTTTCGCCGGTTAAGGTTAGGCATGGTTAAGGTTAAGGTTAAGGTTAGGCATTGTTTCGGAGTTGGTTAAGGTTAGAACGGTTAAGTTTAGGCGCTGTTAAGGAGCTGGTTAAGGTTAGCGTTTGTCTTAGAGAATGGCAAGAGACAGCCTATTTCCGCACTGCCGCTCTCTCGCGCTGCCGCGGTCACATGGTCAAATTGTCACATTCTTGCACTGCTCCGCTGTTAAAAAGCAACACGCGATTGGGATTTGTCTTGGTGCCAAACATACAGTACATACAGTATAAAAACATACAATATAAAAACATACAAGAATACATGCAATGCAATCCCTACAATAGAAGTATTTCACAAACAATAATACAAAAAAAATGCTACAGTGCCTAAAAGAGCTCAGTGTTTCAATTTAAAGTGCATATTGCCTTAAAGTGCCTGTCGGCTGGTGCTAGCCCTTATGGTACAAAGTGCCTGTGCATTAGGACTTGAGTTCAGGTGACGGACAACCTCGGGATATGTGCTATTTTTTAAACGAGATGTCCTGCACCTGAGACTTTGGAGTCTTCTACCAGAGGGAAGGGGGTTAAAAAGGTAGTAAGCAGGGTGAGAGGGGTCACCGATGAGTTCATTGCCAGTTAAAAAGAAAAAAGCCTTTTTTCGCCCGCATATCCCTTCTAGACACACACACACACACGCACGCACGCACACGCACACACGCACACACACACACGCACGCACACACACACACGCACACACACACACACACACACGCACGCACACACACACGCACGCACGCACACACACACACACACACACACACACACACACACACACACACTACATGCATTTCATGAGAGAGATTAGAGTGCAGGTTCACTGCAATGCAGCAACCCCGGGGCAGTTTGGGGGTTCAGTGCCTTGCTCAAGAGCACTTGGGCAGAAGAGATGGTGGGCATCGTAGATTAAATACCAGCCACCCTCCAGTTACAAGCTCACGGCTGGAATACACCCTCCTGATGGTACATCTGTGACCCCCGTTTTCCATCAGGGGGGTCGATGTGGACACACACAGTTGAGGACTACAAATACCTCATAGTACACATCGACAACAAACTGAACGGGTCAAAACACGCAGAGGCACTGTACAAGAAGGGCCAGAGCCATCACTCTACTTCCTCAGAAGGCTGAGAAGCTGGTCAGGAAGGCCAGTAACGTGGAGCTGGACTCTCTAGCAGTG